>NC_143261.1:69076073-69385240 GCF_984573655.1 Nuphar pumila
GATAATGAAATGCTTAATTTTTTAATGATAAAAATACTATTATTAATTCATAGGCCAGGAAA
This sequence comes from Nuphar pumila, assembly GCF_984573655.1. NCBI lineage: Eukaryota > Viridiplantae > Streptophyta > Magnoliopsida > Nymphaeales > Nymphaeaceae > Nuphar > Nuphar pumila. Next base: position 69,076,136 of record NC_143261.1, read on the forward strand.
AAAGAAATAGGCCTTCCTTCTTCCAACAAAACAAAGAAGATGCAATCTTTAAAGTTATGTGGTTGGGAGGTAAACTTTTTGACCTTGACATTCTTTGGAATCTCCTCTTCTAAATGACAGTTTACATGAACCCATTCTTAGTCTCCATTTGGAAAAAGTTTATTGGAGATCAACCATGATTATATCCAAAGCTGAATAGGTGACACTTTTTAGGGTTAAACTTTCACTGTTATACAAATTATCATTCGGAGAGAATAAAAACATGAACATTACGTGGAAAGTGAAAGATATTCAGGGTTCATTTGTCATATAAGGAAAAAGTTACTTATAACATCAATTGGTAGATTTAGGGTTTTCTAGATATCTGTCTCAAGAGTAACTCAATCATGTCAACCAGAAATATACGAGCTTCCATGTGCACTGAGAATTTTAAGTATTTATTTATTTTATTTTTAAAATCTGACCATGCGGATGCGATCTACATGCTTGGTTTTCTAGGAACAAGCTCTTTGATCATTTGATTATGATACATAAGTAGTTTTTTTAGGGCTTGAAAATCAATGGCCCATAAATTTCATAAGTATTCAAACCTCAAAAATATTTTATTTTTCATTGAAAAAATAAGATTCAAGTATTGATTCCTAGCAAATGGACCTATGCATATCCAGGGTCGTTTGCCAAAAAGAAATTGAAAAGCACTTGGTTCACATGAAAGTTTGCATGTTTGTGGTTCACAAGGTTCAGTTTCCGTCTATTTCAAATCCCTATAAACAAATCCAACTGTATTAGGATAATAATTGTCTCTCTCTCTCTCTCTATATATATATATTTATATAATAACACTGTTTTCTTTTGAAAGCCATAACATTGGCTACTTATTATCTGATAATTGCATGTTCAAAAGTTAAACCCTTATTATGGCTGCAAGTGTAGCAAAACGGCATCATGTATAGGTTGAGACTTGGGGTAACACCGGTTAAATTTCTAAATAAAAAAAGGCAAATAATAAACAATTATTTTAAATAAATCCACTGAACTATAAGTAAGACTTTCAGAGCAGTTTTTTTTTATATGCAGGAGATATAGCTTCGTTTTTGCTTTTCTTTTTTAGGGAAAAATCGGAGAAAATCAAAATGACAATAATAATAATGGAAAATCAAAACCTCATTTACAAAGATAATAAATAATTAAAATAATAATAATTATTATTATTATTATGATGTTGATGATAAAAATATTAACAACATTAATGATAATAACGACAACAAGTCTGCCCACCCAACCTGACCAGAAAGTGGGAGCATAAATTAGTGGGCTTTTCTCTTTTATAAAGGCGACGAATACAAAAGCCATGGTGAAAGTTACAAGTTGGAAACAATCCTTCATCACTTTTATTGGAATAACTAAAAGCATTACCTCTTCCTTTAAGTAAAGATGCTCTCTCTCTCTCTCTCTCTCTCTCTCTCTCTCAGGTGAGGCACCTAACTCAGGAAGAAACATGCCAACTAGAGTTGCCTCAATTCTTAGTCACTAAGGTTGAACATATCTCTCTCTCTCTCTCAGGTGAGGCACCTAACTCAGGAAGAAAATGCAACTAGAGTCGCCTCAATTCTTAGTCACTAAGGTTGAAAAGTATTTTCTTTGCCATAAAGTGCTATATATTAAGAATAAGACATGAATATACACGCAAGCTCACAGATGCAAAGGTCTCTCTCTCTCTCTCTCTCCACCCTATGCGTGTCCCTATGTCCAGTTTGGTTACACTTATCCACATCGCCGTACCCTATACAGGATCCCATTGATGCAAGTTGTTTTAATCGATTCTGACCGCATAGATGGATTCAGCATGGTCAATTTGATAGGAGTCAACCTTTGAGTTACATTTTTTTTGAGAAAAATGTGTTTTTAAAATAAAAATAATTATCATTTTTATAGCCGTTGATTTTGAATTGACATAAAATCCTATACAAAGGTCAGATCTTAGTAACCCAAATGTTAATATTCACTAAATGATGTAGATCACATCTCTGAGGTCTAGTTTGATCTGAGACAACTTGTGCCAGTGAGATCCCGAAATGGGGAATAAAGAAAGGGATGACATACGGGATGAGTGGAACTGGTTTCGAGCCCCAGTCACATGATTCTGACATGTACAAACATTATTTTTAAACTTTTTTAATAATATTTAAATACAATTAGATTTATATACATTCAAATATCAAAAAAAAAAATTTTGATTAAAAATTAAAAAGATTTTATGAACAACGTATGATATTTTTCAGAAAAATTTCAAATTTGAACTCGAGTCATGTGTTGGGTTGTGCCCGTATCTTTGTAACAGGTGAGGTCTCATATGACTGCTATTGGCATTTTGCTTGTGTTAATCTAAAGTAGGGATGGCAGTATAGACCAGGGCCGGGCCGGGGTCCGGTCTCAAAAGTTTGCCCTCCATCCCTGCCTTCATCCCCGCACAGGTTTTGATTTTAACCTCCATCCCTGTTTCATGTCCTCAATCTCCAGTCCAAACGGGGCGAGGCAGGGCAGAGTCTCATTTTCTTGGTCCTTTTGCCGCTACCGCCTTTTGTAATTAGAAAAAGGAGAGGAGAGAAATGTGAGCTCACGTGGCTCGTTAGAAGAAGGAGATGAAGTAGAGATGAGAGATTTGAGAATGGTTTTACGTTAGGGTTATATATATATATATATAATTTTATAATATATACAAGGGTATAATAGTAATTTTCTTAACGAGGACCACGGATGGGGCAGGGCGGGGGCAAGAGTAAGTCCATCCCCACCTCTATCCCTGCACGGGTTTTGATTTTAACCTCCATTCCCGGTCCATTTCTCGTTTCATGCCCTCCATCCCCAGTCCAAATGGGGCGAGGCTAGGTCGGGCCCCAAGGGCTCCACTCATCTGGTAGGGACGACTTGTGAATGCCACCAAGTTGATGACACGTCATAAGTTCGAAACCCATAGGTGGAGTCCCTTGCCAGAAGGTCGAAGTTGGATGTACTCTCCAATGGATAGTGGGGACCTCAAGGGTTTTACCAACCTGAGGCCAGCCCAATGTGCAGTCCGTGAAGGAGGATTTTTCCCTTAGATTATCCAAAAAAAGCAAGCAAAGGGAGGTTAGATCAGGAAAATACAACAAATTTGTCATGTAACTGATAGGACTAGAAAAGATCCATATCCATATCCGACCCTTCATCTACACATACTTTCACATCTTTTGAACTAAACAAGAACATGGTGTGATAGGATTCTTTAGGCAGTCCTATAAGTAAAGAGAAAAGAAAGAAGGGAAAAAAATCCAAGTGGAAGGAAATGGAGAGAGAATTATAATGCAATATGCAAATGAAAAGGAAAAAAGGGTGCACCGGAATATGCCATAATAAATCTGTGTTTCCTATTCTGTTCTATATTTGTCCTCCATTTATAGGTTTGAAAATGTTATATGCTGTTTGCTAGTTGTCAGCTTGTCAGTATTTTGTATATATGCTCTATTTTTTATTAATTTGATTATATTTTCTTTAAAAAAAAATGTTCTCCCAAATGCTATAATAAAACCAACCAAACAAGTTTCTGCAAATATGGTAGTTTGAAACTTCTCATTGCTATGTAATGGGATGCTATTAAGAGACAAAAGATAGCGTTAAGAGGGATAGACCATGTGCAAGAATCATGTCATCTACATAACGTTGTTCTTTGAACCATGAAACAAGTGGTAATTTAGGAATGTAAATTAATCTATCTTTACATGCATTAGCACAAAGTATAGGCATTGTTTTTCAAGTATAAGAAGGCATTACGCTACAGCTCTGCATGAAAACAATGTTCAAATCTTTGTGCCGTTGAGACGTGGTACCAGGCCAGGCAATTTGCTTTAAGACATGTTTGGGAGCGTTGAATTGGAGATACATTGTGGATTCCCCAACATCAACTACTGTTTGGAAGAAGTGCAATGCGGTTTCCTAAACGGCCATTATTGTTTTTGAGCAGCAGTGTGGCCAAAAAACTGTGTTGGTGTTTTAGGGATGGACTTGGCAACCCCAACTTCACATTTCAATACCATTCACAGAAAATGTTTTTGGCAACTCCTGTCTTCAACACGGCTACACTATATTTTGGCGACACCACATTTTGGCAAAACCCTATTTTTTTTTTTCGACAGACAAAGCTGGGGTTAGGCAGACCCCTACCAGTTATACAACCATATACCCTTGGGATTCGAACTTGCAAAGTCCCAACAGAAGGTGACCTGCACTAACTTCTCTTGCCAGGCAAACAACACACAGAAATGATGTTTCCATCCCAATGAAAGACTCCCAAGAATAGGCCAACTGGTGTTAGGCGATAGACTTGAGGGATTATATTCTCTTGTCATCAAAATTGGAGTGAGTTTGTCATAGACTACTGAAGCCCTGTTTGGATGATATGAGGCAAAACCAGGTTCTCCTAAGTTACATCTATGCCTAGTGCAAAGAGGAAGATAGAAACCAAGGTTCTAACTCATGAATTGTCATCAAGAATCACAATGCAAAGACAGAAATCAAAATTTCAACTGATGAACCGTCATCAAGGAACATAATACAAATCAAGATTTTAATCATGAACTGTCATCAAGAAACATACTTGGCCACATTTGCATCCTAGTGTGGTTTTAACCAAGAAAGTCGAACACGGAAACACGTGCATAGGGAACCAAAGATAAACTTGAATTGATTCCTAGGAACAAGCATAATTGAGAAGAGAAAGCAGGGCTTACGTCAGCACTTCATTTCTCAACAGTAACTAGGGAAGGTTCAATTAATTGATCAAGACTAGACAAAAAAATCCGGTTGCTTAGATGCTTGCAGCATGCTAAATGCATCATATTCATATGCTTGGATTTATTGGGAATAATGCTTCTTACTCTAACAAAACATTCGAAGTTTTCACGTTTCTTATACAAATCTATGGCTGTCTCATTTTTTCACAATGGTCCTTTAATACCACAAATATTCTAGTTGAGAATTGCAGAGGGCTATCTTCAAGAGGACCAAAAAACTTGTATGAATTCCTTATATTTCATGGGGAAGTTGTGGGATGCACACTTTTCCTCATGGCAAAACCTATGGGAGTAACGCGTGATTCCCATGTTGAATTCATTGGAATAAGGGCAAAAAATCAGGAGAACAATTGAAAGATGAGAAAAAGAAAGCAAACATGATAAAAAGATGGGGTTTCCGGGATGCATTTGTAAGAAAAGATGGTACGATAACGAGGGATTAGAAAAAATAGAAAAATGAGAAAGAATGGGTTGAGCAGGGGATTACAAAAAAGTCTACAGAGAGAGAGAGAGAGAGAGAGAGAGAGAGAGAGAGAGAGAGAGAGAGAGAGAGAACAATAGAAAGAAGAGAAAAAGAAAACAAACATGATAAAAAAATGGGGTCTCCGTGATGCATTTGTAAGAAAAGATGGTACGATAACAAGGGACTAGGAAAAATAGAAAAAATGAGAGAATGGGTTGAGCAGGGGATTACAGGAAAGTCTAGAGAGAGAGAGAGAGAGAGAGAGGGGTACGCATGAGGTACTCACATAGAGAGGGAAAGGATCCCATTGTCTCCAAATAAGGAACGTGGAGGAGACAGGAAGTATGGATGCAAACGGTTCAAATTTTGAATCAGAAAATACACTGGGGAGTCGAATCGAATCAAGGACAGCAAAAATTTGCAAAAACCCCATCGTGAATCCAACCCGCATCAAATCGGTTCTACTCATCTCCAAAGTCATCCCTATCTTGATTCCTTTCTTAGGTTTTCATTGATGCAATTTGGTTTGATAAAATCAGACTACACAGACGTGATCTACATCATTCATTTAATGAGGATCAAAATTTAAATTGCAGGAATCCAACTTGTGTGCATGATTTTTTGGCGATTAAAAAAAATCAATGGTTGACAAAACAAAAAAATTTATGCTTTAAAAATCATACTTTTTTCCATCCAAAAGGTATGATCCAAGGGTTGATCTTTATTAGATCGACCTGCAGAATCCACCAAAGGGTTCAGATTTAACCAAAACGATTGCATCAATAAGAAGGGGCATGAAGATGGGGAATGACTCAGGAGATGAGTGAATCCGAACCATGTAGCCCACCTGACTAAAAAAAAGGGTTCTGAACACCTGGAGTCAAAAGAAAGTTTAGTGGCTCATTTTGACAGTCACAAAAGAATCTAGAAAAAGAAAAGAGAAGAATGAAAATTTTAATATCCAGCTTAGTTGCCCACAAAGGCTCCACGACTTGTAAATATCACTAAGTTGACGAGATGTCACAAGTTCAAAACCCATTGGATTGTATCCTTTGCTGCAAGGTTGAAGCTGGTGAGCAGGGGAGACCTCAAGGATTTTATCAATGAAAGGCCAGCCATTGTGCAGTGGGAATGGGATGTGTTCCCTTGTATTATCCAAAAAGAAAAAATATTCAGCATAGTTCATCATCACTTAAAATAACAAGATAGATTCTCAGCTTTCATGAATTAATTGTTTCAAGTACACTGCTCATGGTTAGGAGTGTCAACCGGTCAGGTTGGGTTTGGTTCAGATCCAGGTAGAATTAGACCTGACCCGGATTATCCGGTATGGTATCAGGTCCGGACTCGGGTCTAATCAGACCCACCATAAGAAAAACCATATACCCGGACCTGATAAAACTTACCCCAATCTAGCTTAGCATGCTCAAGCCAACATGCTTCAGAGCCAAGTGGTTGTGCATTTAGTATGCCAAAGTTTGTAGACCATCATATTTACACTCATTCATGCCTTCATATTTCACGGGAAATTTTGCGATCCACACTTTTATTTATGACAAAACATGTTGGAGCACAAGAAAAGTGAGTTGGAACAAGGCAAAACAGTATAGAACAAGAAAAATAAAAGGATAGCAAACATGATAAAAAGAGTGGATCTTAGGGACCCATTTGGGAACAAAAGATGGCACGATTATGAGATTAGAAAAAGAAACAAAAGAAAACAAAGAAGAGAAGAAGGGTGCGCAGGAGATGCCAAGAAAAAGTGAACATGAGAGAGAGAAAGTTGTTAGCAGCAAACTAAAAGTGGGCGTTTGAAGCCAGTTAACTTTGGGAAATAGGCACCAACATGGACACCACTTGTCTAGTAGGAGCAGTAAGTCCACGTCACCTTGTATTGGGATGTTGCACGTTCAAACCCCAAATGGTATGGTTGTATAACAGGTAGGGGTCTGCCTAACGTCAATTTTTGTTGAAAAATATGCTTCACTTAGTGGGTGTAACACCCCAAAATTTAACACAAATTTTTGAGAAATATTTTTTTCAAGACAGCAGAAATATTAAAATTTAAACAAGCTAAGCATTCCAGGCGCATCACAGGAATCCTAAAGGAGCGATTGAATAACCAAGAGACCTCCCAAAAGCCCAGAATAATAAGAAGGTCAAAGTTTCAAAGCAATTACCATTCGTTTCAATTCTAATAAAAAGTTTAAACATAAGGTTAGAGTCTAAATAACTGATTGACTTAATTGATAATAGCCAAATTAGCTTTTGACATCTCGAGAACACAATAGATCATATATCTAGTTCCGTACACCATCCCACAATCGCTCTTGATCTTTTACTCTTCTCCTAAAAAACAATAAAATAATTTATGTAAGACAACAACCAGTCAGCGTAGGAGAATACTATGATTTTATAGTTGTACTATGTAACAAGTATGCAATGTGTATGATTAAATATAAGCAATAAAACATGATATTAAACATGACATACAAAATAAGTAACATGAATTTAACTTATTTCATATCATAATTCTAACTCACAAAAATATAACAGGAATTAATATCTAATCAGATAAGTAAACACTGGTTTAAATACTTAATCACATGTTCAATTTTCTAATCACAAGTTAACAACTTCAAGTATAAAGCTCATAATATTTTGTTCGATAAATAAGAAGTAAAATTTAATGTTTCTCTTGAATTATCTCGCAGGTACTCGCAGGCTAAGGCAACCGTAATAGAAAAGAACATTCAAGAGTTTATTATACATTAATGTTTTATTAACCCGAATGTCTAACTGAAACTGAAATAATAAGGGAGAGATTGAATAACCAAGAGACCTCCCAAAGGCCCAGAATAATAGGATGCATCTCTAACTTCTGCAAAAGAACGTGGAGCTATCACCTAGGACAAAAATTGGTAATCTGGGTCCCCTAACTCCGAGAACTGGGGACCAACGAGCCATTGCCACTTAAAGCTTGAAAACACTTGTCCTCAGAGTTGTGTACCACCTACCCTCTCCAAGGTAATCCTGAGTCTGGGTGGGTTGCTATCTTATTAATTTGTATTACCCGATTTGTTAGGGTTTTCCCTGATTTGAACCCAGTACCTAAAAGATACTGAAGTTCCCCATAATCTGAATCATACCATCGGAGTTGTAGATCCCCAACCATTCATACCTTAAATAGTTATGTTAACCAGATCTTTATCCATTTAATTATGCTAACCCACCCAGAGTGCTCTGGTACTTTTAAACCGTCAAACATAAATGCTCTGTTACCTTTAAACCAGTCAGACAGAAATATAACTTTAAATTTCATATTTGTATAAGGTTTACAAACTTGAGAGATCCACTCGAGATTCTCAAGTACCAGACTTGGTATTTTTCATGCCAATGTTAACCCATGACCTGTATTTACATGTAGAGGTATAAACTTTGTTCACCAAGTTCTCGCTAAGACCCACTCACATTTTAAACTCAATTATTAACTTTCTTGGAACTTAATTCCAGAAGGTTAAACCCATATACCATGACAATATTTAATAGCAACAATAGTATCAACATAATAACGTCATCATTGCCAAGTCATCAACATTATTAACCAGATGGTATGACATAAGGTATACGACCGTAAACACCATGTAGTGTCTATGATTATACAACAAAGGTATAATCATAGAGTTATAACATTTTGAGGTATAACCTTATACAGAACACAGTCACCTAATGATATATCACAATGCTAGAGAAAAGAGTATCATTCTAAGTACAACCCTATGAAAAATTCATGACACTTGTTGCTTGTTTTCGTTTGGAAGTGATAAGATTTACAAATGTAATTCACAGTACATGTGTCTTACGTTCAATTGCAAGCAGAAAGGTGTAAAGATGAAGATCATGTATAATAACATAGCGATGTTCTAAAGAAAATACCAAACTCATTTTCAGTATAACACACAGAGTTCATGCAACAACCGAACACAACTCACATTTTGCATAGATAATGTGCATATGAACAACCATTCCCCACAATTCAAGTTATATAAGCCCACCATAATAACAACCACCAATCTATGTAGAATCATGACATTTGTTGTTCATATTCATTTATAATAGTCGATCATGGCATATGCAACTTACTTGCTTTTACAAAAGCTGAAATTGAGAATTACAATTACAAATAATTCATATAGCACTAAACTGATTTTTCTCTTTCTTTTACATTCATATAGATGCTTGAGACTCATGATTGAACTTTAATATTAAAATTGCTGATTTTCAAACTGAGCACATAGTTGGGTTGAAACTATAGATACGCAAACACATATTGCGGTGTTTTCACCTTGCAAAAAATGCATGGATTTAGAGTTTTGACATGGACCTTAAGACACAAAAATGTAAATTTGTATCATGGATCCTCACAAAAATTTAATTTCTATTAAAAAACTTACTACCTATGATCATCCAACCATTGTATTTAACCCAAAAATGTCAAATGGAATTACATAGGGCACTACATCGAGTTCGATCTAATAGATTATAGGAGCTACCAACAAACAACTCTGTAGCAAAAAAAAATGTTATTTTTTTTCCTTTGCATATATTAAAATGTGTGAAAAAGAAATCGAACTCACAAATGACAATTAAATATCTTCCTATCCAAACATATGCATATAAAAAAATATAGACCATAGAAATATATTCCATGGTCTGGCCAGATTACTTTCGATTACGTTTCACCAAGTCCACTAGCCCATAATCCATGTGCTTGCATGTAGACTCCATAGTTTAGGGTGAAGCTATCACGCAAAATTGAGACTCTGCATTGCCCCAACATAACCCCCTTGCCCCCACCGATGGGCTATGTTGTAATAACTCACACACTTGGAACCAGTACATCAAAAATCACAACAAACCCTACTTGAGTGAAGCTTCATCCTCTCACGCTGAATGTGGAGAAAAGGAGTTTTAAAAAGGTGAGGGAGAGAGAGTTAGAGGAGAAATGGGGAAGATGATCGGGGAGGAGGGCAAGAGATCATGGGGGAGGTCGGTTTCTCCCCTCTTCTCCACGTTCAGTGTGAGAGGAGTTTAACACCCCTTCCCCCCTTAATGTTTTGATTAGGGTTTCTCCTCTCTCTTTACATTTTTTTTATACTTATAATTCACGTTTTAACGCATGTCCTTTTTTTAATGTGCTTTCATTTTAATGCACCTATGGGTGTAGGTTTGGTTCGCTCGAGCCCGTGACCAACTTATTGTTTGGGTCCACTCTTGAGCCTATCCAGATGGATCCAGATCTTCTTTTAGTATTTTTTTAAGGTATAAATCTTTAAATGTTTAAATATAAACCCTAACTATATTTCTTTGAATCCAAATACATTATCATGGATCTCAACAACTTATTATGGGTCTAAGATCCATCGTGCTCATAAAACCCTCTTAAGAAATACAGATCTAAGGATCCAAAATTTTCTTCACACTATGGATCCAAATTACCATACATGGATCTAGACCACTATTATGGATCCAAATATAAAAATTCTAATTGGATCATTGCCATATTTAAATCTTCGATGTCTAGGATCCAAATGCAATATTGTGGATCCAAATGTCGCATAGACTATTATGAATCCCTATAAAATGTTACAAGTCTGATATAGATGTTTTTTTTTAAGAATATGATTTAAACTTCATGGATCCACTCCCATCATCCTGGATCCAATATCAAATTTGATCATGATATTAAGAATCCAATATCAGAGATCAGATTCCTTTGACCACAGTCTATTATTAAATATCAATTTAGTGACCCGATATCTAAGATCCAAATGGAATATCAAAGATCTGAACATGATATTATAGATCCAATATTGAAGATCCCAACAAAATATCCGAGATCCCAATATGAATAAACAAATAAAACATCAAAAATATCCCAATTCCAGCTTGAGTACATAAATTTCAAGTTTCTTTATCTGATAAAATTCGCGGTTATTATAGTGGGCCAGACAATTGAGCTTGAACCAGATACACTTGAAGGCACACGTGTACACATGCTATCTTTTAAGTGATAATTGTCTCACTTAGGATCTAGTTCTCGGTGCAATGGGTATTCATATAACAATGCTCCCAGGATACAACTGAGCTTTTGCCTTCTTGCAAAAAATTGGTCCATGCCCTGCACTGGGTGAGACTGATAACCTCAACACGAATCACTTTGAACAACGTCTTAACTAAGATAAAAAGTTCCAAGCTCTAATTGAGTATGAATCTTGAGTTCAGATATGGATATCGATCATATATTCAAATACGTATAGTTTCAGACAATAAGCAAGTATGGATCCAAACTGCAATTGTATTTGGATCTTAAGTATAGATCTGAACAACAACCAGATATAGATCTAAAAAAGAACACTAAAAGAGGGAAGAGAGACAGAGCTGAGCTCATAAGAGAGAGAGAGAGAGAGAGAGAGAGAGAGAGAGAGAGAGAGAGAGAGAGAGAGAGAGAGAGAGAGAGAGTTGAGAGATAAGAAAAAATGAGAAAGGGTTAGGGTTTATATAAGCCCTAACCCAACAAATATCAATAAAAGTTCTAAAGGGCCTTGAATAGGTCCAAACGACCAGCAATAATGGGGAATAGTTGACCACAATGTTAAGCCATAAAGGCCCAAATGATTGGCCAAAGAAGGACACTAAAAAGAGATGAAAAATGGCAAAATGGGTATAAAATAATCCTGGCATAGACAAAACCATCCAAAAAAAGTCAAACAATAAATGCTCAAAGCAAAGGGTGGTTCTTGGATCATTTAGACCTTTAATGCTCATGTAAGAATGTTGGGCTGGGTCTAAACAGGTTTGGATAAAAACCAAAAAGATCTGAAGACAATTCAGTGCAAAGCCAATGACACTTTTAAGGCTTGGTCAAAGGTCAGTTTTAGACTTAAAGATTAAATTTGTTTCGAGTACTAAAAGATCGATCTAAGAGCAAACCCAAGATCCAAATCTAAAATCCAAAGTCCAAGGTCCAACGGTCAAGAATCAAGAGTCAAGAGTTTCGAGGTCCAAAAATAAAAAGATACAAGCCCAAGTTGAGTTGTTTTTTAATGGACGGTTAAGATTTGTCTAAGGCATGTTGCCTTTGATAAATGTTTTATTTTTGTAAAGGGAATTTGAGAGGTGAATTTTTTATTCTAAGTCTAGAAGGTGAATGTGTGCAGATGAGGGTGGGATGCGTTTTCTAAAATCAGTGAAACTTGTTGACGACAAATGGTGTTAACAATAAATTTATTTGTCATTAACAAAAGATGTTAATGACAATTTATGCGGGTGGCTAGCTCTTGACAACAACTAAATGTATCATCAAGTAATGTTGACATCACAACCTAAAATAAACTATCACTAACAATAATTCAATGGACTTGACAACAAATCAAGGGAGTGCTAACAACAATTAAATGCATCATTATTACTCAAAAACTTATTTTGGTCATAACTTTTGATCTTGATGTCATATCTACTCAATTTTTAATTCATTTGAAAGCTGAAAAAAATCTTCTTTGATTCTCCTTTTGGCCAAAATTTTAAAGAGGTTGTTTTAAAAATAAAAAATCATATTAAAATTAGCCTTTGTGATGAAAAGTAGGGATTTTGGTATGAAAAATATCTCAATCCAAAATAGGGTGTTTACACCATCACCATTGTCATCACTTTATCCACCATCATTATCACCATTACCACCATCACCATTACCACCACCACCACCACTAGGTTTCACTAGTCCTCTCAACTAGGTTGCACAACCGTGTTTCACTATTTTATCATAACTAAGTTTTCTTATTCTATTGCAATCGAGTTTTGCTATTCTATTTCAACTAAACTTTGCTAAAACTTTAAAGGTTGGTGAGTTTTGTTGGATCGGTAATGGTGGTGATGTAAATGGTGATAGATAGTGGTGGTGGTAATATATAGTGATGGTGATAGTAGTGGTAGTATAATAATGGTGATGGATGGTTATAGTAATGGAGCTGCTGGTGGTGGTGGTAATGCTGAAGAAGTGTGATGAAAACAATGATGGTGGTGATGGGAATGACAGACGCACAATGAAAGAAAAAAGGTAATTGTAAAAAAAAGGGTAAGTCTCACAACCAAGATTCGTTAGTTCTATGGCGACTAGGTTTTACAACTGGGTTTTGCTATTTTGATGTATACTTGAATCTTAGTTTCACAAGTGAAATTGAGTTTCTTTAAAACTATGAGTTTCGATGGTGAAAGTTGAGTTTTGTTGAAACTATAAGTTTCATTGGTTTGGTGATAGTGAAAGTCATTTTCACATTTTAGCATAAAGGTAAATCATAAAAAATGCCCCCAAATTCATTAAAAATTGGGTGGGTGGGTATGCAAAGAATATTTTTATATCTTTTGGCTATTATGTGAAATACCATTATTCTCAGGGGTAGTATAGCTATTTTTTGGAAAACAATGAGTGATCACTTTCTAAGTGATAGCAAGACATTTGACAAATTGTTGGTTTGGGTAACAAAGCACATAGTGGGATTCATGTGGATGAAGAGAGTTGGGGAAATTGTGAGTTTTTCACTTATTGAGAAATAAATAAGTAATTTTGTTTTGTAATTAGGCAAAAAAGATTTGAATGAGAATTAAAAAGTTTTTGGAGGAACTCCCCCTTTAAGGTGAAGAAGATCTAGTGATTAGACCGAAGTATTTTATGAAGCACTTGGGCCACACAAAACATAGAAAATCAATCTATGCATAGCAAATTTTTATGTTCTATGTTAGTGATTTTCTATGTGTTTTACACAGAAAATTGCTGCACATGTTAGCGATTTTCTATGTTTTGTGTGGCATGTACTCCGTCGATCACTTAAGCATGCCTCCCTTGAGGTGGTTTTAGTGGGTTTGTTGAACTTGATACCACCATGTTGCGGCCTTTCTTTTGAGGCGTATGGCAATAAGCCCTACCCTCTTATGATCTAGGACTTCTTTAAAGTCCAGGATCTTATTGACATTATTCAACCAGTCAATGACTTCTTCTGGGGTATAGGTTTTGGAGAATTCAAAATTTTCAAACTTGATTCTTTCATCCCAGTTGTTTGGGTGGTTTAAACTACATGTTCAGCAAGAGGATGATGCAGAACTAGAGGAAAAATGCTCTTCTTCTTTTTCGTGATCATGATTTCAACCCATTTGCAACTCCGTGACTTGTTGCACCATTGTCTCCATTTGACAACGAAGCTACATGTTCTGCTGACTAAGTTCCCGAGTTACAGCGTCCTCGCTTTACTCCATGTGGAGCCTCTGACCATGCCTTTTTCAAGGCATACTTATGTTGGATCATGTCTAATTGAGAAACTCGCTAAACATGGCTCTGATACCAACCTGATGGCGACGCCTATGGGGTTTGACCTATGAGCACGTTTTCTAATGATGGTTGAAAGTGTAAGCAAATATATATAAATGTGTGTAGGTATTTGTATACATATACAAATGTATATATATCTATATATATGTAGGTTGAGAATACTTTCGTAAGTACACTGATATTTCAGAACTTTAACTTGTTAAACAATATTGAATTTTATGCATAGATTCAGTCAAATACATTTGTACACTAAGTGTAGATGCAATGATCAAGAAATGCATCTTATGGTTCAGCTACACATATATGTGTGTTTCAAACAACAAACCAAATAGACAGACTAATGTGTAATAAATTTCAGAAAATGAATTCTCTTAATTTTATTGCTTCAATTTTGCTAATCAGATTAATTTTATCCAACAGAATTGGAATCCGATGCTTAATTCAAATTCATTGATTAAAAAATCTTTGCAAAATTTATCTCAGGATTAAGCAAGTGTGGTCTAGGTGGCCTCTGGGTCTATCATGCTTGGTGCAAACTTGGCTTTCTCACTCAACTTTGATGGCACACTTTCCCAGAGTGTGTCTTTAGTACGCTCTCCTCAAGATCATCAAGATGTGTTGCATCAGTGGAAGTCCTTACCAATGAGACATCTAGGATTGTTTCTACATCATGGGGTATCAATGCTTGAAATTGATAGGTTTAAAAGAAAATGAAACTTAAATAGCATAATACAGAGAAGCTTACTATATCTTTCATTAAAAATAAAATAAATAGAATACAACTTGATTGGACGGTTACAAGTAAAAAGGTAAACATGGTTGTGCAATTTACATGGCAAGGCCAGTAACAATTATCAAGTGGTTACATAGGCGATTTACATGGCAAGGTCAATAACATTTATCAAGTGGTTACATGGGTTTAACGAGATAATGAAGACTTTCCTTTATCATATCACGTACATAACTGCATGGTAAATGCACAATTGCGTGGTAAATGCAATAAGGATAAACATGCCTTCATTGTACAAGGTAACAAACATTTTAACACTCTCCCTCAAGTTGGGCTTCCCTGATCATTCATACCCAACTTGTTTCGTAGTGTTTGAAATGGATCTCGACCCAAAGACTTGGTGAACAAGTTTGAAATTTGATTTGTCGAGGATATAAATCGGGTTTAAACCTCCCCACTTTAGACCTTGTTACGTATAACATGGCAATCAATTTCTATATGTTTGATCCTCTCATGAAAAACGGGGTTGGCAGCTATATGCAAGGCTGCTTGATTATCACAGTATAACCACATTGGATAATCATATGGCATTCCCAAATCCAGAAGTAGACTTTTGATCCAAGTTAATTTACAACATGCAAGTGCCATGGATCTGTATTATGCTTCGACAGATGATCTAAAAATGGTTGTTTGTTTCTTTGTCTTCCACGTGATAAGTTTAATCCAATCATTATGAAATACCCACTTGTCGATCGTCGAGTCATGAGGCCCGATGCCCAATCTGAAGCAAAGTACCCGATGATTTGGAGTTGAATATTCGAACAAAGTAGAATACCATAACCTGGCATCCTTTTCAAATATTGCAATAGCTTAAACATGACTTCTTGATACGGTATCCAAGGTTGATTCATAAACTGACTTAACACATGAACTGAATAAAGAATATCAAGCCTAGTTATGGTTAAGTAGATAAGTTTTCCGACGGTCTTCCAATACTGGGTCAGATCCTTAAGAAGCTTGTCGTGCTCATTGTCCAACTTTAGATACTGCTTCATAGAGAAATCACAAGGTCGTGCACCCATATATCCCATATCATGAAGAATACTCAGTGTATACTTTCATTATGACAAGAATATACCTGATTTTGACCGTACCACCTCTATTCCTAGAAAATATTTTAATTTTCTTAGGTCTTTTAATTTAAACCGATCATTGATAAGAGACTTGAGATGGTTCATTTCACCAAGGTTGTCACCTGCAATAATAATGTCATCAACATAAACAACTACAAATACCTTGCCTCCTTTATTGATTTTTGAAAAAAGTGAATAATTAACCTTTGATTGCAAAAACCTTATTTCCTTGAGAAGTTCGAATAATTTGGAGAACCAATTTCGAGATGACTGTTTAAGTCCATAAATGGATTTGTTTAATTGATAGACAATATTTTTCCCCTGTCACGAGAATCCTAGTGGTAACTTCATATAAACTTCTT
Organism: Nuphar pumila; assembly: GCF_984573655.1. Lineage (NCBI taxonomy): Eukaryota > Viridiplantae > Streptophyta > Magnoliopsida > Nymphaeales > Nymphaeaceae > Nuphar > Nuphar pumila. The sequence continues at coordinate 69,093,035 of NC_143261.1, forward strand.
ATAAATCCCCATGAAGAAATGCATTATTGACATCTACTTGAAATAGGTGCAAATTATGTATTGCTGCCACAACAAGAACACTTCTTATGGTAACTACCTTTTCAACGGGGGCAAATGTCTCATTATATTCCATTTCTTATGTTTGGGTATATCTCTTAGCAAGTAGGCGTGCTTTATACCGTTCAACTGATCCATCATATTTGAATTTAACCTTGTAGAACCATTTACACTCAATTGAGTCTTTTTCTGGTGGTAGGTGGGTGAGCGTTCAAGTGTCATTCTCCTCTAATGCTCGAATATCGGCTTTCATGGCTTTTAGCCACTTTGGATCCTGCATGGCTTAGAAAAAACTAGTAGGCTCTTGGGTTTGAGTTAGACTAGAAATAAAAACTTTATAAGGATGAGACTTTTTTTTGTCTACAAGATAAGAAAAATTTGGATAACGGGTACCTATTGTCCTTACAATCCCATCACTCAACGAACTTAATTTGGAATTAGGTGTAGTAAGAAAACATCGTTAACCCTTGAAATTTCTAGGTGAAATTCATGGTCGTGAAGACCTATGAGGTTGAAAATCAGAAGGAGAACAAGTCTATTGTGCTTGAGTATTTGGATTGCCAGACTTGATTGGATTCTCACTTGGATCTGGATTGGATGGTTCTAGATATTGTGTATGGGCATCAGGGGTGTCTTGGGAACAATCCAGATTGGGAGAGATTTTTTTGAAAATCTTTCATAGACACATCGTGAACATGCAGAGGGATAACATATTTACCATCATTTTGGAAATCTTTTTTATTTTTGAAAGAAAATTCAAACTCATTGAATTTGACAACTCAGCTTGTAAAAACCTTTTCATTTTCTAAATCATATACCTTGTATGCCACTTGCCCATAAGGATAACCTAAAAAAATACATCTTGTGGCACGCACATCAAACTTGTGGGTTTTGTGAAGGTTAGTGACATAACATAGGCATCTGAAAGTTATTAAATGATCACATTTAGGAACACATCTATGTAAGATCTCATAAGGGGTTTTGTCTAAAATGGGATGAGAAGGCAACAAATTCAAGAGGTGAGCAACAATCAAAATACTTTTTCCCCAAGATTTTAGAGGAAGAAGTGCTTGTGCCATGTTAAGAAGATCACGATGTTTGCACTAAACTACTCCATTTTGTTAAAGCATTAAGACACAGTTATGCTGCCTCTCTATCCCTTTTTCTCGTAAAAGATTTTCCATATAGTTGAAAAAAAATTATATCCCATTATCAAATCTATTTTTTTTATTTTGTTTCCAAATTGAGTTTGAACGATAGTAAAAAAACTCTTAATAATGTCATATGTTTCAGACTTATATTTCATAAGATAAACCCATATTGATCTTGAAAAGTCATCCACAATGGTTAGAAAACAATGAGCTCTAGATAATGATGAAACTTGATATCCACCCAATATGTCATAATGAATTAACTCAAAAATAGATTGAGACGATATTGAACTATTGGAAAAAGGCAAGCGATATTGTTTGGCTATATGACAGATAGAATAATCGTCCACTTGTTTGCAAGGATTAACATAATTTAAATCAACTAAGGTTTTCAAACAAGAATTAGAAACATGCCCCAAATGACAATGCCAAAGTTCAGATTTATTGGAAGTCATGAAAATAGCTGCAAGCCTGCTTTCATCAAGGATATAAAGACCATTTGACATACTACCTGTTTCAATCATGTTCATTGGGTGACGGTCCTGCAAAAAACAAGATTCACCGTTAAAGATTACATTACAATTTGAATCCAAGCAAAGTTTGGCAACAAATATTAAGTTGAAATTGAAGTTGGGAACATGAAGGATATTTTTCAGAATGATATTAAGAGATAGCGTTACAATGCCAATGTGAGAAACAAAAACTTTTGACTCATTTGGTAAACTAATCGATGGGCAAGAGGCGAGAGTAGGATTATCAATGCTAGATATCATATGTGTCATATGATCTGTTGCACCATTGTCAATGACCCAAATGCTTTTAAATGAAAATCAAGTTATTGGGTTTGGGGAGTTACATGCTAGATTTACTTTGGGCTAAATAGTACTTTGGTTGGACTGATTTATGAAGTCGTTGGACTGATTCATGAACTCGACAAACCTTTGGAAAAGTTTGGGCTTGGATAAGCTATTCACGACATTGGCCTTAGGCCTTGACTGTCATTGATTGCCTAAGAAGAGGCACAAGACTTAATCTTGTTTCAGTCTCAACAGTTCATCTTAACTCTAAAAACGATATACAAGACATTGTCCTGGTTCAAACCTCGATTTCTTATGGGAATTGCAAAAGAATATGTACAGAATCAATCATGAAATTCAAGAGAATATATCCCAAGGCAAATCATGCAGTTCCAAAGGTTATACACAAGACTAAATCATTATATATATATATATATATATATATATATATATATATATATATATATATATATATATATATATATATATATATATATATGTATGTATATATATGAAATTTCAGAGGAATATGTATGCAGACTTAAATCATAAAATTTCAAATAAAGTAGAACAAAACTGAATCGTGAAATCCAAAGAGACATACACAAGTACAACCCGTGAACTTCAAGAAACTTGAGGATAGGATTAGATCATGACTTCTCTAAGTGCATAAAAGTCTCTTTTCCACATACTGACCCTGCTTATACCCATAAAATAGGTTCGACCGTATGTGAAATCCATCGAGACCATGTCAACTTAAAGAACTACCCCCCCCCCCCCAAACTTTGTTCATACCTTTACAATAGACATCCGAAACCCCCAAATCATAGATTTGGAGTTTTTGAATTAGGGTTGACAGAAATCCTCAAGCTCGAATTTCGTAGCTGCCAAAACCCCCAACTCACAACTTTGAGTTTTTCGGCAGCCAAGAACCCGAAAAGAAACTTTGTGCCGTTCGAGTTAGGGCTTCCCCTGTAACCCACCTCAACATGACCAAACTCATTCAATACCCAACAATTTTTTTTTCAGAGATCCTACCTTTGTTCGATGCTCTGTAGGTTGCCAAAATCCCCAACTCACAAGTTTGAGTTTTTCGGTAGCCAAGAACCCAAAAAGAATCTTTGTGCCCTTCGACTTAGGGCTTCCCCCGTAACCCACCTCAACATGACTGAACACATTCAATACCCAACAAAAAAATTTACAGAGATCCTACCTATGTCCGGCGCTCTGCAGGTGGCTGTCATGAGGCAATGGTCGCCGGTTTCGGTTGCCCTACCGCTTCTGATGATGGAAGGAAAAGTGATTGCTGCGGGTGGGTCACGCGAGAAGTTGGGAGGAAGAAGGGGAGACAGAGAGTAGAGGCAAGAATGAGAGAGAGATAAGAGATGAGAGGCATAGGAGAGTGAGGGAGACAGACTCGAGGTCCCCCTTTGTAGGGGAAAGCTCGAGAAGAGAGGAGCTCTCCTCCGGTAGCTACGTTAAGCCCCTCCCTCTTTCCATTACTTGGACGTGTGTTAGGGTTCTGAACCCTAACACGCCCTCTTATCGGGCAACCCGTATCGGATCATACATTTTTTTTCTCTACGAGATGCGGCCCGGGTTCAGACCCAAAACCCGAAAGTCCCTTTGATTTGGATCTGTGCCACCCCTTATGATGTGGATCCACAAATTAGATCTAAATGGATCCAATTGTGGATCCTCGAGTTTGTTATATATATATATATCTTTATTAGATGCATGTTTATATATGGATCTTGGATCCAAAATATGGATCTTAGGCCCAATTTAGAATATATATATGCTTTTACGATAAAATTTAAAGTAAATAATAATAAAAAATGAGGTTATTACAGTCTGGGTAGTCTATGGCTTGAATGAATTCAACTTTGAGTAGGTTCTCAAGTCCTTCATTGACTTGCTACTCAATTCGAGAATCCATTTTTCTCAACTTTTACTTGACCGACTTAACATTTGGCTTCAAAATAAGGCGATGTTCAACTAATTTGGGATCCAAACCCGACATATCCTCATAAGTCCATGCAAACACTTCTTGGTGCTATTTGAGAAAATCGATGAGCCTTTCCTTCTCATCTGTGCTTAGACTTGTGTTGATCTTGAGAATCTTTAGACTGTCCTCTGAACCAATATTAATATTTTTAGTGGGATCTTGAACTAGGGACAATAACTCATCTTGCTTCTGAATCGATGCGAACTCTCGCAATTCTTGGAGAGATGAGCCAAACTCTGTAGACTCTTCTGACTGGTTTGCGACCTTACTGTCTTCTGCTCTTGCTTTGACCCGATGAATACTCATAGACTTTGGAACAATTGAATGAATATTCGGATTGATGACGAGCTTCTTTATCAATTTGAAAGACATTCTAAAAATCTTGGAAAAGAATAGTATTCAGGAAAGTCATCCATCATAAGACGGATTGCAAAATAAAAGAGAATAACGGTGAATTACGAAAACAAAGTGCAAAGAGAGAAAAGAATGATGGCATCTAGACAAAGGAGAAGAATTGCTAACTTTATTGAAGACTTAAATAAAATGATGACAATGAAAAAAAGGAAATGAATTGGGACATCATCCCTACAGAATGAAGAAAACAAAGGAATAAAATGAAAGCGGGTAACGACAGATGTTCTTAATGCCTCCCCTTTACAAAGATGGTATTTCTATAAGATCTTTTGCCTGCGAATTCCAATCCTGCTCTGCGCGGATGATGGATAGGAATTACAAGCTCGAATTGGCCATCTTTATTTTTGCCTAAGCTCTTAAAAGGATGGTAGTCGTGCTTCAGTAAAAGATTAAATCCCTTCTTGGCTTTTGCAAACTAAGGAAACATGGGATGATCTCTGAAAGAACTGTAGTCGAGATGACCTCTAATCTTGAAGAAATATGGTCCTTGCCATCAGACCATTGTTGTGTTATGCTCAGTTGATTCTTCCATCTTCAGTATTTTTATACTTTCTCTAAGGTTAATCTCACCACCTTCCCTAATGCTAGGGATGTCCGCTGTAAAAGTTGGTCGAGGAATCATTGGTTGTGGCAACCTTTCTTCTGGATCTTCACCTAAGATCGTGGTGATCATGCCACCTTTGGACCACTTAATACACTGATGAAGGGTGGACGGTACTGCATTCACATTGTGAATCCATGTGCGTCCCAAAAGAAGATTGTATGTCGGTGGCACATTGATGACATGGAAGATGACCGTATGGATAGAGTAGTGGATGAAAATTTCTAGGAAGATCTTTCCTTTCGCTGTTTGCCCATGATTGCCGAAACCGTAAATGGTGATAGGGTCTGGCAGGCTTCTTTTTTTATGCCCAAAGCCTTTGCAGTCATTTCAGAGCAAATATTGAGGCTATTGCCTCCATCGACTTCTATATGGGGGACCGTCATTCCTCTGGTCCATATGTGATCGTTGCAAAAAATTTCCTTTTATTCCCTTTTAGGGGAAGAAAGAGAAAAACTCTCGCAAGGTCTCACTTGACCTTTTGTAAAGACATTTTGAAATAACTCGCCTCCGTTTTAAAATTTGTGAGAAAATGAGGAGACAAGATTCACTCGTCGATGATCGAATTTATGCCTTTGACTTGCCTAAATTTGTCTAAGAAATTATTAAGTCCTAAATGCACATTGAATCAGGCTTGTGCTATGAATTTGAACTTGGATATGTGTATGCCTTTTGAAAATATTTCAGAAATTTGGATTTTTCCAAGTGATTCTGAAATGGAGTTGAAAACATCCCTTTAAGAAGTAACTTTGAAGTTCAGAAATCAATTTTGAATTGAAAGGTTGGGACTTGAAATGAACTCGAATTGAAAGTTTGAAATTAAAGATTTTTTTAAATTGAATTCAAAGTTAAGAACTTTGAAATCTGAATTGATTGAAAATCAAATATGAATTGATTTTGAATTGAGAATTGAACTTAGATATTGAATTTGAGCTTTGAAATCAGAATTGAACTTGAAATTTGAATTTGAACTTTAAACTTGAAATCTGAATTGAAGTTTGGTGTAAAGACCCCAATCCAAACCCTTTAAAAATGCGGAATATTTTTTTTTTCTAAGAGTTGCGGAAAACTTCCCAGAGACCTGGGGTCCCTACAGTTCCAATTTCAGTTGGATAACCACACACCACAAACGAAGTTGCAATTATCATCCATATCAACCAACTAAAACTCTTTCATTAATGAGTAAGAAAATTTCCAAGACATGGTTTTTCTTCAACTGAAAGTAAAGTGACAATTGCAGAAATTAAAAGAACTAAAAGACAAAAGAAAGAGCCATTATGTCCTCTACTGAAGCTGGCAAGCCCAAGTATAACTCATCCATCCCCAAATGCATGTCCAACTTCACTGTCTACCAATTCCTGTGAAAAACCAACAAAGTAGGGTGTCAGAACCGAAATTCTGAGCACAGCTACTTCTAAAGAAACCAGGTAAGAGAAAAAACATGGATAAGATTTCATGCAGTGATTTGAGTGAGTGCAGATATAAAATTTGCAACATTTAAATATCCATAACTACCAATAATTGTATATACTCACCAGTCAAGAACAGTACAGCAATGTCACATATCAATAACTAAATAACCAAACCTTCCAGCATGATCTCACAAAGTAAAGCGTATGCTACCACCAAATGATGTCATGATATCAAGAATGATTCAAACATGCATGATCTAATGCATAACAGAAAAATGCATGATGTGCAATGCATGATTTCTTATGTTATCTTTCATTTATGTTCCATCTTTCCATATGCATGCCTATTAAATGCACACATCTTTAAGTTCCTCTTTTTAATTACCGTGGCCCGCAGATACACCAAACGGGTATAAACCCCGAGGTCAAGTAGGTTCCCAGGGTAGCTTAACACACAATTTGTATTTTATTACTGGGTTCCAACTTAGCCCTCGACCGATATCAGGAAACAACACCATCCATCGGAACATTAGACCTCCACATCTAATGTCGGGGACACAAGGGACACCCCACGCCCACAAGTGCCACTTCCTTGGTACCATAAACTCACAGCTGTGACTAACACACCACTCCCGGGTAAAGTGTCGGGTTCTCCCTAAAACCGTGGTCAGGAGAAGAACCTCAATATCGGGTTCAGGGGCAACAATGCACACGAAGTTTTTGTATCCTCACAGTCTCCCCAAGACCGGATATCCAGGATTCTCATACTCCAGATGAGATATCCCAGAATGTAAATTACACTATTCTTATTCATTATATTTTTAATTAAGTCCATTTCTTTAAGTTTGCAACACATATGCAAAAGTAAAGTGAAAAATCCGCATCCTCCCTTGCGGGGACCCATTCGGGGACCCATTCGGGACTCCAGCCCGTATCCACCACTAGAACAGTGTAGTAATGTGCCAAGTGATGCATTTAGAAACATATGTGAAAGAAACCAAACCCACGGCTCTCCAGGCCGATGATGGGCCAATAGGCCATTGACGCATCACATCACAAACCAAAACAGTGTTTCCTTCATAACACTAAGCAAAAATGCCAAAAGCATATATATTCGTGCAAATATAAACCCAAACATATGCATGTTATAATTCATTCATATGCATTTTCAATATGTGTGTGTTACCTACATCACGTATTTAACCAAATTCATGGTTTCTTTAAGTGTGTGAGTGTACATGTACTAATTCACACAATAATCAAGCGTACAGGTTCAAGAAGAATTATTAATAACTGAATCATGCTCACACTCATGAGTACCATAATCATAACAGTCAAATGAAAACATAAACCTCCACGACAAGTGTTTCCATGCAAATCCAATACCCAAGCTTTGAAATAACACATGGACTCTAGACAGAAATGTAATGTCCAGCTAGAGACCTACAAGCAAGATACATTCCATATGTATAATTTCAGTTTCATGTATCCATCCTCCCTAAACAGTGTAACCTGAGCACTATTATACACAACTGAAAAATTTCAGGTTATGTTGCAATGATACCACGCTACATCTTACCAACTATGAGCTTAACCACCCTCAAGCACCATCTTATGTCAATAGACAGCCTACAACATCACATTAGGTAATGCATGCAAGATTCTATCGGACTTTAACCGTTCATGAACCTAGCAGCAGTGTATTACACTATTCATGTTTTAATGGTTTAGGATTTTTTTTATATTCATTTATGAGAATAGGAAGGCTGAATAACATCATTTAGCTAACTTATGGAAACATATGAAAATCAGCCCTTCTAATAGAAATCAGGACATTCTTCAAAAATATACATGCTTTCAATGATATAAGACTGTGTAAGACCATACATGTCCACATGAACTTGGATTAACTTGATTCCAATAGTTAAGAAAATGAATAGAACTCAAGTCTGATAACAGGTAACCAAGACATATGTATTCAGGTTGAATATCAATTAATAATCACACAGGAATATATTTGATATAACTGATACATTAGCATAGTCTTTCTATTATAATATAAATTCTGGTTTAATGACAGAACCCAGAGTTTCTTAGGATGATTTATACCCAAATTCTGAATTTAAAACAGAATGGAACCTGTGATACATTTAACTCAACATCGATCTAGCATCTTATTATCTTAAACAGGTTGTTTAATTTAGGGGGTACACAATGCAGTTCCCAACAACCTGATTTGTAGCTCAAGTTCATCTTAAGAATCTGACTCTTATCATCATGAATATACCATCTCAAGACACAAATGAAATTATTATATAAGACCAGAAAACTGTATGTAAACATAAGGCCAAAGCATGATAGCAGTAACAATATGTGCTACTGATCCTCACAATCCTGCAGGAGATAACATCACAAAGTATATTTAACTATGGATCCATCCTTAAGAACATCAATTTGTTCAATTATACCTATCAATTTATTTTACATGAGGCAACCGTCATGCATCAAACACGAAACTGATCATTAGGGAATAGGCCACTCAATGGACATTTTATCATAGCTAATGTGCAACTTAATCCAGCATTCGAACATTCCATAAGGTACGCACTTTGAATATAAGAAACAATGCATTTTAATATGCACTTGAACCCAAACAATTATGAAAATATGCAGTTTAAGAAAGATGCAGACCCTTCACATGGAAATAAACCCATTTTCTTTATGAACAAATCAACTAACATAAGGTTCAAGCATAAGGTTGAAAATCGGTAAGGGTTACCACAATTTAGACAGAGCCCTATTTTCATCACCGTATTGATATATATAGATAAAAAAAAAACAAGAGAGTAATATGTATGAACACGAGTTTGAAATTAGAACTCCAAGACCTCCTGCACAGATTAGATATAAATAAACAACTAATCGAATTATGGCTGTGATTTCTTTCCCTTTTTTTTTTCTTTCACATCTCAACCAATACCCTGTATACCAATTGTATAAATGGATTTGACAACTATATGTTCTTTCACAACAATAGGATAGACTCATACCCTGGCACCATCGATTTCACAAGGAGGATATAGGTAAACAGAATGTAGTAATATAACCCAAAAAAAAATATTAATCTCATTCATCTAATCATGAATTCTAGGTGAAACGTAACACAAAACCCTTTTCAAAAACCATGGTTTCTGCAGAGATCAAAGCCTCAAGCACGAGAATAGAACGCAGCAGAAAAATCATATTCTAACAATCTGCAGTGAAACTCCTACCTTGAACCGAAAATCCCAAAAATTTATTTGATTTCTTTACATGAAAGCACCATCGTTGTATCCTTAGGAAAACTCCTCAAGATTTTTGAAACTCCTTTATTTGAGACCGATACCAACTTTGGAACAAGATACACACACAAAATCATAGTAAAACCCTACTATCCGAAACCCGAACCCATTTAGATTTAATAAACCCCAAATCCCCCTTTCATTATTCGAAAAAAAAAACCCTTTCATTTCAATCGATTTGGAGCTTCACCGTAACCCCATCAATGCTTGGACACCCGACACACCAAAACAAGAAAAGAAATAGTAACCCCTACAAATCGACTGATTTGGGGTTTTAGGTTTAGGGTTGATGTAAACCCCAAATCCTACCCTCAAACCCCCACATGGAATCGAACCTATGTTCGATCCCTCACCCGAAATCCCAGAAGCACCGTACCTGATTGGAGCTTTTCCGACAATTCTTCCGACGATCGGAGGCTGCCGTGGCCAAGGTTCCACTCACGGCTGTTGTCGTGGTTGTTGGTGGCCGAATCTCGCCGGCGACCTCCTCTCCTCCGATGCGCGCACGCAGACAAAGACGGGAGAGACGAGGGAGAGGGAGATTGAGGGACTGAGTGGAGAGAGAGGCGAGGGATAGAGAGTCCCCTCTCCACTCCCTCTTATCGGCAAGACCCCTCCCCCCCTTCACGCCGAGATGGGGCGGAGGTCGGTTACGCTCTGCGTAACCCCCCCCCCCCCCTTTTTGCCCCTTTCCTTTTTTTTTCCTGTTAGGGTTTATCGGGCTTCTGTTTCACGCCCCCCCTTAAAAAGTGACATCGGGTCCGGGTCCGAGCCCTTGACCCGTGATACCAGATCCATTTCAAAAATGGTTCTGGTTCGCCCTTGCACAGTGGATCCTCAGTTGGATCCGGGTGGATCCAATTATGGATCCGACCCCCTATATACAAAAATTAATTTATTTTTCTTCATATAAATGCTATTAATTATTTGCTTAATTAAAAATTACTATTATAAGTATAATTTGACACCCTTTTGTGGGTTATTTATGGATTCTTTTATGGATCCGGTAACGGATCCGAGGCCCAAAGTTAGAAAAACACCTGTTATTTTCAAATAAATGTGAATAATTAATTATCAAAAATTGAGGTCATTACATTTGGAGTTCTAAAAGATTGAGTTTGAAAAATGAACTTGTAAATTGAAATTGAATTCAGAAGTTGAAATAAAAATTTAATTGAGATTTGAATTTGAACTTCTGAAATCGAAAATGGAATTTAAAATTTAGAATAAAGAATGTAAATTTGAAATTGAAATTTAACTTTTAAACTGAATTTATTTTGAATTTTGAAAATTTGAAAATCGAAATTGAGTTTTTGAATTGAATTCACTTTGAGTTTTGAAAATGAAAAATCGAAATCGAATTTAAGAGTTATTTTGAACTTTGAATTTATCTTGAAAATTGAAGTTGAAATTTAGAATGAAGAATTCAAGTTTAAATTGAATTTGGAATTGGGATCAGAATAAAAGTTAAAATTTGAAATTTGAGAAATGAAATGGAATTTTGGAAAATGAATCTTATCTGAAATCATTTTGGAGTTTGAAAATTCAAAATTGATTTTAGAATTAAATTGAATTGAAGGTAGGCTCAAGCACTATATTCAAGAACTACTTGGACTTCATAGGTTCTTGAATATGAAGGATTATACTTGAGATCTGCAGGTTTAAGGACAAAAGATTTTTTAGTTGAAACTCCTCAAGTCAGGCCAAAGAACTGCATATTTTCCCTCCAAATGAAACTGCATATTTTCCTCCCAAATGTGTATCTCAGATCCTAAAAATGTGACAATGTGAAGTTGCTTGAGAGCCTCAGATCTGAGCATGGGCTCACACCCCATTAGCAGCCATCCATGCCATATCAGATCCTTGGATCCATGACTCTAGACTCTCTATTATGCAAAACACAACAAAAAACAAAGGGAGAGATAAGGTGATATTGAAAATCACCACCAATGGTGAATTTTCCAATATCCACCCTCTATATGGTGGTACGGAGTACCACTACGGAGAGTCCTTTTAGGCTCCTCTAAAAGGGATTTTAGTACCACCTTCAAGGGCATTTTCATACCACCAGGTTATTTTGATCGTACGAACATGCCCCCTACATGATATGTGGTGGATATTGCAAATCACCACTAGTGGTATTTTCAATATCACCTTATCCCAACAGACAAGATAAAGAGAAGAAAGAAAATAAGAGAAGACACATATTTACACGATTCGACACTCAGGCCTATGATCATGGGTGAAAGGAAGATGCGAGAAAATACAAAGACGAGATATAGAGCTCTCAAAATCCTCATCGCCAATACATCGGAAACTCTCATACCCAACTCTCAAAGAGGTAGCTATATATATATATATATATATATATATATATATATATAGAGAGAGAGAGAGAGAGAGAGAGAGAGAGAGAGAGAGAGAGAGAGACGTGTGTGTGCAATTGAAGTGCATAAAACCCTACCTGGTACAAAAAAATTTATAAAACTAGACACATCCATACTGGTCTTGGGCCTAACAACTCGGTACCTCACTACCATCACAAACCTCATTGCAACTCAGTCACCTGAATATTTTATGATTAGGTCATGAATCATAGCAGATCCAAATTTCAAGACACGCACAACACTCTCAAAGCACCATTTGTGGACCAAGCATTTAAAACTAAATCATTGAATGAGGGCAAGCCAGGATCTTGAAAACATTATTCACAGAGCACCACAAAAAGACATCTTTCTTTTTTATAAACCTTGATTGTAAAAGATTGGGCACATCAGAATTGATGACAATAAGGGTGGAAACTAGTTGACAAATGATGTGAGCTAGCCATATAACTTTAGACCATAATACATGGAAATAACCAAGTCCAGAATGGAATCAGTTTGAGTGCATCCACAATAACAACAAATTTCAGATAGCAAAACAATGTCTTACAGAACAAACCCATTAATTTATTGATTACCCTCTATGGCCTTTCAAACTATGTTCATTTACTGACCTCCTTTTCTGCTGTAAACCCACCACAACAAATTGCTGAGAGAATTTCCATCATCATGCTCCATTAGGCTTCTTATGTGCTGTAATGCTTGGCCTTTGTCATAGACACCCTCCAAGGCATAAGCAAACCCCTTCCAACCATCTGCAACTCCTGGCTTTTCCAAGGCAGGCATGACCCAATCTGCCAACTGCTTGACATACCCAACATTCTTAAACAGAATCTCCGTAATAGGCAAAATTGGTATCACTTGGATGCCTGCTCTGCACTCCTTTTTATATGCTGGAGCAAACCACAGGGCATTATCTCTTTTATTAGACCATAGAACACCTACAACTTTGTTCTCGCTACTGAATGTTGCATCGTAGATTAGACCTTCATCGCCAACATGCCACCATGTTCGTGCTGCCTGCGCAGTGAAATCCGTTAAGATAAAGTACCATGTGTGTACACAAAAAGACCAAATATATGTGGATGTCTCAATAAGGTATCAATAAGTTGAAACGTAAAGCACAACTTGAGAATTCCTGTGCACCCCTAGTGCATCTTGGCTCATAATAATTAAGGCAACTATCGTACGTGTCTGTTGAGATAACCAAGGATCAGGCCGCACATCAGTGCACCTGGTAGCAACAAGTGATGGCATGTCGATGAGTATTTCGGATGAAGTTGTTGCAGTACCAAAGGGTAGGGAATACAACAAGATTCGGCCGTAATCCTAATTAGCAAGAGGAAGCTCTCATGGCCGTAGCAAGGTATCAACCCAACTGCTGTGCAAGATACTGAAAACAACCACCACCCATAGTGACAAACGTTTTTATCAGCAATTTCTAGTTTTTCCGGCGTCGCACATAAAACCATCTTCTCTTCTCTTTCTTTCTCACTTCCTCTTAACCCTCATTTTTGCTGTTTAAGGGTTTTAATCACAAAACCAAACAGAGTTTGCCCAAACAGAAATTTCTTTTATTGTTTGCAAAACAGAAAAACTACTTTTTTCTTTTTACTGACCTGGGTGTTGGAGCAGATAAAATGTATTTTTTATAAGAAAATATTAATAAAAATTATTAAAAAATAAAAATACACATTTTTTTTCGACAAATAGCAGTTTAAAACGTAAATATCACGTTTAAATCCATGTATTTATGTTTTTTTCATAAATCTTGCGATATTTTGAAAATCTCGCAAGAAATTGCCATTTTAAACTTTCAGGCAATTTCTCGCGATATTGTGAGATTTTCATAAATCTAGCGATATTTGTCACACTGCCACCACCCACTCTCAATCATTGGTCCACCGAAGAGGAAAGAGTTTCCTATTGTTTCTCTATCCAACCGGTAATCTGACCTGATTGCTTATAAAAGATATATGATTAGCTAATCAGATCTGGACTCGTTAATTACTTTTCTTATACAACTTCGAATCTGATCAGGCGAGGTTCGATTAGTTCAGGTTCCCTAGATTCAAACTGAGTCTGACTTGTTTATATATCTGACAGATTTATTTGTCGTGCTTGACACACCATACTCCAAGCCTCACAACAATATGCCATTGTAGGCTCATCATTAAGTGAAAATCCTCCAATATTTTCAAAATTTTATTTTTTCTAAGAAAATCTTGAGAAAATATTGGCATAGATCAAATATACATTTTTTTTTATGACGAAGGAAAACCCTCACAGAAAACCGGGTCACTTAATGGGCCTACCTTCCTGCAAAGTAAAACTCCGGATTGAGGACATGACCAACCAGACTTACGGGTCTCAACCATGATCCTTGGCCATTAGCTTGACACAGGACACTGCTGGCCGCATGGGTAACCACTGTGGTGGCAAGAATATAAAAACCAATGAGTAATATATATATATATAAAAGACACTGCAAAAAGTGTTTTTTTACACTAAAATCATAATAAAAACAGGACGACAAGGAAAGAACTTGTGATATTTTAATGAATCCAGTTATTACTCAAGACAATTCTGAGGAAATGTCAGTATATACAAAATATACAAAAAATGCTAAAATATAATAAAACAATATAAAAAGATACCAGAAGAAGTGCTTTTTCATCACGCTAATGTTGCAATACAAGTGTGATATTGTGAGTGCCATGTTTTTGGTAGAACACCCAATGTTTGATAGTATAACACGATAAAATCATGAAATTCTCAAAATATCGGCTTTATGACCTAGCCCAATACAATCTGTCTAGTGGAGCAAATGGGTCGGATGGATACAGTCAGGATCATGCAATGTTCAAGTGTGCAGGTTATATGTCCCCCCCCCCCGAACAGGGCAGTTAGCTAAATCTCATGTTCGGGGGTCCCAAAGAGCACCACGTATGTAAGCATGTGCGTCTCGTATCCCCATGTTTGTCAGCATTAATTAGCGTTGGAGTTTGATGCGATTGCAAAGACTTAAGTACCCTCTCCTCCATTGGTGCAAAAAAAATGGTGATTCTTGAAAAGGAGTGGTTGTAAAGACTTAAGTGCCCCGAAGATGATTATTTAAGACCCAGTCTCTGCACTGCAGGATTATTCGAGAAAGAAATCTCCCCTGTAGGAGGCCATGAACATCAACCCTCTCACTCTCTCTCTCCCTTCTATTTCTGCTTCTGTGCACATCCATTAGAAGATCATACATTGCTCCATCAAGCACCGACTGACCTGCACATTGACTGTTGTGGAGCCTGATTCAGAGTTTTTACCCTTACAGAAGGAGGGTTTGGGGGCTCATCCCAGCGTGGGTAGAATCATTCAACTAAATGAGTTGTAGATCTTGATTCAGAGTTTTTACCCTTACAGGAGAGGGGTCTGGGGGCTCCTCCCAGCGTGGGTAGCATCATTCAACTTGAAGAGTTGTGGAGTCTGATTTAAAGTTTTTACCCTTACAGAAAGGGGGGTCTGAGAGCTCCTCCCAGTATGGGTAGCATCATTCAACTTGAAGAGTTATAGAGTCTGATTCAGAGTTTTTACCCTTACAGAAGGAGGGTCTGAGGGCTCCTGCCAGCGTGTTCATGGCCTTTTGCCCTTACAGGAGGGGTGTCCGGGGGCTCATCAACCCTCTCACTCTCTCTCTCCCTTCTATTTCTGCTTCTGTGCACATCCATCAGAAGATGCTACATTGCTCCATCAAGCACCGACTGACCTGCACATTGACTGTTGTGCGTCCTTACTGATGAGCTGCCTCTAAATTTATTCGACTCTGGGTCCTTACTGTACTTGAAGTTGAGTCGTTGTATTTTTTGTTGTTCAGTGGGTGGTGAGACCCTCCTCTACTCTCTCAAGACTCTTAGCTTGGGCAATCTTTCTTTTGATGATTGTGGTTGTAATGTATCATTGAAGTTAAAATGGGGAATGAAATGACAATAAAAATCACTGAAAATTTACAGAAATAAACTAAACTCAATAACGAAGACACCACTTTTTACGGATTTGGAATATGATCTCCGGTTAGGGAGATATGACCCTGACAAGTTTGTCCTAATTCGGGTAGCGATTTACAACGATTTGCTTACTGAATAACACTACAAATCGCTATAGCGATTTGCGGAAGACACTACAAATCACTATAGCCCTGTTCGGGGGGGAACGTATAAGATGCAGACCGGCATGTATCCCCATGTGTGTCCGCATCATATTGCATCGTAATTTGGTGCCGCAGCAAAGACTTAAGTATCCTTTACCGCCATTCGCTTTCTCTTCCTCGAACGGACATAAATGCCCTCCTTCTAGAAAACTGAATCGTCGATTCGTAAAAAGGACAAAACTGCCCTCCAACGTTATCGCGCCAAAACGTTCCGCAAAGTTTGCGTATATAGCAAGCCTTATGTTGTAGGATTTAAATAGTTCAAAACAATCCATTCTCGCTCTAAGCAGAAAACTCTACCGGAGCATACTCTGCTTTCATCAGTTGTCGCCGGAGCATCCTTTCCTTTGTTCCAGAGCATCCGTTTCCGTCTTACGCGCAGTCGCAGCATCGTTGCCACCTTCTGTTGCGTATTAGTTGTTACTGTTGCTTACTCTACAGTTGGAATATCCAAAATCCCATCGTTTCAGTGAGTTTCGTGTAAGGTTTCGTTATTCAATCTGTAGGTTTCTTCTTATACAAGGACTTATAAGTTTGAGAAATCTTACAAAGATGTGTACTTCTGAACCCAAATGTTGCGATGATTTCTAATCATGATGATCATTTAATTTGTTGTGCAGGTTAACAATGTCTGCTCCTCATCAGAGAAGAGATGCCCTGTCGTTCTATGGTTTGTGTATTAGAGAAGTGATCCGCCAGTCTCATCTATCCAAGGTTCTTGAGAGGTACCAAAATATACTTAACATTGAGAACGACGAAGACAGGGAGAAAGCCTTGGAATTGTATTATGCAGAGGATTATCCCTCAGATATCGAGGCTGCGGACCAAAGGAATAATGCTGAAGAACGAAAGATGCAGAAAAAGGATGATGAAGAGAAGGCAAAGCAAAGAAATACAGAGGAGAATGAAAAGAGAAGGTGGAGGAAGATGGCAGAGCTTAGGGAAAGGCAAAGAAAGAATGAGGAGGAGAGGGAAAGGTATTTTAACCAGGTAATGATGGAGGCTAGGGCAGAATTGGATAAGGGGATCTTGGAGAATAAAGCAAGGCGAAACAAGGCAAAGCTACTGAAGGAGGCAGAAGAGAGGCAAAGACAAATGAATAAGGAGGAATTGCAACGAAAGGAGAAGGAGGATGAGGAGAAGAAGGAAACGCAACGGAAGGAGAAGGAGGAGGAAGTTCAAAAGCAAAGAGAAAAGAAGAAGCAGGAGGAGGAAGTGCTGGAAAGAAGAAAACACTATTTGGAAGCGGAAGAAAGCCGGCTGAAGGAGGAGGAGGAACAGAAGGAAAGGGAAAGGAAAAAGCAGGAGGAAGAAAGGCGGCATGCGGAAGAAAGACGACGTAAGGAGAAGGAAGAAAGGCAGTGGAAGGAGAAGGAGGAGCAGGAAGAAAAGGAAAGTGAAAGGAAGAAGCAGTTTGAAGAAAGGCGGCAGGCGGAAGAAAGGCGCTGGAAGGAGAAGGAGGAGGAGGAAGAAAGGCGGCGGAAGGAGAAGGAGGAGGAGGAAGAAAAGGAAAGAGAAAGGAAGAAGCAGGAGGAAGTGCGACGTAAGGAGGCGAACGAGAAAAAGGAGAGAGAAAGGAAGGAGAAGGCGCAGAAGGCAAGAGAAAGGAAGGAGAAGGAGGCGAGAAAGGCGAGAGAAAAGAAGGAGAAGGAGGAGGAGAGAAAGGAAGGATAGGGAGCACGAGAAAAGGAAGGAGAGAATAAGGAAGGAGAAGGAGGACGAGGAAAGGAAGGAGAGAGAAAGGAAGGAGAAGGAGCTGGAGAAAAGAAATGAGAGAATAATGAAGGAGAAGAAGGACGGGGAAAGGAAGGAGAGAGAAAGGAAGGCGACGGTGGAGCCGGTAGTGAAGGAAAGGGAAAGGCAGTTGGAGGCAGTGGACCCACCAGAAAGGTCTAGGTTGGAGAGAGAACAGGAGAACAGAGTGACCAAGGTAAATAAATTCGGCCTGTCTTTGAAGATTTAATAATATGTTTAGCGATTTTGGTACAGCGATTACTATGTTAGGTATTAATATCTATAACGATTACTGCGATAGTCTGTGTGCAAACAATATTATTTATAGCAGTTAGTAGAATAGTATTTATAAGTACAAATGGAACTAATTGACAATTGGTATGAATAATATGTTATTTTTTGTTACAGGGAGGTCACAGGAGAAGGAGAGCACCAGGTGAAAAGCTCAGATGCCGGTGTCAATGGCCTGTAGTTCTGTCATGGTATGGTCAGCTAAGTGCATATCAGAAGGATCGATTACGAAATATGCACTTCGGTGCCCTTTTGGACCAGCAATATTTTGAAACTTGCTGGAATACCATGACCCACCTGGTAAATAAGTGGAATGATAAGACTAACACATTCCAGTTTGATTCTTTTGAGATGACCATGACTCTAGAAGATGTGGCGAGGATCACTGGCCTTAAGTGTGATGGCAGTGCTGTTCTATTACGGCATTCAAACTATAACACAAGGGAAGAATGCACGGCCCTTTTAGGAATGTCGACGGACGAATGTAGTCAATGTATTTCTGGTGGAATGAAGTCCACATCAATGAAAGTGTCATTTATCTGTAATAAATGGGAAGGTCGCTCCGCTACTTGTGCATCTGAAACAGCTGACCAAGAGTTGCGCGGCTTCCTTCTTTATTTTTTTGCTCTTACATTATTTTCTGATTGTTCTGGTTCGAGAATAAGTTCCATGTGGCTGCAGTAGCTGGCAGACTTAGACGAAGTCGACAACTATGCCTGGGGTGTCGCTATGCTCGCACACTTATACAGTCAACTCTACCGTGCGAGTAATGGTACGAAAACAGTTTGGGGATTTTGGCCATTTGTTCAGGTATTTGTTGATTGCATAGTTAATAATTGTAGGCTAATTTCATTGAAGGTTGTAGTGTTACTAATAATATTGTTTTTGTTAGGCTTGGGCGTGGGAACATATTATCCCATTGCGTCCACGTGCTGCCACTGCGAGTTGTGGTTTTCCAAAGATCAGTCAATGGGCTAAAATAAACGTCATAGTGCATAATGCTAAGTCCATTTTAGATGGGTTGCAATTGAATGAGATAGACGTTCTAAAATTGTGTACTTATCATTGAGTATTATAAATCGTTGTAATGTTTAGCTTTCTTAAGTAATCATCGTTGCAGGAATGTTTTTCGTAGTACATATTGTTGTCGCCATATCATGCTTAAGTAAATTGTAATACATTTGTCACTCGTTATTGAAAAGAATTAGCAATATACAGGTTTTGTGGAGACCTTATGGAGATGGGGAGGCCGATGACCAAGACGTTGTTGCAGAGGCTGCTAGATTGACTGACCGCGATTTGTGGCTGTTTTGTAATTATGAAGCCGAGTTGCAGCATGGTAGTCGAGTTCTCCTACAATCTGGCTTAGGGCAGTCCATACCAAATATGCCTTTGGAAGTGAGAAGGAAGTTGAATAGTGGTGGGTGCAGGAACGTGGATTGACGCAAACTCTACAAGGATGAATTATTCATTTGGAACTCGGGTGGTGTCCCTGCCGTATCGTATGATTCTAACGAACGACAATTTGATCCCTTCTATTTCGAACGCTATTGGGAACCAATGCGCCGAAATCTGTCCATTGATAAAATTGGGAACCCATGCATCCCAACTGCCCCCTCTCATGTTCCAGCCCAGCCTCTACAACAAAAACGTCGTCTCTCTTCTGTTACAACAACGATGCCCTCACCAACAAAGGGCGATGAGGAGCGAACAATTGCTACAAAAGAGCACATTGTCTCTGCCTCAAGGTTCGATCTTATGGAGAGGGAGAATAAGAAATTAAGGACAAAAGTTAGCAATATGGGGATACAATTGAACTCAGTTGTGGAGATGATGACCAGCTTTTTTAGTATTATGCACACAACCCAGAGGCCACCCAGGATAGAGGGTCCACCAATAAAAACAGAGAGACAAGTGTATGATATTTCATCTGATTCGTCAAGTGCGTAGTAATAAACCGTGGGCATTCTTTTTTATCATGATAGCTATTTGTTGTAATTGTATAATTAATTGTCGTAACTTGACATTCTTTTATTGTTTAATTCTTTATTATTACATGTAATAGACACGTTTCGTCTGTGGCTGTCGTAAATAAATAAATTTTAATCGAAGATAGATGTCTGTCCGACGAAATCGTGTGGCATTGAATTAAATATGGTCGCCATCGTTATGATAGAGCATTTCTGCTCAGCAATCGCTGTATTTGTCTGAAAAAAAATTTAATGAGTTCTTACGTTGTAATTGACATCAGTGAATAGCGATCAGAGAAGATCCATGCGATGAAATCTCTACTAATGATCATAAGTAAAATGTAAGTAGATTGCAATCACGTAATAGTATGCCAGCCAAACAAAATCGCTACGATATTGTTCTCTGCCAGAAGTCGCTCATTTGCAAGGATTTCAATTCATGAGGTCAACGACGCAAACGGAAATGGCTTGTCCCTTTGTAAATGTTGTAAGTCAACAAGGATTTGCGGTGTTAAATGATACTATTATAAAGCCACAATGAACGTTTTTAAAAAACCGACAACGGCTACGATATTTGGCATGAATATATCGTTGTATCCATGTTTGATAATCAATTGAGTAATCGTCAAAGATTATTCATACCTGGAAAACGGGTTTGTTCGGGTCGGGTCAATCTCCCATTGAACCATTGCTATAATATGAAGTCGAAACGACGGTTTTTTAATTATTTAAAACCCAATCATTTAAGTTGGGGGTTGTCTTCGATAAATTTTGGATTTGTCGTACATTATTCATTGATCATGTTGGTTGAGCAGTAGAACGTTTTGGTCATAAATAGTCGCACAAGTACTCGACGGTGTGATTATCTTCAACTTCGTGAATCAACAACAATCAAACCGACGGTTCCTTCATAAACCTGGAATCCAACACCCCCCCCCCCGAACATAGAAAATTGTGGTTGGTGAGGCAGTCGAAGACAACTACACGAATAACAATGGCGAATCATGCGTATATTGTCTTCACATCGTCTCCATTTTCAACAAAATCCGTGTCTTTGAAGTCGTTAATTGCGATTTGTGTTGTGTACTATGTAATGTAATTTCCATATCGTTCATTGCAATGTCCTTATTCATTTCAGTAGTACATCCACCGACGAAGTTGGGCGAAAACTTAGTCAATCACTCACGGAGGACATCAAACGAATGCGCAAAGAATTCTCAGAATACAACATGATCAGTAATTTTGTACGTATGAAACTTGTAGGAGTTGTCTATATACTTAGGCCATGTGTACGTGCGTTAACAACACCATATTTGCTTCAAAAAGACTATATCTGATTTCGTCAGTTATATTAAAAGCAATGCACCAAGCCAGACTATAAGCATCGTCAGCCCGTATTTCATGGTATATCGGTTGTATTTTACGTTGCTTTTGGTTATTGATTAAGTCCGATTGATTCGTATGTTAACCTTGTTGTTAGCAATGTTTCGGTATGCAGACGATCTTACGCCGTTTGCCATATTTCAGTGGATTTAAAGACGACCTACCTTATTGGGTTAATGGTAATCATTGCATAGACCTTTTGTCAAGTGAAAAGGTAAGCAAACAAACCTAGAATGCAAGGTTACAACATGACAGTGCTAACATCATTTTTTCAATCCATTTGCAGATATTGATTCCTACACTCTGGCAATCAGAAAAGCATTGAATCTTATACGTGATGAATTTACACGAAAAACAACTCTGGTGTTACAATTCTTTGGAAGTTGACAGTGGTTTACAGCTAGACATTTCCCATCTCGTAAGATTCCATCTTTATGAGTACCATGTCCTGTACTGGGGTCATGAATTTACTTTGTGTCGCATTATTCTTAGATCGGTTTCGTCAAAGCCATTTTGGGAGTCGATGTTAGCGAGTGGATCTATCGCACGACATACCATGCTCCATTACAAGAAAATGGCGTTGATTGCGGCGTATTTGTAATGAAGTACATTGAAGCAATATACAATGGTGCAGAACCCCGTTTCGACGCTGTATGTTATTTCTTGTCCTATGTTATTAGTAATTAAATGCATGTCTATTGGTTCCACATTACAATTTTTGTTTTGCAGGTTAATATACCTGGATTCCGTGAAGAACTCTGCCAAATATTGATGACCTTTCTAATTGCAGAGGCGAAATTAGCAGAGACACCAAGAGGATGTAAAAGGCAGCGACCAGCGGTGCCCAACACGCATGATTGACAGTCGCAGAAATAGATAGCGATGTATGCAATGAACGAAGCCTTGTAATGTTCGAAATGATAATAGTCAACATCGTTATGAAATGTTTGATGTGTAAACATGGCGTTATTGCTGACACGCACAGAATGAAAATCGCAGAAGAGACTCGAGATGAATACGGTGAAGCCAAAAATGTCGATTTGTTGTTCACAAATAGTGGTCTAACGTCACCTACACTACTACTACCATGAAATGTTGTGTAAGAATTTGTAAATATTTTTAATTTCAAATGACTATTTACTTTAATTATGATATTGCATACATATGAAAAAAAGTCTACATCGGTACAACAACCACGTCGAAGCGCCTATACACTCGATTTAAGAACAAGTCACTTTTGCAGGAATTGTCGGTTTGTCGGTTCCTCATTCGCGAAGCAAAATGGAACACATCCTTAACCTGTGCGATGTGTCATTCATATATTAATGAAACGTCCTATCACCCTACGTCAGTTTTTAAATTAATACACCTGTTTTAATAAACAATTAGCAAATCTCATATAAAATACCCTCTGCGTTAATGAATTTGAACAATGGCATGTCAGAGAGCTATTCTCAAAACTAATCAATGCGATGGGACCTGGTAGTTCAAATCACGGTAGCACGTAGCGGTTACTAGAAATCGCGGTTACTAGAAATCGCGGTAATCCATTTCCACACATTTCGTTCACGGGTTGTGAGCTATACAACGATTTCGGAACAGCAACAAAATATCTTTCGCTGTACATTATTTTTAATTACCGAAGAAAAGCATTACATTTAGGAATCGCGGTAATACATTTCCACACAATTAAGTGCCCGCGACTGCACCACTGGCAGTTCCACGTCAACCAACTCTACCTACGCCGACCGCTCCTCACCATGTTGCGACTGCACAGCCGTAGTTGGGCGACAACGGTGATGGCGGTGCTCGTTAGGTTGTACAGAGAGAGCAATTGATAGGTTTCACATTACATATTTTGTCTCCCGTTCTTTTTGAACTCAATCAAATTTCTGCATATTTCCAGGCATAAATCCAGTATATCTTCCTGCAACAAAAATATGTAATGTGAAACCAATATATAACAGGAATCCCCAATATCAGTGGATGCAAAGTTCATACAACGATGAAAACAACTTCTTCTCCTTTGTATATTGCTTCAATGTGCTTCATTACGAATATGCCACAATCAATCCCATTAGTTTGTACAGGAGCATCGTCAGCACAGAGCAACATCCACTCAGAAATGTCGGCACCCAAATAGTCCTTCAGGAATCCCGCCTGTGATAAATGGAAAATATAGTACAGTCTGGTCCATCAGAAATAGCTACGCTTCACCTATGGGCAGAAGCTTACTAAATGCATAGCGTCACGTTCTACACCACTGTGGCAGTCCAATGAGTTGTAGCACCATAATTGTTTTTCCACAAAATTCATCTCGTATAAGACCCAATGTTCTGGAGTTTGCCACAGCGTAGGAAGTAAAATCTGCGAATCGATACAATAATTTATAATTCTATAGACAGATCCTGATGGAGATGTAACAACTAAGCATTGGAGAAGAGGTTTGTTAACTTACCTTATCAAAATTCGCAAAGTCTACGAACTCTTCACCGTTGTTCCAACAAGGTAGTGCATCTGCGAATCCACTGGTGTATGGTTTTCGCCAGACGTATATCTGTTGCACGAAATAGTAAGGTTTAACCAGCAAGAAATTTGAGTAAGTCATAAAAGCAAATAAAACAATGGCAGACCACACATACCATGAAATAAGGGGTGATGATGCATACTGTATTGCTCGTTGCATTGCTTTGAATATAATTGACAAAATCACACATAGTCTGGTTGCAAAAATTTACAAACTTCAAAACATACAAACCGAAGACCTAGTAAATGATAGTGGTTGTGTACGTACAAAATTACTGATAGTGTTCCCGTCTGCAAATTCATCTTACATCTGCTCGATATCATCTAGGACCTCGTTAGGGAGTTGTCGCCCACCTTTATCTATGAATGTTGCACTGAGCGCACCATTAGCGTAGTATTCAGAATTCGCCGTTCAAATTATTTTCTACAGTAAACAACAAAAGACGAAATACGACATAAAAAGGCAAAATTATACGTCTTAAGCGGTAAAGCTGGTACTGTGGGAGTGGTTGTCTTCTTCGTCGGCGTCGTGGTTGGTCGTATTGCTCCCATCGTGCTCTCCTTTGGCACCATGACTGGTCGTATTGCTCTAATTGTCCTCTCCTTTGGCGCCATGACTGGTCGTACTGCTCCCATCGTCCTCTTCTTCGGCGCCATGCCTGGTCGTATTGCTGCCATAGTCCTCTTCTTCGGCACCATGCCTGGTCGTATTGCTGCCATAGTCCTCTTCTTCGACGCCATGCCTAGACGACGATATCGATGCCACCTTTGCAACGCAGATACGGAATCGACATCGTCAGTCAAATATAAAGGAAACATCCTTTAACATGCCGCCCTTTTGCAAACTAGATGATTGCGTTTTAAATAATTAATAATACGTCATTTCACAAGTTGTCGTTGCTCGATAAACGTTTGCAAATTAGATGATTGTGTTTTAAATAATAAAAAATTTGTCTTTCGCCATGCCGCCCTTTTTCGAAAAAAACCCGTTAATTATATGATTACGTTTTAAATAATTAAAAACCGTCGTTTCGAATACTGCCCTTTATCGAAGACAACCCGCAACTTAAATGATTGGGTTTTAAATAATTAAAAAACCATCGTTTCGACTACATATTATAACAATGGTTCAATGGGAGATTGACCCAACCCGAACAAACCCGTTTTCTAGGTATGAATAATCTTTGACGATTACTCAATTGATTATCAAACATGAATAGAGCGATATAT
The DNA here is from genome assembly GCF_984573655.1 of Nuphar pumila. Classification (NCBI taxonomy): domain Eukaryota; kingdom Viridiplantae; phylum Streptophyta; class Magnoliopsida; order Nymphaeales; family Nymphaeaceae; genus Nuphar; species Nuphar pumila. Next base: position 69,118,529 of record NC_143261.1, read on the forward strand.
TCATGCCAAATATCGTAGCCGTTGTCGGTTTTTTAAAAACGTTCATTGTCACTTTATACTAGTATCATTTAACACCGCAAATCCTTGTTGACTAACAACGTTTACAAAGGGACAATCCATTGCCGTTTGCGTTGTTGACCTCATGAGTTGAAATCCTCGCAAATGAGCGACTTATGGCAGAGAACAATATCGTAGCGATTTTGGTTGGCCGACATACTATTGCGCGATTGCAATCTACTTACAGTTTACTTTTGATCATCAGTAGCGATTTCGTCGCATCGATCTTCTCTGATGGCGGTAGCTTTTCTACTTACGCTATTCACTGATGTCAATTACGACGTCAGAACTCGTTAAATTATTGTTCACGGCCTACATCGTGGTAGCACGTAGCGGTGTTAGTCAACACCGAGTTGCGATGTTAAACGATACTAGTATAAAGCGATGATCAACGTATGTTGATAAAAACCAGAGGGATCTGAACGAACCCACGTTAAGAACTCCAAAGCGATTATGACAAATTATGGAGTACCCCTCACACTTGCACATCCACTGTTAAAGCGAACAAAGCTCACTCTGTAATAGACGAAGAGGTTTACTTACCAATTAAGAAATGAAGTGAGGAAGAGAAACGACACATTGATTAGCCTTTTATTTACAACATATGGCTAAAAGTTTTCACAAGATAACAATTGGAGGTGTTGGTAAAATGAAAGAATTGTTGCAGAAGAAGTTGAATCGACGCCTTTTATTTACAATCATAGCTTTACCAACTAACGTTGGTAAATTGACCAGATTTCAACATTGTCGGATTTGTTACGAGTTTATAGTGATCTGTCATCGACCACCTGCGGCCCGTGCTTGTATTTTTGCTTTAATTGCTAAATAGCGATTTTTTTGCTTTAATCGCTAAATAGCGATTTCTGGCTTCTGCTGGTTCATGACATAACTTAATGGCAATTTTTTGGTTATCGTCGAATAGCGATATTTGGCACCGCAGCATAATGATTTGGGGGTATTGTTCGACTGTCACTCTAAGCATTATCTGAGGGGTTGTTCAAGTAAGCTTTTTTGGGGCATTGATCATGGTTGCGTTTCATTTCATGATCTAAGTAAGATTTCATTTGCGTGGTGGTGGCAAACTCAGATCATAAAATGAATCGCAACCTTGATCAATGCCACATAAAAACTTACTTGAACAACCTTTCTCAGCCCGCTTAGATTGACATTCGAACAATACCCACACATCACTATGCTGCGATGACACAGATCGCTATTCAACGATAACCACAAATCGAAAAAACACAAGCACGGACCGCAAGTCGTCGATGACAAATCACTATAAATTTGTAACAAATTCGACAATGTTGCAATCGGGTTATGCAAAGAGGCATGACAACTAAACTAATAGCCCACACGAGATTCCTGCGTCCCATACCCATCTGTCGAATGCATCAGAGCCTGTCACGATAGAGAAAATATAAGACAATGCATTAAGTTTCACAAGAAATGCATACCTCCTCACCACATTGATTACATACCAATAGACTTGTAAAACTGAAGCGATCCTTTCCGGAAATATGGTCGGGAGGAATGGAGGTTTCAACGTTTGCTGGTACTTCTGTAGGGTATTGCTGCATGTTGGACATTACACGAGTTAGATATTGACAAGCTTCACGTAATGGAAAGCAATATAATGTCAAAAATACCTGTTCATTTGAAGGGCTTTATTGTTTTTTATTACAGGTTGGTTGTTTCTTAGTCCTTTTCTTGCCAACCAATTCCAGTGCACCCTTTGACCTCCGACGACTGCGATCAGAGGCAGGTTTTCTTTTGATACCCTTCGCTTCATGAATATGTCCATCATAATCAACAACGTTCACTACTGACTTGTTGAAGATAATGTTTACGCTTCGACGCAACTTCTTTGGAGTGTCAAGCGAAACATGATTTTCACATGCGGTGTTCGATCCTATTATCTTCTGCTGGTATTCATTCGTTGCAATGGACTTAAGGTGATTTGACTCCATGTTTTCAAGTAACTCCATTGCAGCTTTTCTCACAAATACATAGCATTCTTCACTTCTCGATGCCAAATCAGCAACATGCATGAATGACCTATATAGTTGTTGGTAACGAGAGGTTATGTGGCGCTTTTGGTCAACACCAGATTTACTCGCATTGTCCATAACGAGCATTTCAATCTTTGCGCGTCTCTTCCATCTTTGCATTAGGTAAGACTCAGGTATTTCTTGTATCTTCTCTTGATTGAGTGCCTTTAATGCATGACAGCATAGAATACCTTTGAATTCATACATTCTGCACGAACATTCTACCCTTCCGTTGTCAACATTGTACATGACATGTATTTCTTGCCTTTCCTGATGCTTTTCGTCCTGACAAAAAATATGGTATTTGTGCATATTCTCGGTTTGCACGAGTCCTTCTATTTTGCAATTCATGACATGCAACACCTCTTTCTTGATTCATTCAAATACAGTTAGTGTATACAGAGTTGCAGGTCGCATCAATATTTCCATGCCAAAAGTTAGAGGTCGTGTATTAAAGCATTTCACGTCTTGTTCAAGCTCATTCTGTCTTAGACCGTCTACAAATAATTCATATTGTTCCATGAAATGAAACATTGTTACACATGAATACAGGGTTTTCTTCAGGGTGGCATGCATAGATTCGGCTCTTTGTGTGCTTATCATACATGCACAAAAGTATTGTCTTCTATATGCCAATGCCCACTTCTCTTTTTCTGCATATAAATTTTGTAACCACAGACAGTCAGTAAGGTCGTATGTCTTAATCATTTTGTCCCAATCTGACTTAAAAGTGACCTCGTCTACGCTATGAAGTACACACCTTGTAAACGTTTTGTCAAACCCTGTATTCTGATTAAATATGTGTCCTATGTTCTTTGCTGCATTTTGAAAGATATGCCACAAACATAGGCGATGATGTGCATCTGGCCACACATGAAGCACTGCAACCGCAATTGCGTAATCACCATCTATAAGTACAGTTTCAGGATGTTTCCCGTTCATTGTCTGTGTAAATACTCTGAACAACCACTCAAAGCTTTCCTTGGTCTGGTCATACACAAAAGCACCGCCTAATATACAACTCTGTGCGTGATGGTTCACTCCCACAAACTGCGCAAATGGCCAATGTTCAGTATTAATCTTTACTGTAGTATCAAACACAAGCACATCATTGAAGCATTCATAATCTACTCTAGACTTTGAATATGCCCAAAACATATTCACAATATATCCATCTTCGTCCACTTGCATTGCACTAAAGAAACCATGTTCATTGCTTGATTTATTCTGTAAGTAACAAACCAAAGAACATATTTCTCCGTTCTTCATGTTATCTGTTCTCTTCCTTCTCAAGTGGTTTATTAGATCCAAAGGTGTGAATGGCACATTTTCGCGACCACCATCTATGCGGGTAAACAAATTGTATGTCTTCCTTGGTGCAATGCCGGCGCTATCGGCTATTTCAGTCATTGCAGCATGCGCTACAGTTACTTTACGATGTGACCTTAGCATAGGAGTCATAAATGATGCAGATAAATCATGATTATGATTACTTATTAAAGTACACACGACAAATTTCTTATTCGGATGTCTTTTCAAAACCAATCTCGTCTGACATCCACATCTTGATTCTGGCATGCTCCTTGTTGGATTTCCCATTGATTTCTTCCAACCTTGCTTGGAACAGACATACGTCTTTCTAAACAAGACACCCTGTGTATTTTTTGACCAAGAAAACCTTCTCACACTGAAGCCAATTTTTAAGGCATACTCATTGTAAAATTTATATGCATCTTCCTCATTATTAAACTGCATTCCTTCTACAGGAACATAGTCAAGTGTAATTCCTTGTACATTCCCAGTTCCTCCGGTTTTATTAAGTGTACGGACATCAAAATCTACCTCATTACTGAATTGCATTTCTTCTCCTGGAACATTCAAGTCAAGTGTACTTTCGTGTACATTCCCGGTGCCTACACCTTTATTATGTGCACTGTCATGATAGTCTACCTCATTATTGAATTGCATTTCTTTCACTGGAACATTCAAGTCAAGAGTGGGTCTAATGCCTGCACCCTTCTTTTCATATGCATCGTTAGTGCAGATGTTCAATTCTTCAGTTGCGTCATAAGTATAGATATTCAATTCTCCAGATCTTTCGATTGATTGAGCTACATTGTCTTTATTACAATCTGATGATAAGCTCAACAATGTTTTAAGCAATATATCAATTTCTGTTTGCAGCAAAATAGCAAACAAATCGATATTAACTAACAAAAATGTATCTCACAAAAACGGGAGTCTGTTACTAATACAGCGGTTTGAGATACAATGCATATGATGAGTTAATGTAGGATACCTGATGGGGTAGAGGCCCTTCCTAGCATTTGTAAACAAGCATTCTTGTCAACAGGTCCCAGCGTCTTACAAATATCGATAAGTTTCCAACCATCGTAAGGACATGATCTACCTGCAATAACCAAACAATGCCTTAATGGCACACAAGACGACATGCCTTCTTCATCGATAGCATAATGAGATGAAAAGCTACTCACACTGCCTTAATGGCACTGGTTTGAATGTTTGTGCATCATTGCTTTCTTCCATAATGCCTAACAACAACGACAAATAAAAGAAGACAGTGGAATGTTTTGTAAGCAATATATCAATTCGCGTTAGCAAGCGACATAGGTTTACTACGATTTAATCAGGATGCATATAACAATGGATACCACTAGGGTTAAGCAAGTCAAAGCAGCAATTTAATGAATGAAAGTATCAAAGCAAGTGTGGTTTGATGTTTGCTTATACTGAGCATCGACTTGTCGCTTACCATGCCAATAAAATACACATGTCCTACATGTGTGTTGACGATAACGCGAGGCTCTAAAGCGAGTTCAATAGAAGTCGTTGAGATAGCAACGATATGCATGCGAAAATCGCTTTGCCAGGCGTGTAACGATGTGTTTCTGCATCCACACGTTTTCAAAGTCTGTGTACAAATATCTTACAAATACATATTACAAAACATATAATATCTTACAAAATGATATGTATAGCAATTTGTAAGATATTGAAAATCGATACGGAAGTTCAGCATAATAACTTAAAACTCGACGATACAAAACCATACTATCTAAAAGGTCCATAAATATATCGCACAATAAATTACAAATCGATAAGGAAGAACTTGAGCATAATAGCAAACAAATCGATATTAACTAACAAAAATGTATCTCGCAAAAATGGGAGTCAGTTACTAATACAGCGATTTGAGATACAATGCATATGATGAGTTAATGTAGGATATCTGATGGGGGTAGAGGCCCTTCCTAGCATTTGTAAACAAGCATTCTTGTCAACAGGTCCCAGCATCTTACAAATATCGATAAGTTTCCAACCATCGTAAGGACATGATCTACCTGCAATAACCAACCAATGCCTTAATGACACACAAGACGACATGTCTTCTTCATCGATAGCATGATGAGATGAAAAGCTACTCACGCTGCCTTAATGGCACTGGTTTGAATGTTTGTGCATCATTGCTTTCTTCCATAATGCCTAACAACAACGACAAATAAAAGAAGACAGTGGAATGTTTTGTAACACAGGGCAGGCATGAGAAGGCGACAATGTCTTGTACAACAGGATAAAAAACAAGGTGGAAAGCTCGACTGGAGACGAAGGCAAAGTTTGGGTTGATAATGGGAGCAACTGTTACAGCAGATGGCGCAGGAGTTTAATGAATAGGGAACGTCTCCACTTTAAATGGTTAACATCAAACTTTCTGGATGGAGGACTTTTTTGTCCTTTTATCGACCCGTCGTTTCACAACTTTTGAATGGAGGATATTTTTGTCATTTCCTTGAACCGCCATTTCAGGGCAAGAAAAACAAGTAAGGGTGATTAAGTCTTTGCAACAGCACCAGAGTCTGATGCAAAGTATGTCAACATACATGGGAATACAAGCCACATGTGCATGAATACGTGGCGCTCATTCGATCCCCCGAACACAGACGTTGGATTCAGTGAATCATCGGGGGCGAACATACACCACCCTCTCAATGTTCAAATATGAACACCGACATGATACAGCAGATATGAACCAAATTAAGTTCGATATAGCAGAATTGAATCTGGATGCAAGATTGATAGGAGTATACTGAATCCATCATGAGAAGGGTCAAAAGCAAAGTTCATTAGATGTAAAATATATGAAAGGATCCTACCTCATCTGGTCTAGATCCAAATGTAGAATTGATAGAAAAGTTTGATATAAACCTGAGTATGAATCTAGAAATTAAAGGTTTGATCATGTTAGCCAGAATCCAATCCAAAATAACATTCAGATCTTACTTTAAGATGCAAATGCTAGAATTTTTTATTGGATTGGGATCCGAGATCTGACCTAATTCAATTCATTTGCACCCGTGAATCTATATATCCAGCATAATATTCCAATGATGGATTCGTCCGTAGACCCTTTATCTCAAGCACAGGGAGTGGCTTTGATGATAAGACCATACTGGATCAAGCCAAATGAGGTACGTAGAGTAGTCATGTGAGGGTTCCAGGAAAAAGCAACCACAGGCTCCGGCATCACGAAGACACAGACGCCCAAGCCTATGGGGTGTAATAATTATTTTTGACAAGAGCTTTAAGTCAGTTCGTTTCCACGCATCATGTCATACCCCATCTTCATACACATCTTGTGATGTAAGTTGTTTGGATCAAATCTGACCTAATTTTTTCAAACAAAAAATATAATTTTTAAATAAAAAAATGTGATTTGTCAACCCTTGATTTTTTAATCGATTAAAAATCTTGCACATAAGTCGGATTTTGTTGATTTAAGCGCCAATCTTAACTAAAATAAATGATTTAGATCACATCTGTAGAGTCAGATTTGATCAAAAGAACTTTCATCAATGAAATCCCAAGGAGGGATATGAAGATAGGGATGACATAGAGGATGAGGAACCGATTTGGTTTTAAATTTCATCAACACAATCAAGTATTGTGTCCACCACCTTAACCCTTTCATGAAGAAACTAAAGTTATATATGCCTCTACAAGTAAAAACTTTTAGGTACCTCTATCTCAAATGCTGCAATTGTTGATCCCACCATTGCCAGATACTCATCTCCAAATGTTAGACCAACCAATGCTGCAGAGTAGTATGCGGCGATGGCCTCGCTGGTGCTCTCCTGATTCCGGCCGTCGTCAAACTCTGTTAATCCTCCGGCCCATGAGTGCAGCATCCACATATCGAAATTCCTCAGTTTTGTGTATCTTGCTGATGTATTGAACGACATGTAGTCCATCAGCAATGCGTAGATCTGCGGCTGGAAGCTTCTCCCCCAGCTAAGATCGAGCTTTGCGAGCACGGCAATGGCATAAGCGAAGTAGCCAAGATGGTAATGGTGGTCGTTGTAAACTCCAAATCCGAAGTCGGCACCACTGTCGATCGATCCTTGTCGTGTGGTGATCCCTCCCCACTTTGAGTCGTACAGAAACCCATTTCCCTGGAAGGTCCCAGTGAGCCAAGGAGTGATGGAGTCCTTAAGAAACTGAGTAATGGTGGGAATTAGGTCAGCAACTTGTAGTTCCTCGGCGATAGTGGCAAGTCTCGCAGCCCGTGCGATCGCCTTGCCATAGAAATAGGAAGATGAAGTAGTGATGCTGCTAAGACTTGATACGTCTTGCCGAAGCGCGGTGATAATTTCCTTTGAGGATCCATCGGCAATGCCGGAAACGGAATGCCATGTGATCGGAATAGGATCAGTGCGAAGATTCCATGAGGAGCCAACGACACCCACGAGATCGCCATCTATGCTTTGATACTGTAATTTTGGCATGATGATGGTGGTGGTGTTGGTGGAAAGGAGGCGGAGGTGGAGAGGGTGAGCAAGGAGGAGGAGTGGCCCACTTAGTTGTTTTCTCCAGGAGTATTTTAGGGAGAAAGGTCCGGTGAATGTGGCGGTGCCGGATATTGGATAGGCGGGACTAAACCTATCGATAATGGGTTTGTAGCTTGGGAACGGGAGAATGGCGAGGCGGAGAACGCCGGAAAATCTAGGGGCGGAGACAGTTGCACTGCTGGCAGTAAGAACAACACCGGGGGTGGTGTAGAGCCTCCACGTTTGGCCGTTGCTGAGGATGATCGTATGCGAGGTTGATGCAACGGAGGAGGAGAAGGAGATGATGGTAGTGTTGGTGGTGGAGATTGAGATTCCGGTGGCAGCAGCATCAGAAACCATGCATGTTATGTAGGGAGAACCACGGACCATGGGACAGGAGAGCCCTCCTGGGATGTTTAGAGTGACAGAGAGATCATCAAAGTGGGAGATGGTATGGTGGGGGAGAGATGATGATGATGGTGGTGGAGATGGTGAGGTCAGGAAAGAAGATTTGGGATATGAGGGAGAGGGTGACAAGGATGGAAGGGTAGGAGATGGAGATGGAGTAGTTGGAGGACCTGACGAGGTAAGGGTGGATGTACTCTGGCCTATCGCCATTGTTCAGGATGTAGTTTTGCCAGAAGGCGTTGGTGGGGAGGGGAGGAAAGCGTAATTGATCAGAAAAGAATGGTGGTGGGGAGGGAAGGATTGGAGACTGGGTGATGGGGAAGGCTGGAGAGAGAGGTCCTTCCTGCATGGTGAAAGAAAACTCTCTCTCTCTCACCAGGATGAAGGGAACAATTAGAAGGGAATAAAAAAATATTTGTAATGGTTATAAGTTAATAATAGTATTTTTTTTCTTTGGGAGCTGTTGCAGTGGTGGTGGGTGTGGTGTTGCGGGGGGGGAGGGGGTGGCGGGGGGACCTACGTTCAATACCGTCTGCAGATCCAAATCCAGAATGTCGTTCGTCTGATCCAAAGAAAGATTCTGTAGAAAATGAGAACAAGGAAGGGTGCCAGCAAGAATTTGTCCCATGTTCAACGTCAAGGATATCTTTCCATGAATGAAGGCAATGCCTTTTCTAAAAAATCCTTCTCAAAGGATTTTCTTACTAAGTTGAAGGGGATAAAATTGTTCAATGTAAATCTGCAGTTATCAAATCAAAATAGAAACTGCAATTACAATCCATTTTGTATATGTGTTAGCTTTTGATGAATGAACGTATGGTCCACCGAGTGGTAGATTTGTCATATGTAAACTTTTAAAACATTTTAAGTTTGGAGACCTTAGTGCCCAATCAATAATTCAACTGGTGACATGAAAGCTATTGGTTTTCTTGTTGGGTTGTGATATAAAATATGATATTATGTTCGATCCACTCATCCCCTATGCCATCCATACCGTCATACCCAGTTTAGGATCTCATTGATACAAGTTGTTTCGATCGGATTGGATCTCGTAGATGGTTTCAGCTGGTCAATCTCATAGGAATCGATCGACCATTGGATTATATATTTTTTACAGATAGAATATGCATGATATGTTTTAAATAAAAATGTATCATTTTTATAGCCATTGATTTTTGAAGCACCAGAAAATCCCGAACACAGGTCGGAATCTTGAGATTCAAATGGCAACATTCCATGTATACATCGTCAGATTTTATCAAAACAGCTAATATAATGTCCCAAGAAAGGGTATGATGATAGAGATGACATAGGGAATGGCTGGAACAGAGTTGGCAAGGCAATTCAGTTCCAGTCAACCCCTAGGGATGGCTAACGTGGATGGATTCATCATGGTTAAGTTGATGGGAATCGACCCTTAGATTGCATTCTTTGGGCAAGAAAATATTAAATCAACAAATTTTGTCATATTTATAACCATTGAAATTTTAAACAATTTTTGTTATTGATAACAACATATTTATAGCTAACAACATCTATGAGCCATTGATTCTTGAATAGCCATAAAAATCCTGCACACAGGTCTGATTCTGGAGATTCAAATGTCTATGTTCACTAAATGGACCATGTAAATCACATCTATGAGCTCAGATTTGATCAAAAGAATCCTTGAATTACATTCTTTTGTTGAAAAATATGATTTTTTAATTAAAAAGTTGTCATTTTAGTAGCCATTGTTTTTTAAGCATCAGAAACCTCCACACACACACACACACATACACACACACAGAGTATATATATATATATATATATATATGGAGAAATTGGTTGCTGCTCACACGTTAGGTGCTAAATGATACTTCTAAATGGGTTTTTCTACCCTTCTGTTGTTTTTTGGCAGTTCTAACCCCATAAATGTGTTGGGCATGGTTGATTTATGAGGAATCCATACCTAGATCATGTGTTTTCGATAAAAAAAATAATATTTGGAACCTCAAAAATTTACAAAGATTTTGGACCATTGATTTTTCAACCTTATAAAAACCTACCCATGTATTGGAATTGAATACTTTAAGAGCTGATCCCTATAAAATTAAGTAAATAGATTACATCTGTATGGTCAGAATTTATAAATAAAATGAAAAAAATACTGAAAAACACATTTAAGATGATCATTTAGCACCAGACGTGTGAGCATCTCTCTCTCTCTCTATATATATATATATATATATAATATATATATATAATATATATATATATGTTAAAGTTGATTGTTATGATAATCTAGTTGGGATCTCACGATGAAAGTCATTTTACCTCAAGCTACTGTTCAGGATAGTTGATTGAGCGAGTTGACCCTTCAATCTTGTTTTTCTGACCAAAAACCATGTTTATGTGGGTCAGAAAAAACTGGTGCAGCCACAACCATTGTTTTTTGCATCGTTAGAAAAAACTATCATGGGAAGTTTTCTTTCGTTCACTTGAGAAATCCCATGTGCTACCCAATGTTATGAAATAAGAATTAATATAAAAAAGAGAATTCTTTATGGAGAAGGAAGAGAATCTTTCAAGAAGATCTAGAATTTAGGAAATTCTTTCACATGTTTGTGCAAATATTCTACCTAATTAGGAATAATTTATACTAATCAAGCGAAGCATGTTATATGTTCCCCCCGAAGATGCATTGTTTGCTACAGTGCATGTTCGGGGGTCCGAATGAGCGCCACGTATATAAGCATGTGGGGCTCATATCCTCGTGTGTGTCATCATCACTTAGCGTCAGAGTCTAGTGTGATTGCAAAGACTTAAGTACCCTTTCTCGCCATTCTCGTCATGAAATGATGGTTCAAGAAAAGGACAAAAATGTCCTCCATCCAAAAAAGAGAAACGATAGTTTGAGAAAAGGACAAAAATATCCTTCATTCAGAAAGTCGAGGATGATGTTAACTCTTCAAAGTCCAAACATTTTGTTTTTGCCCTACGCAGAAAACTTTTGCACCATCCGCTGTAACAGGAGCTCCATTTGATGACGCACCCTTTGTTGTCATATGTTGCCACCGGACCCTCCTTTGTCATCGTCTGCTGTCACTGGAGCACCCTTTGCCATCATCTACTACCGCTGAAGCACCCTTTATTGTTGTTTGCTCCCGCTGGAGCACCCTTTGCCATCGTTTGCACAGTGGCAACATCGTTGCCACCATTAGTTGCATCTACCTTCTGGGTGTTTCTCCTCTACTGTCGGATTACCAAAACTCGTAGCATTTTGGTGAGTTTCGTGTAAGGTTTCATTATGAAAACAAATCAATTTATAAATCTGAATGTTAAATCTTATAACTAGTTGTATTATTCATGCTAAATAACACCTTTTTTCATACTGAAACAAATTGATTTGTACCTATCCACCTTATGGGCATCAAAAAACAGTTAACATGATTTGTTCTCATGAAGCAACAATTATTTATACGTTTGAAGCAGTAATGATTTAATGAAATTATCATGATTTATACTTAAGTTTGATAAATCGTACACCAATGTTTACATATGAAGCCCAAACGTTATAATGATATGTGCTTATGAAGGTTGTGATTTATACAACGATTTGTAAGTTTGAAGCACAAAAATTTATACATTTAAAGCAGTAGCGATGTATATTTATGAAGGTACCTCAATTTATACTTAAGCTTGCTAAATCTTACAATGATGTGTACTTATAAAGTCAAATATTGCGATGATTTGTAATGTTGGTGATTGTTTAGCAAATGGGATAATTTGTATTATTATATACTTGGGAAGGTGGTTGTAACATATAATGATGCGGTTAAATTTATGTGTTGTGAAGGTTAGCAATGTCTAAAGCTCGTCAGACAAAAAATCCCCTATCGTTCGATGGGATGACTATTAGAGAAATTATTTTCCAGTCCCATCTATATGAGCGTTATGAAAGGTACCAAAATATAATGAAGATTGAGAATGATAAAGACAGGGACAAAGCATTGGAATTGTATAATGCAAAGCATTATCTATCAGATATTCAGGCTGAAGAGCAAAGGAAGCATGAAAAAAAACTAAAGATGAAGAAGAAGAAGAAGGATGATGAAGAGAAGAAAAAGCAAAGGAAGAAGGAGGAGGTGAATGAAAAGCAAAGGAAGAAAAGACAAATAAAGGAGGAGGAGAAGAAAAGGCAAAGGAAAAAGGCAGAGGAGAGGGAAAGGCAAAGGAAGAAGGAGGAAGAGAATGAAAAGCAAAGGCAAATAAAGAAGGATGAGGAGGAAAGGGAAAGGCAAAAAAAAAAGAATAAGGAGGAGGAGGAAGAGAAGAAAAGGCAATTGAAGAAGGAGAAGGAGGAGAAAAAGAAAGAAAAATGATGAAGATGAAAGAAGAAAGGCAAAGAAAAAAGCATGAGGACAAGGAAGAGAAGGAAAGGCGAAGGAGGACAAGGAAAAGAATGAAAGGCAAAGGAAAGAGAAGGAGGACGAGGAAGAGAAGGAAAGCCAAAGGAAGGAGAAGGTGGTCGAGGAAGATAAGGAAAGAGAAAGGAAGAAGCATGAGGAGGAAGAAAAGGAAAGAGAAAGGAAAAAGCAGGAGGAGAAAGAGAAGGAAAGGGAAAGAAAAAAGCAGGAGGAGAAAGAGAAGGAAATGGAAAGGAAGGAAGAAATTGAAAAGCAAAGGAGAGAGGCGAAGGAGCGAAGGAAAGAAGAAGAAAGGCAGAGGATGGAGGGAGGGGATGAAGAGAAGAAAAGTATAACCAAGGTAGGTAAATTGATCCTGTCTGTCATGATTTGCTGTGATAGTTATTATTATGTATAGCGATTACTATGTATAGCGATTAATGTGATAGCGATTACTATATATAGTGATTACTGTGATAGCGATTATTATGAACGATTTACTATGATATGTATTATTATGTATAGTGATTACTATATATAGCAATTAATGTGATAGCGATTACTGTAAACGATTTACTGTTATATGTATGATTATGTATAGCGATTATTGTGACAGTGATTACTATGTATAGCGATTACTGTGATAGCGAGTGTGCAATGATTATTATTTATAGTGATAATTGTGTACAACGATGTGCAGAAGTACAAATAAGACTAATTTTGATTTGATACGAATAATATGCTATTTTATATTAAGGGAGGTCAGAAGAGAAGTAGAGCACTAGGTGAAAAGCTCAGAGGGCGGTGCCAGTGGCCTATAGTTATGTCATGGTATGAACAACTAAGCAAATATCATAAGGATCGATTACGAAATATGCACTTCAGCGGCTTTTTGGACCAACATTATTTTGAAACGTGCTGGAACACCATGACCCACTTGGTAAATAAGTGAAATCATAAGATGAACACATTCCAGTTTGATTCTTTTGATATCATCATGACCCTAGAAGATGTGATGCAGATTACGAGCCTTAAGTGCCATAAAAGTGTTGTTCTATTACGGGATTCAAACTATAACGCAAGGGACAAGTGCACGACCCTTCTAGGAATGTCGATGGAGGACTGGAGTCAATGTCTTTCTGGTGGAAGCAATTCCACATCGATGAAAGTTTATTTTTTCTGTAATAAATGGGAAGACCGGTCTGCTACATGTGCATCTAAAAGAGCTGACTAAGACTTGCGTGACTTCCTTCGTTATTTTTTTGGACTTACTTTATTTTCTTATTTGTCTGGTTCAAGGATAAGTTACACATGACTGCAATTCTTGAAAGACTTAGATAAAGTCGACAACTATGCATGGGTGTTGCTATGCTCGCACACTTGTATAATCAACTTTACCGTGCAAGTAAGGGTACAAAAACATCACAGGATTTTGGCAATTTGTTCAGGTAATTATTTATTACATATTTTGTAGTTGTAGACTAAGACCATTGAAGGTTATAATCTTACTAATATATTGATTTTGTAGGCCTTGTTATGGGATCATATTGTTGCCTTGCGTCGTAAGTGTGGCCCTGCGATTTATGATTTTCCAAAGATCGGTCGGTGGGCTAGAATAAATGTCAAGAAAGATAATGCTAAATTCATTTTAGATGGTTTGTAATTAAATGAGGTAAATGGTTTAAAATTGTTTACAAGCGTTTCAACATTTATCATTCATTAGTATAAATCATTGAAATGTTTAGCATTCTTAAATAATCATCGTTGTAGGATTTTGTGTTCGTTAGTACAAATCGTTCTAATGTTTAACATTCTTAAGTAATGATCATTGTAGGATTTTATATTTCTTAGTACAAATCGTTATCGCTTTAGCATTTAACTTTCATTAGTATAAATCATTATAATCGTTAGCATTCTTAAGTAATGATCGTTGTAGAATTTTGTATTCCTTAATACAAATTGTTATCATGTGTAAATCACTGTAATCGTTAGCATTCGTAAGTAATGATAGTTGCAAGGTTTTTTCTTTGTTAGTACAAATCGTTATCGTTTTAGCATTTAACATTCATTATTGTAAATCATTGTAATATGTAACATTCATTAGTGTAAATGATTTTAACACAAAGCTCTTATTAGTAACAGTCATTGTAATATATTTAGCACTCGTTATTGTAAATCGTTGTAATATGTAACATTCATTAGTATAAATAATTTTAATATTTAGCATTCATTAGCATGAATAATTATGTTTGTACCTAAACCATAATCTTCAATGTATAGGTTGTGTGAAGACTGTATGGAGATGGGGAAGACAAGGACCAATAGGTTGTTGCTCAGGTTGTGATATTTGGATATTTAGTAATTATGAAGTCGAGTTACAATATGGTAGATGAGTTCTCTTATAAGCTGGCTTAGGACAGTCTACCCCAAAGTAGCCTGTGGAAGTGAGAATGAAGATGAATAGTGGTGGGGTGAGGAATGTGAATTGGCACGAACGCTTCAGGAAACAATTGGATAGCTGGAACAATTAAGATGTTCATTCCATAGCATATGATTATAAAGAATGACAATATGACCCCAACTATTTTAAAAAATATTGGGAACCCATGCATCAAAATCTGAAGATTGAGAATAAGCAACATGAAAATGTTGGGAACCCATGCGTCCCTCCTGTCCCCCATCATGTCGTCTCCTAGTATAGAAAACATGCCCATCGTGTTCCTTCGACTACAACAATGATTCTCACAATTGCAGTACATGATGAGGAGTGAACACAACTCATAAAAAAGAAGGTAGTCTCCGCTACAATGTTGGAAATGTTGGAGAGGGAGAATAAGGAGTTACAGAAGCAGATGAGGAATTTGGGGAGACAAATGCGGTCACAATATGATACACTGGTAGAGATGATGACCAATGTTTGTAATAAGATTGAGAGAACCAAGAGGCCACCGAGGAAAGAGAGTCCACCAAGAAAAAGAAAAAGACAATTTGTATGTCATAGTCTATCTGAGTCGTCAAGTGCCACTGAATAAATATTATATATTTTTTATCCCAATATTTATTTATTATAATTCTATAATTCTTTATTGTAATTCTATAATTCTTTTTTATAATGTGACAGAAATAAATGTATAATTCTTTTTTTAATAAGCGTAATACAAAAGTGCCACTAAACAAATCATTGTAATATTCGGCCTTCATAAAAAAAATCAAAGCATTTAGCATTGTGTACTACACAAATTATGAAATGCTTTTACGAGTTGTCTTCATATCGCGATTTACATAAACATTGATAAAAGAATTAAACGATTTGTACATATAAAGACTACGTACTATCGTGATTTGCTTGATTTTGATTGCCTTGCAACCAGTTCTATAAGAGATTGTGATTTATTTTTTATAGAAGGTGTTCTATCACGATCTGTACAACCATCCCACCAAAAACCATCAAATAATCGAACCATATACGTTTGAATATCCTATTATGATTTGCCTTTACGAGCTTTGTTTAAGCGAACAATATGTTTCATCGTGATTTATACAATGACTGATTCATAAATGGCAGAAATGAAAAATAAACAAATCGACACGATGTTTAGACTTAGTAAAGAACAAATTGAGTTAACTTTAATGATACAGAGGTCATTGTGTAAATCGCTCTAGGACAATATCTGGTATCATGATTCAAATACAGTATATGTACAATGATTTATCTTATCGTGATTTACACAATGATTGATAAAAGGCAAAAAGTAGAAAGAAAAAATAACTCGAAACGATGTTTGTTGGTGAAGTACACATCTAGTTAACTTGATAAATACAAATTGACTTAGAACCACAATTCTTTACGTTTCATCATCTAATAATATTTTTTCTATGGCGATTTGCTTTTACGAGTTGTGTATGTGAACAATATGTCCTATAGCGATTTACACAGTGATATGTTTTATCAAAAAAATAATAAACAAATTGACACAATGTTTAGACGTAGTAAAGTAGAAATTGAGGCAACTTCAACAATACATCATGACCAATGGTTTGGCATAGATACAATACATGACCATCATCATCAAAGAAAGCAGACATCAGCATTAGCATCACCCTCACATCCAAATAGGTATGTGCTTCGAGTGCAATCAAGGTGCGCATGAAATTCAACTTGTTAGTGCAGAAAGCTTCGAGGCAGAACTAAACAAGCTGCACAAGATATGGATCTCAATAGGCAGAGAAGATGTAGCCCACACGACTAGCATATTTGTCATGAAGTATATCAAAGATTAGGCAAATATTTTTTGAAATGTGAAGGATGGTTTGTGAATGAGGGAGGGTCAGAAAACTTCGAGAAGAGCTGACGAAGTTGTATATGGTATGGATTCCAACAAGCATGAATATATTGATGCAGAATATTTGCGTTTGCTCCGGTATGGCAGCAACGATTGAGGATGATTATGGTTGTTATATTCTACGTAAGCTTTGATATACTTTATGACAAATACGCCACAATTGTATGTGTCATAAATATATTGATGTATATATAGAAGATAACCACAATAATCATCATCAAACCCATCTATCAAGCACAGGTAGAAGGAACATAGAAGAACAAAGACAAATACAAGAAAGAAGAAGAAGGAGAAGAAGAAGAAGAAGAAGAAGAAGAAGAAGAAGACGAAGGTGAAGGAGAAAAAAGAAGAAGAAGTTGCACTGCCGTAGAAAAGAAGAAGAGAGGTTAAATAGATTAGGGTTTTAGACCTGGACAACGGGTCAGGTCAGGTCGGGTAGGGTTTTACATAGAATAAGGTTTTACACAAATCTATATTAAAGTTTTACAAACATATCAATATCAGTCGTGGATATAGGTTCTGACGAACTAAACCACGTATATTCTTTAAGTTTCATAGTATAATAATATTTTTTCTATTGCGATTTGCTTTTATGAGCTTTGTCTATCTAAACGATATATAATATCATGATTTACACAATGCTTGATTCATAAAAGGCAGAAAAAAAAACCAATAAACAAATCAACATGATGTTTAGACTTAGTAAACTACAAATCGAGACTTAGTTGCAAATCGATTTCACTGTAACGATACGTGCTACCGTGATTTGCTTGATACTGATTGTCCTATCATGATTTGTGTTGATGAGTTTTGTCTATGTGAATGATATGTCCTATCACGGTGATGAGTTTTGTAAAAGGATCATGAAATAATATTTTTTAATTTAATTAATGCGTAAAAGATGTATCCTATCGCGATTTGCTTTTATGAGCTTTGTCTATGTCAATGATATGTTCTATAGCAATTTACACAATGACTGCTTCAACGGTACAAATCGACGTTCCGTTTATTATTAGTAAAGTACAAATCGAGGTAACTTCAACTATACAAATCGAGTTAACTGCTTAAATACAAATCGATTTCGTTCACAAAGACATATCATTATTGCAGTAACTTTATAACTACAAATCCATATGATTTACAACCATATTCATTTATAAAAAAATATTAGTATTTAGTTACAATACATCATGACCAATGGTTTGACTTAGATACAATACATGACCATCATCATCAAAGAAGACAAATATCATCACCAGTGTGAAACCCATGTCCAAATAGTGATGTTGCTTCGAATGCTGCATATTATATGGAATCCAACACATGGATAAGATTATGCTCGCACGACTGCAACATATTTGTCTTGAAGTATATCGAATATTAGGCAAATAATTTTTCAACTGTGAATTATGGTTTGCGAATGATGGATGATCTGGTAGTAAGAATAGATCAAATAGATGGTCATCAACATCACCCCTGTCTAACATGCAGAATATTTGTGCTTGCTCTCATATGACGGCAATTATTGAGGATGATTATGGTCGTTATATTCTGCGTAAGCTTCGATATACTTCATGATAAATACACTACAATCGTATGTGTCATGAATATATCGATATATACACAGAAGATAACCACCATAATCATCATCAAAGATTATACAGATTTTTCCTCACGATGTGAAACAACTATGTTATCAACATCAAACTCCATCTATCAAGCACAGGTAGAAGGAACACATAAGAACAAAGAAGAAAGAAAAATACAAGGAAGAATAAGAAGAAGGAGAAGAAGAAGAAGAAGAAGAAGAAGAAGAAGAAGGCGGAGGAGAAAAAAGAAGAAGAGGAAGTTGCTGTAATCGTCGCGAAATTTTTTCCCCGCCTTCCCTTCCTTGCGGAAGAGAAAAAGAGAGAAACGCTTTCGCGATTCAAACTTTGACCGGATTTTGGAAATTGTTTTGAAATACTCGCCTCCGTTTTGAAAATTGCGGGAAAATTCATGGGATGGGGCTCGACCTGTCGGTACGAGGTTCGACCGTTCCTGCCGCCTTTAACAGGGGTAATCGAACCAAGGACCAAAACTATGCTTGACTTAGCGAAATTATCAAAGTTATGTTCTATCCTAAATGCATAGAGAATTCAGGCATGTGCTATGAGATTTTGGAAAATGCCAGTTGGAAAACATGATGTATGCTTAGAAAAACATTTGGAGTTGGAAAGAATCTCTCAGGAAAAAGGTCAATTTCTCAGGAAACTCAGATAAAAAAGGGGTTTTTGAAAACATGAGAAAGCTTATAAAGATGTGGAAAAATCAGAAATAGTTGAAAATCTTGGGAAAATGGAAGTGATTCTTGAGAAAAGATGAACCTTTTGAAAAGGGAAACACTTCTTAGGAAAACTTGGACTTTGAGAGTTTTCTTAGGAAAATGATGGAAAATTTATAGGAAAACTCATTGGAGAAGGAAATTCAAAACTTGGGGAATCGAAATCCTGGGAATTTTACCTTTTTAAATACTTGGAAATCGATTTTGGATCTTGGAGAAAGATTGGAAAACTCTTTTGAATCTCTTAAGAAAATATCATTTTCCAGGGAAAACTGTGGAAAACTTTGTCTTTGGAAAACCGATTTTTGAAAAATCCTTAGAGTTTCTTGAGAATGAAGTTTTCTTGAGAAAATCTTGAGAAAATCAATGATTTCATGATGCAAATGACATGAGTGAATGAATGCCCTTTGAAAAGATTTTCTAAGAGATTTGTTGGAAAAATGTGCATTAAGTCAAGATAAATCCTTCACATATTCTGACTGTGGCCATGAATATGTTCAGAATTTAGTTGATTTGATGCACATGATTTTGAAAACTTTGGAAATATGATGTGCATTTTAAGATAGCCTAAGAGTGTAGGCTCAATGTGACTAGTAGAAAGATGACAGATCTGGGTCTCGTCCATATTCCGACTAGGGCCGTAAATATGGATCCCACCGAGTCCATCAACTCCCTAAGAGTTGGTGCACGTGCCATTCGTGAACATCCATAGTGCTTTTGAAATAAAATGCATGAATCATATAATCAGGATATTGCATAAATTCAAACTATATGACATGCATCCTAGTCTAAGCAGGAAATTAAATCTCTTATTCCAAAATTTACATTATTACATCACTAAATAAAGGAAATAAAAGAAATTTGCAGACTTCAGCTCCTTCTTTGGAATGTCCCTGCCAAGCTTGAAATAAAGTTAGCTCAAATATGTGGGTTTTTCCAAGATTTTCCAATAATATTATGAAATTATTGGACTTAATTGGATATAAACCGTATTCTCATGCTTCCTTGATATTTGAAATGATGAAAATGCAAGAAATTCAGTGGAAAACAGTTTGAAATTCGGAATTGGGGTCAAAATGACCAAAATACCCCTAAAATTAAAGTTACACCTTTAAAATCAGGGTTTTTTGAAGGAAAACTTAGTAAAATTGGGATTTCGAAATTCAAATTGAATTCAATGATGATGAAATGCAATATGACATGCTTCTAAACACATTAGGACTGTAAAATCAGAATTTGACATTTTGAAATTTAGCCAAAATAACGAATTTCGCTTGTTTTTCACTTGGATCCGGGTTCTGCGGGACCCTGTTTTGGTATTGTGGATAATCCGAACCTCAAATGGATTCCAAATTGCACCAAATTCGGTATGAAGCATCTACTTACTTTGATAAACAACCTAGAATGCTAAAAATCATGAAATGATATGATTTAAATGCCAAAATTCAAAGAAAGTCCTAAAAATGATGGATTTTGCCTATGGATCCGAACCAAATGCAATGCCTAATATGATAATGCAAGATTTACACCATGGAAACTTCTGATATTTTGCAGACTTCTAAAAGACCCGAAATGGAACATTTTTGGTTTTTACAGCCTCGGGATTTGAGCCATGGTGAGTTCAATAACAGGGATTTAGTTCTGACATAGGTAAAAATCACCCTAATCTGATGTAAAATGCTCAAAAAATACAAAACGGCCATGGAAATTTATGAAATTAATCAGAGCTATGCACGACACCTACATGAATAACTTTCATGTTTATGACTTCGGCATTTGATCAACATAAACACCGATAAAAATATAACTATTCCTGCCTAAACTAACAGAACAGACAAATGTAGCAAAACAGAGAGGTGACAAACAAAATTCGAAGCAGGGGTCAACACTGTTCTAAAAATTACAGGCTTTCAGATTCAAACAGAGGACATCTCGGACACCACTTTCACTTTTTACAGTTTCGGATTTGGAGCAACACATAAAGAGAAACCATAGCCCTAAGTCGATCCAAGATCTCAGAGGCCCAAATTAGGCTCTGACACGTGTCCCGAACTCTCGGATTTTTGTCAGACATAAAAAAAATCAGACAAATCTGCAAAACTCATATTAAAAACTAGACATTCTCCCGATTTCAGAACATTTTTTGTATCGAAAATCGGATCTCCCATGAGGGATATCTCGGTTTTACAAGTCGGCAAATGATTTTCAAAACGTATCCCGGGTACCAAAACCCGACTTGCCATTTTGAATATTTACCACAGTAAAAAATTCAAATGGCTCCGAATTTTTGGCAAAATTTTAGAGACACCTAAGGGCGCATTCTGTGATTTTTTTGGGATTTTTAATAAAAAACAAATGCATGAAATTACGTGTGGACTGACTGACAAAAAAAAGAGACCTACTGAAAATAAGCAGAATTGAAATAAAGGCTAAATTAATCCTAATTAATTCATGAAATATGCTAAATGAATGAAATAAAATGCTAATTAAACCTAGCTAACTATATGAATGTTAAAAATCATCAAGGAAGCATAATGAAACATTTTTATATATGTCGTTTTATGAGAATAGCTCAATCCATCTCTCGGATGAGTTCTTTCTTCAAACGACTCCCGATTCGGATTATAGAATCACATCAAGGGGAAAAGAAGTGCACCTTGCTTCGTTATGCAGCGTAGGAGCTCTTGAAAGAGGCAGCTATCACGAGCTTCCTTCGTCCTTCGCTCCAAGCTTCGGATGGTCCACCAAAATCGAGCTCTGTTGGAATTGAATTGGCCACAGCACGAGCTTTACTCCACCTTCTTCAATGCGCCAAAGGGGGCACGATTTCCAAGGTTCAAAATCAGATGTTAGGAAGGCTAGGTCGGATTTTCCAAGTTCACAAGAGCTAAAAAAAATGATCTCTTTTTTTTTTAGGCTGGGCGTGAACCCTTGTTTTTATAACTTTTCTGAAAAATTTTGAAATTCAAACAGGTTCAATCTGAGCCCTCCATGTGGCGCCATCTCAGAGGGTGCCATCTGAGGGGTTTGAAATTCGAATTTGTCTTCTGCAGGGAGCCCTCAGGTGGCGCCACCTCAAAAGGTTATTTTGATTTTTTGAGAAAAATAAAAAAATGGAAATTTTGTGGGTGAGACACCTCAGCAGGGGGAATTTGGAATTTTTCAAAAGTTTGCCTGATTCTCTCTGCAGGGAACTCCCAGAAGGCGCCACCTCAGAGGGTGCTCTCTTGGAATTTGAAATTCAAACTCACATTTTGTAGGGAGTCCTCAGGTGGCGCCACCTCATGGTGGGCTACCTTTATTAAAATAAAATAAAAAATAAAAATGGAGCCAAGTGGAGTCCTGGAATGGTGCCACCTCAAAAGGTGATCTGAGGTGTAAAGTTGGAACAGTAGGGGCATGCCATGTGGCGCCACCTCTGGGGAGTTCAAATGTTTGAAATTTTGCTTTTCTGCAGGAAAGGAGGGGCTGACATGTGGCATTTCCTCAGAGTGGCTCCTACGATGCCATGTGGCAGGAGAACATGAAGGGAGGAAGCAAAATGCGCCACCTCATGGGGGGGGGGGTTTCTACTTTTTCTGGTGCAGGGAGGTCTGGACATGTGGCGGACAAGTGTCAGCTGTCTGGAGAGGCTTCCTCAAATGGCGCCACCTCAGGGGGGAGTTTGAAATTCAAATGGAGGTTGGCCCTGGAGGAATGGAGGGTGGACATGTGGCGCCACCTCAGGGTGGCTCCTACAATGCCATGTGGCAAGAGGGAGGAAAAGGAGGGAAAGGGACATGTGTCTCCTACTTTTCTGAAAAAGTAGGGAGAGGACATGTGTCCTCTACTTTTTCTGAAGGAATGAGAAGGAGACATGTGTCACCTTCTTTTCCTGAAAGAAGTAGAAGATGACACGTGGCAGAGGGGAGAGAAGGTGGGCCAAGCCATGTGGCGCCATCTCAGACAGGATGAAAAGGTAGGAGTTCAGGATTTGCGCCACCTATGAGGAGTTTTGAACTTTTGAATTCTAGTTTTTCTGAAGAAAGCAGAAAATGACACATGGCACTTGCTTTTTCTGAGGAAATGAGAGCTTGCCGTGTGTCCTCTACAGGAGACACTCCAGATGGCGCCACCTCAGAGGAGACAAGCCTACTTTTTCTGTAGGAATTTAGGAGTGACACATGTCTCCTACTTTTCTGAGAAAAGTAGGGAGAGGACATGTGTCAGGCTACTTTTCTAGAAGGAAGGAGGGGTTGACACGTGTCCTCTGCAGGAGACACACTTCAAGTGGCGCCACCTCAGAGGAGACAAACTCCACTTTTTCTAGACAGGACAACCTATGACACTTGTCATCTTCTGGTAATCTTGGAATGACACATGGCGCAGGATGGATAGGGTGACACATGGCAGAAAAATGGGATGACATGTGGCGGCTTCTGAAGGTAGACCCACACTGACACGTGGCAGAAGAGGGAAGGTGACATGTGGCACCAACTCTAGGTGAACCCTATGCTGACACATGGCATGTAAATGGGAGGAGAGAGAAATGACAAGTGGCACCAATCCAGGGGACAAGGCTCCTATATTTTTGGGTTTTTCAAAATTCAAATTTTCAAAAGAAAAGCTTGTGTGACACCACCTCAGTGTGGGTCCCACATTGCTTCTTTATTGAAATAAGGATAAAACAACAACTTCTTTTTGGAATTTTCATAAAAATTTGGACTAATGGGCAAAACAGGAATTTTGGAAAGAGTTGGCCCTTGTAGGGCGATTTTGTAAAAGAAAGATATTTGAAATTGTCAAAAAGGGCAAAATCTGAGGTGAAGTGACTGAAATCCACATTGAAAACTATCCAGATGGTTTTCCTGAGGAAATATTTTGAAATTCAGAGCCCTAGGGGCAAAATGGGAAAAATTGATAATTTTGAAGACCCAGGGTTTTGAAATCAATTTTGAAAAGAGTTAAAATTCTAATCTGGATTGAAGATTTTGAAATCAAGAGTTCTGGACCTCGAAATGACATGCTGTGCAGTGCAGTGATATGAAATGCTCATGCAATGATATGCAATGTCATGTCCTATGCAATATAATCTTGAATCAAGACTTGGAGATGTCTGTCTCCTGTCAGGAATAAAATTTTGAATATCTGAGTTAAAATTAGAGAAATTTTGAGAGTTGCAGATGAAATTTGGACTTTTGCAAGGTCCGGCTCAGAAAATGACCATTTTGCCCTCCAGCGATTTCAGAGGCTGGATGTTGATGCTTGGTGGAAATGTTGGGGAGGTGAGTGAAAATTTGGGGTGTTTACAGATGCCCCTCTTTGCTACTAAGCCGGCTCATGGCCGAGCTTAGTGGCAAAGAAAAACACACCAAATTTGGGCTATACATAAAAATAATGCCCCAGTTAGAAGGATCTGACTGGGTGTGAAGAAATTAGCCCGAGGAAGATGGTCAATATGAAGCGAAGAATGGAGAGAAAAGATTCACTCTATGAGAGTGAAGTTCAGGTTTATGCCCTTAACCTGGATGGGACAGAAATACCTCGCATGGAACGAAGCTCAGGTTTTGACCCTTGACCTGATTGGGGAATGGAATATCTCATCGAAATGAGACTCAGGTTTGTACCCTTAACCTGATCGGGCGGAAGATGAAATACCTCTTTGATTGAGGCTCAGGTTTGTACCCTTATCCTGATCGGGCGGAAAATGGAATACCTCTTCGACGGAGGCTCAGGTTTGTACCCTTATCCTGATCGGGCGTTGAAATGGAATACCTCATCAAAGGAGGCTCAGGTTTGTACCCTTATCCTGATCGGGCGGAAAATGAAATACCTCTTTGATTGAGGCTCAGGTTTGTACCCTTATCCTGATCGGGCGGAAAATGAAGTACCTCTTTGAATGAGGCTCAGGTTTGTACCCTTATCCTGATCGGGCGGAAAAATGGAATACCTCTTTGATCGAGGCTCAGGTTTGTACCCTTATCCTGATCGGGCGGAAAAATGAAATACCTCTTTGATTGAGGCTCAGGTTTGTACCCTTATCCTGATCGGGCGTTGAAATGGAATACCTCATCAAAGGAGGCTCAGGTTTGTACCCTTATCCTGATCGGGCGGAAAATGAAGTACCTCTTTGAATGAGGCTCAGGTTTGTACCCTTATCCTGATCGGGCGGAAAAATGGAATACCTCTTTGATCGAGGCTCAGGTTTGTACCCTTATCCTGATCGGGCGGAAAAATGAAATACCTCTTTGATTGAGGCTCAGGTTTGTACCCTTATCCTAATCGGGCGTTGAAATGGAATACCTCATCAAAGGAGGCTCAGGTTTGTACCCTTATCCTGATCGGGCGGAAAATGGATGGAATCCTCGAAGGAAGAGACCATGATGGAACCTTTGGATTTTGCACAATAAATCCAATAGGGTTTTTGCAAAAGGAAGGAAAATGGGGTCCCTAAAGCTTGAAAAGGGATTGGTTTTGGGCGTCTCATTGCTGAGACTAAAATCAGCTTTTGAAATTGCCTTTTGCGGGAAATGATTGGTGGTTCGACCTCGAACCGAAATGGGACTGTCTATGGTGGGACAGTGGGGACACAGGGAAGTGTGCAAATTTGAGAGTTCATGCTCTCAAAGAAGGGAAGGAATCAAGTCCTTAGGAGGGATTTAAAATTGGTGTCAGGATGCATCGAAGACGGATATCGAGCTCTCACTTCATGTCAGGATAGCTAGAAAATATTGTCAAAATGTTGGAAATTTTGCTGTTGATTCAAAATATTTGAAAATATTGCACATTGTTGCAAAGATATTCCTTCTTTTCTACCTAAAGCATTACCTCCAAACAAGGTTCACTTTGTAGAATCGAGACTTGAAATCCAAATTGCTTGCAATTGACCTTCTTCAAGGAAGTTATCAATTTCCTTTATATGAGCAGGAAAGAGAATTTGATATTATGAAAGCAATTGATGAGAGAATATTGATAATAGAATTTCACAAAGTTAAAGAGGATTCTTGATAAATTTGGCAGTTTGATATCCTGAGGGCTTCTCTCATGATAATCTGTCTGCACTCTTTTGGCTCTCTGGGTTTTGGCTGCATTCTCCTTTATTTTGGAGATGTTCTGACTTTTTCTCTCTTTCTTTTTTTTTCTCTCTTTTTCTCTTTTGGGAAGGGTACGTCACAAACTCCTTCAACTTGGAGATGTTTCGATCCTTCTTGGACGATGGGTTTGGAGATCTTTGGCTGATAGCTGAAATTAAATATCTTTTAGGGATTGTCGAGAGGTTCATCGCATCTGCCTTCATCTCGACAGTGCTTTGGACTTTCCCTGGAAGGATCCGTCACAAACTCCGTCATCTTGGAGATGTTTCGAATCTTCTTTGGCCCCGGGGGTCTACTCGCCTAATTCGCCTTTATCTTGACGACAGGTGAGAGATCCCTTTTGCGGATATTTAATTGCGGCTTAGGTGATTTTGAGGAAACAGGGTTAGGGCGAATTCTCTCTTTTCTAGCACTCAGGATATTTCCACTGCCTCGTCTTTACAAGAATAGCCTTTAAAGATGCGCCATTGACTGCGATCAATATCGATCATCTACGGCTTTTCAATAACATTGAATCTTCTTTTCTGGCCATATCGAGGACTTTATCCTTCATCCTTTTGGTCGGCCAATAAAAGGAATTTGAATTTTGAATCTCTTTTCGCAAAAGCTTCACTCTTTTGGAAGTAATGCTGAAGGTAAATTGAGATAAAGATTTGTACCATAAAGATCAACAATTGATTGACAAATTGACAAAATTTTCTTGAAATCCTTGGTGAAAATGAGTATTTGAAATCCGGCTCAACACATCCGTGACGAAAATTCTCCTCTCTTTTTCCCCAAAAAGAGAGACTCAGGCTTAGCCCTTACCTGAATGGGAAATGGGAAATACTCCTCTCTTCCCTGAAGAGGAGGTGTTTGCAAAACGAACTTTCGAAGAGAAATTGAGCTTTCGTCAAAGCTCCCTAATATTAGGCTTCTCTTATGGAAAGGGGGCCGATAATAGTGAGGTCTGAAAATTGGGTCATGAAAGGAACGAGTCCATCACACTCTCCCTGCAAAGAGGGTCTTTCATGACGAAGATGGTCTAGTATGAAATTGGGGGGTCACAAGAAAAGCGAGTCTCCGTCGAGCCTCTCCCTTAAAAAGGGTTTCTTGTGTGAAATTGGAAATTGTTTTGCAAACGGTTCACAAAGACGCGAGTCCCTTCAAACTCTCCCTGACAAGGGGCTAAGTGAACAAATTGGATAGCATGCGAAAAAACGAGCTCCCTCGAACTCTCCCTAAAAGGGTCTCTCGCAAGAGAAAATGATTGAAATTGGATATTGAGATTGATTGACCCGAAGGTCAAAATTGAAAATTGGAAAAATTGGTTGCTGAAAATTGAATGACCCGAAGGTCGAAATTGGATGACCTGATGGTCGAAATTGAGAATTGATTTGACCACAAAGGTCGAAATTGAGAATTGGTTGACCGAAAGGTCGAAATTGTGTGACCTGAAGGTCGAAATTGAGAATTGAGTGACCTAAAGGTCGAAATTGTGTGACCCGAAGGTCGAAATTGAGAATCGATTTGACCAGAGGTCGAAATTTGGAAATTGATTGACCCGAAGGTCGAAAATTGGAAATTGGTTGACCCGCAGGTCGAGAATTGGAAATTGGTAATTGAAATTGGAAATCAGAGGTCTAAATTGGAGAATTGCCTGATTTGAGGATTTAAATTGAAATTTAGAGAGCAAAATATCAAATTTGAGCAATTGACAGACCCTGAAATGACTTGGATCAATAAAAGAGAATGATGAGTTCGAGTCAGAGCTCGAATACAATATAGAGATCACGAGTCGGAACCCGAATCAACAGAGGAAAATGGAAGGCTCGAATCAGAGCTCAAATAAGATAATGAGATCACGAGTCGGAACCCGGATCAACAAAGGAAATGAAGGACTTGAGTTAGATCTTGGATAAGATAAAGAGAACTCGAGTCAGAACCCGGATTAATAAAAAAAAATGAAGAGCTCGTATCTGAGCTCGAATGGATAAAGAGATCTCGAGTCGGAACCCGGATCAACAAGAGAAAATGAAGAGTTCGAGTCAAGGCTCGAATAAAGTATAGAGATCACGAGTCGGAACCCGGATCAACAAAGGAAAATGAAGAACTCGAATGAATAGAGAGATCTCGAGTCGGAACCCGGATCAACAAGACAAAATGAAGAGATCGAGTCAAGGCTCGAATAAAGTAGAGAGATCACGAGTCGGAACCTGGATCAACAAAGGAAAATGAAGAGTTCGAGTCAAGGCTCGAGTAAAGTAGAGAGATCACGAGTCGGAACCCGGATCAACAAAAGAAAATGAGGAGTTCGAGTCGAGGCTCGAATAAAGTAGAGAGATCACGAGTCGGAACCCGGATCAACAAAGGAAAATGAAGAGTTCGAGTTAAGGCTCGAGTAAAGTAGAGAGATCACGAGTCGGAACCCGGATCAACAAAGAAAAATGATTGGTTCGAGTCAAGGCTCGAATAAAGTAGAGAGATCACGAGTCGGAACCCGGATCAACAAAGGAAAATGAAGAGTTCGAGTCAAGGCTCGAATAAAGTAGAGAGATCACGAGTCGGAACCCGGATCAACAAAGGAAAATGAAGAGTTTGAGTCAAGGCTCAAATAAAGTAGAGAGATCACGAGTCGGAACCCGGATCAACAAAGGAAAATGAAGAGTTCGAGTCAAGGCTCGAGTAAAGTAGAGAGATCATGAGTCGGAACCCGGATCAACAAAGGAAGATGAAGAGTTCGAGTCAAGGCTCGAATAAAGTAGAGAGATCACGAGTCGGAACCCGGATCAACAAAGGAAAATGAAGAAATTGAGTCAAGGCTCGAATAAAGTAGAGAGATCACGAGTCGGAACCCGGATCAACAAAGGAAGATGAAGAATTCGAGTCAAGGCTCGAGTAAAGTAGAGAGATCACGAGTCGGAACCCGGATCAACAAAGGAAAATGGAGAGTTCGAGTCAAGGCTCGAATAAAGTAGAGAGATCACGAGTCGGAACCCGGATCAACAAAGGAAGATGGAGAGTTCGAGTCAAGGCTCGAATAAAGTAGAGAGATCACGAGTCGGAACCCGGATCAACAAAGGAAAATGAAGAATTCGAGTCAAGGCTCGAATAAAGTAGAGAGATCACGAGTCGGAACCCGGATCAACAAAGGAAGATGGAGAGTTCGAGTCAAGGCTCGAATAAAGTAGAGAGATCACGAGTCGGAACCCGGATCAACAAAGGAAGATGGTTTGAATAAAAACCCGAGTCGGAACTCGGTTTTCCAAGAGGTTGAAAATGTGCCAGCTTGAATACTGGATTTTGAAATAATACCAGTTCGAGTGCTGGGTTTTGGTTCAGTATTGGCGATGATCTTTGGATCATTAGGAATTGTGATGGGACTGTTTGTTGAAATCCCAATACTGACCGGATTGTTATTAATGCAATTGCATGCCAATGAATATGAGTTGATGCATATGAATTTACCTGTGCCTGAAATGAGGAATTTGTTTATCCTGCCTGCATATAGAATAAAATTTTAAAATGCCCCAGTGTAACTGGGGAAGAAAGTTGGATCATTATTTGAAAGAAACAGGAAGGATTACAAGAGAAGAATAAATGTTTCAAGTATAAAACTTTTTCAAGTGTCGAGCATTAATAGGATCTGGCAATTCTACTCCATCGGCATTGATGAGCCGATATGAGTTGCGGGATAATGCTTCTTTGACAACATAAGGGCCTTCCCAATTTGGCGACCATTTGCCGCCAGGACGATGCTTGAGATAAGCTGTGGATCGAAGTACTAAATCATTGACTTTGAATCTGCTTTCGATGATAGACTTCGCATATTGCCTGGCTACTCTCTGGCGATAGGATTGAGCATGCTCTGCTGCTTTTAGCCTTCTCTCGTCGGGTAAGTCTAGCTGCACTAGTCGCTGCTGCTGGTATTGATCAAGAGGTAATTGCAGAAGTGAAGCAAATTTCAAAGCGGTCTTCTGAACATGTAGCGGCAATACTACTTCTGTTCCATAGACCAGTTCTGATGGGGTAGCATTCGTTGGTGTACGAATGGTGGTCCGATAGGCCCACAGTGCATCGTGGATCTTCTCATGCCAGTCACGGCCTGTTTCCACAGTTCGCTCCAAGATACGAATTAAAATCTTGTTGGTGGCCTCTGCCTGACCATTCCTTTGAGGATAATATGGAGCGGAAAAATGGTGATAGATCTTGAATTTTGAGCAGAATGTCTTCATCTTTTCATTCTTGAAATGACTGCCATTGTCTGACACAATGTCATGCGGGATGCCGAAACGGCAAAGGATGTTCTTGTGAATAAAAGAGACCACATGTCGGCCTTCTACTGTGCGGAGACTGATGGCTTCTACCCACTTGGTGAAGTATTCTGTTGCGGCAAGGAAATATTTGTGGCCATTTGAAGCTGAAGGAGTGATGGGACCTACAATATCGAAGGCCCACATGGAGAACGGCCATGGAGAGACGACAGACTGTAAATAAGTTGCCGGAGCATGGATAGAAGGTGCATGTATTTGACATTGCACACACTTCTTCACATAATGATAACAGTCTTGTTGCATAGTTTTCCAGTAGTACCCTGCTCTGATGATTTGCTTGACAAGGGTTTGGTAGCCAACGTGGCCGCCACAAATGCCTTCATGTGCTTCTCGCACGACCTTTTTGGCTTCTTCTTTATCTAAACATCTGGAATACTCTGAACTGAATCCACGACGATAGAGGACATTGGCCAAAATGAAGTATCGAGTAGACATACGCTGGATTGCTTGTTGATCTTTCTTTGAGAGTTCTGGAGGAAATTCACCAGTTTCTATGAAAGTTTTGATGTTGTAATACCAGGGCTTCTTCCTTTGCTCAGCCTGGTTTACTTGTTCCGCTGGAATGAAGGCAGGTTGGTCAAGTCTGCCAATTTCAAAAGAGCGACAAGATTCTCCATTCTTGAATGCCATAATGGAGCCTAAACTGGCTAGGCTATCGGCCACTTGATTAAAATCTCTCTTGATATGAAATAACTGAAATTCTTTGAACTTGCTGACGAGAGCTGAAACAATTTTCTGATAGGGAAATAACTTCTGATCTTTGATTTGCCATTCGGCTTGAACTTGATTGACAACAAGTAATGAGTTGCCGTAGGCATGCACTCTCTTAACATTGAAGTCTAGCAGAATCTTTAGACCTTGAATCAGGGCTTCGTATTCAGCCATATTGTGAGTGCATTGAAAATCTAACTTGAGAGAAAATGGAATCATCTCCTTCTCAGGAGTGATTAATAAGATTCCGATGCCTATTCCAGCCATGTTCTTAGAACCATCAAAAAATAAATTCCAGACCGGAAATTGTTGGATGTTGCAAATTTGCTCATCAGGGAAGTCATCTTCGGCTTTCACTTCTTCGGCCAGAGGAAAATCCGCCAATTGATCTGCAATTGCTTGGCCTTTGATTGATTGTTGCGAGACGTATTCTAAGTCATACTGCATCAGTAAGACTTGCCATTTGGCGACTCGTCCGCTTAGGAAAGGTTGCTCTAAAATGTATTTGAGGGGATTGAGTTTAGACAGGATTTTGACTTCTGATGCTAGCAGGTAGTGTCTTAGCTTCTGACACATCCATACCAGAGCTAGGCAGGTCTTCTCTATTTGAGAGTATCTCTTTTCATAATCTATGAAAGTCTTACTCACATAATAGATGGCGTGCTCTATCAGGCTGCCTTCTTTGTATTGCGCCAAGAATCCGCCGCATGCGACTTGATTGACTGAGATGTATAACAGAAGAGGTTTTCCCAATTCTGGCGGCTTTAGGATGGGAGGATTAAGAAGATACTTCTTGATTCGATCGAACGATTGCTGGCACTCTGGTCCCCATTCGAACTTAACTCCTTTTCTGAGTAAGTGGTTGAAGGGCTCACATCTCATCGCCAAATTGGAAATGAATCGCCGGATTGACTGCATACGTCCTTGAAGGCTACGTAATTCTTTGAGATTCTTTGGGGGAGGCATATCAATGATAGCCTTTGCTTTGGCTGGGTCAACTTCAATTCCCTTTTTGCTGACCAGAAAACCCAACAATTTGCCTGATTCGACTCCGAAGACACACTTTTGCGGGTTAAGTCTTAACTTGTAAAGAATAAGTCTTTTAAAGACTTGATCAAGGGCTTCGAGGTGATCTTCTCCCTCTTTAGATTTCACGAGAATATCATCAACATACGCATCCATGATTTTGCGCATTTGATCGTGAAAGATAACAGCCATTGCCCGTTGATATGTTGCTCCAGCATTCTTGAGCCCAAAAGGCATGACTGTATAGCAAAAAGTGCCCCAAGGCGTGGTGAAAGAAGTTTTGGATTGGTCGCGGGCGGCCAACTTAATCTGATTGTAGCCGGAATATCCATCCATGAAAGAGAACATGGCATGTCCTGCCGTGCTATCGACTAGAAGATCGATGCTTGGAAGTGGATAGTCATCCTTCGGAGTTGCCTTATTGAGGTCTCTGAAGTCTATGCAAATCCTTACTTTGCCATTTTTCTTTAGGACGACGACGATATTGGCTAACCAATCTGGGTAGTCAATAGCTCGAATAAATCCTGCTCTGAGCAGATCTTCAAGTCCTTCTTTGACTTGTTGTTCTATTCTGGGATCCATTTTTCTCAGCTTCTGCTTGACTGGCTTAGCATCCGGCTTTAAGACAAGACGGTGCTCGACCAATTTGGGGTCTAAGCTCGGCATGTCTTCATATGTCCATGCGAACACTTCTTCATGCCGCTTGAGAAAGTTAGTAAGCCTTTTCTTTTCTTTCAGACTCAGACTGGTTCCGATCTGGAGAATTTTTGGATCTTCCTCTGAACCGATATTGACACCTTCAGTTGGATCTTGTACTAGAGGAGATGGTTCGTCCTGCTTCTGAACTACGGCGAACTCCGGTAATTCCTGAAGAGACTGATCATATTCTGCACAATCATCAGACTGCTTTGCACTCTTGTCATTTCCGGTGCTTGCTTTGATTCTGTGAATTGCTGTCGACTTTTGAGAGGCCTTGGGATTGAGAACGAGCTTCTTGATTGTCCGAGAAGTCATTCTGAAATTTTGGAGAAGAAATTTTGGTTCAGACAAATTGGCCTATAGTAAGACAAGCAATCATTTGAAGAGAACCATACATAAAATGGCATTGAATGATAAAATGATGAGATAGACAGAAAGGGAGTAGATGGCATCCGGATAGACAAAGAAACTTGGAATTTTATTGATTGAATTGATCAATGACATTGGTAAAATGAGACATTTATTTGGAAAAGAATAGAAAGGAAATAACAAATGGTCTTCATTGTGCCCCTTTGACAAAAACAGTCTTCCTTGATGAGCTTCCTCCGGAGAACCCCAATCCTGCCCTGTGGGGACGATGTTTCTGGATCATTGGCTCGATGCGGCCATCTTCATTCTTGCCGAGTCCCTTGAAGGGTTGATAGCCATGCTTCAGGAGTAAATCAAATCCCTTTCTTGACTTCATGAATTGAGGAAACAAGGGATGATCCTTAATGGTGCTGTAATCGATTCGACCTCCAACCTTGAAGAATTGAGGACCTTTTCATTGTGTCATGGCTACTGTGTGCAGAGATGGCTCTGATGGTGCCTGAAGTATTTCTCGATTCTCCCCGAGATTGATCTCTTCACTTTCCCTGATGCTGGGAATGTCTGCATTGAATGATGGCCGAGGAATCATGGGCTGCGGGAGCCTTTCTTCTGGGTCTTCTCCCAGTATTGTGGTAATCATTCCACCTTTTGACCACTTTACACATTGATGGAGGGTAGAAGGCACTGCATTAGCATTGTGAATCCACGTCCTTCCGAGCAGCAAGTTGTAAGTTGGAGGTACATTAACCACATGGAAAAGCACTGAATGCACTGAATAATTAATGAACACCTCCAGGAATATCTTGCCCTTGGCCGTTTGACCATGATTGTCAAACCCATAGATAGTGATGGGATCTGGAATGTATTCTTCATCCTTGATCCATAATGCCTTTGCGGTCATTTCGGAACATATGTTGAGGCTACTGCCTCCATCGACCAGCACATGGGGAACCGTCATTCCTCTGACTCAAACGATAATGTAAAGAGCATTATTGTGAAAGGAATGAGGCTTTGGAAGGTCCTCATCTGAAAAGGTGATTGGCGCATTGGTTATGGCAGAGTTCACAATCTGTGCCATGTCTTCAGGAGTGGTACTGGGCTTAACTTTGATTTTCCTGAGCAGATCATCCAGTACTTGTCGGTGCTTGCTAGAATTCTTGGCCAAGTCAAGGATGGAGACATTGGATAAAGCAGTCAGAGGCTTCTGACTTGACTTCTCTGGCCTTGGTCTAACGATTTGCTTGAAGAAGTCAGGAGTTCCTTTTGATTTGGGAACTGACTTCATAGGTGCTTCTACAACTTTCATTTTACCGAATGCTGAAATTAAGTCCATCTTCTTAGAATCTGGAGCTGCTTGTCGTAGCACTGTCACCTGATGCTGAACTTGGAGATCTTGCGCAGAACATGGCTTGATATGTTCATGCGGTAGAAATGGCTGTGCAGACACTACTGCTGTGGTGTGCGAAGGGAAGGGGTGATTGAGAATGTCCATTTTCTCTTCTTCTTCTCCTTCTACCAATAGATTCTTTTCAATGAGATCTTGCACGATGTTTTTGAGAACAAAGCAGTTCTCGGTGTTGTGTCCCACTGTCCTGTGGAACTTGCAGAACTGATCTTTCCATTTCCCCATGGGCACAGGAGGATCGGCCAATCTGGGCAATTTGACCATCTCTTTTGATAGCATGTACTCGAGCACGTCCTCGAGTGATTGGTCAAGAGGAGTAAACTTTCTGTCGTAACTCCATCCTTCATGTTTGGTCTTCTCACGCAGTTTCGGCCCTTGATCCTGCTGAGGAGGCTTGCTGTACTGAGGAGCAGGCTTTGCTTTCTGATCCTTGTTGTTCGAACTGCCTGAGCTGTAGCAGTAATCTTTCTTCTGCCCTTTGTATCGATTTTGGCCTTTGTTGTTGTTGTTAGCAGAATAAGTGAAGTGAGCTTTCTTCTTCTGCTCACCATGGGAGTTGTTCTTGGAAAAGGTGAAGCCTTCATAGACTCCATTTTCCACACTTAGTTCGAGCCATTCGGCTCGTTCAGTCAGCTCAATGAAGGTCCTGGATGGCGCTGTGGAGATTAATCCTCTTAACGGCTGCGAGAAATTGTTGAGGATTAAGGACAATGCATGCCTTTTCGAGATAGGATCTCTCATCTTATTACAGGCTGATCTCCACCTGTGAATGAAGTCCCGTGCTTTTTCATTCTCGTTCTGCCTTAAATTGCAGAGATGACTTAATGTAGGCAGCGCTTCTGTGTTGAACAAGAAGCGTTCAATAAAGAGATTTACAACTTTATCAACTCCTTGAGCTCAATGGGGTTGATATGCTCAGCATACCATTTGGCGGCAACTCCTTCCAAGCTGCGGGGGAAGCATAGAAACAATGCTCGGTTATCCCTCTTAAACCGAGAGCATTCAGCAAAGAAAGTGGCGAGGTGAGCTTTTGGGTCGCCAGAACCATCGAATTTGATGAATTTACGGGGGAGATTCTCCAGATCATCATCTCCTTCTAAGCCGTCATAAAAGTCCTCGCTGGTGAAGACTTTCTTGCCCTTGTCGCGGGCTTGCAGATCTTTGACAACTCGGGCCATTTCTTTAAATTGCGCTTGTAAAGGCTCTTCTTTATCTCTGCTCTTGGATCTGCGGCTTTTACTTTAGCCACGCTTCTGAAATGCCGGAGGCACCTCATATTCTTCATCTGTATCTTCAATGGAATCTGATTCATCTGAAATCTCTTCTGGCTGGATTTGCTTCTTGGGAGCCTTCTTACCTCTGTGACCATGGAACTTTTCTCTGAATGGGTTCCTTTCTGAGCTGGTCCCGGGCTGCTCATTCATCATTTTGTTCATCATTTTTCTGAACATGGCATACATTTGAGGGTCTATGCCATCGTCTTCTTGCTGCTGCTCTCGACTCTTCTCAGATCGAGGGGAACTCATCTCTTCTTCCGAGGCTGATGAGTACTGGGATGCTGTGGTTCTTTTGCCTGATCTTGTCTCAACCATCAAATGGTATGGATGCTCTCTGCAGGGCAAAAGACCTGATTAGATTTTGAGGGAATTAGCTTTTGGAGGAAATATTTGCTGAAAATATGGTAGACAATTTGGAAAAGATGTCCCATTACTAGGGACTGAGTCGTCGTGGGAATCACGACAATTGTGTTGTCATTCCTTCTGCAAAAGAAATAAACAACGAAAATATGCCTTGTTACCTAGGCGAGGTCGTCAAACCATAATAGAAAGAAAGAGAATTTTATTTAAAATAAGAAGAATAAGATTTTATTGATCTTGACAAAGAGGTGAGGGACAAACAATTTGCCACCATTCACGATAGTCGGCAGACACTCTAGGACCTGGAAAGATTTTAAGAGAGACAAAGGAATCCCAGTCGTAGCGGGCAGAATGATATGCCCCGGACCATTGTGCGGAGGTGAGATCGAACTCTGCCACAGCTCCTGATAACAAGCGGGCTTCGACGTACTGCTGCCTTTGAGAGAACTGCCGAACACATCTCTCTGGTTGGTAGTAAGTGCAGAAGAATGGTCCCAGCAACTTGAACCGCTTGCCATAAGCGTAGGTATATCTGGGAGGAGATATTTGCCGATCAAAATAGTCCCAAACAACGTCATCCTCTTGAATGTTGTTGATCATAAACCGGTACTGCGCCACTGGAAGGAGTTCTTGACCATTGTATCTGAAAGAGCTTGTTCGGGCTGGAACGTGCTGGAAAAACCAGGACTGAAGTGCGTAGATGCATCCTTCAACTAAAATGGACTCTCCAAGTGAGAATCGAGTCAGACCTCGATAAAGGAAGGCGAGCGCTGCCATGGCTATGGAGAGGCGATTGGTTTGCCGACTTCCCCATCTTCTCATAAGTTGGATTATTCTGATGTCCATGTAATTCTGTCCATCTGGGAAAAGGGACAGTCCTACGGTGCATAGAACCATTGCATTCTGAATCTTTTCTTTGGCTGTTCTTGAAAGCGAGCTGACTTCGACGAAGGTCCCGTACTGGCGGTACAACTCAAGTAGGTCAACATATTCATCTCCTTCTAACTGGATCAGGGGCCAAGATCGGCGGCCTGTCATACGAGCTAAGGAGTCTCGGGGGTCCAAACCCTTGACATTGATAAGGAATTGATGCTCTAATGGGTCGCTTGGTCGACCAGCTGGTTCTGGCAACCCCATGATTTCTGAAAATTCATCCATTAAAACAGTCATCTCTCCCCACGGGAACCAGAAGGTACACGTTCGAGGATTCCATCGCTCCGCCATTGCATGGATCAGGTTGCCATTGATGGTCTGCTTTCCGACTGCTGATGCCAGTTCTAATCCGCACTCGCTCAAATGGTCCGGGAACATTCGGGAAAAGCTCTTTAGCCAGGAATAATACCACCGGGGAATGAAAGTTCCGGTGCTAAGGGCTCGATGTTCAGGACGACCTTGTCGCACCTCGAAGGAGATGTGACCTTCAGAAAAGATAGGATCGATTTGACTGGATGCCATCGAACTGAAAACAGAGAAAGACTCAGAATGAGACTTAGGAAAATGTGAGAAATTTTGAAAAATTTTGCAGGCAGGATAAAAATGCAGCTAGAAATTCGAGATCCAGTAGAAAGATAGAATGTAAAATCGCCTGGAGTTTTGAAAGAAATGGGATATTTGAGAAAATCATCCAGGGTTTGAGAAAACACCTTGTGGGAAATGAGGATATTTGGAAAAAGACCTAATGAGTTGAAAAACATTGGGAAACATAAAGAATTGAGAAAATCATACATACAATCACATCCTGCACAAACATTTATGCACATTCAGCACTCCCTAAAAGGCTGACTCTAGATGCATCAATTTGAAAACAGCTGTAGGACCTTAATCCTAACTCTAGGTTCAGATCATCTTTGTCCAATCCAGTTATGCCGATATACCCGAATTGAAATCCGAGGTACGTGGCATAGAATTTCAACTCCGGTTCTAAGGTAAGGTTTTCCAACATCCTTGAGCGCCTACCGATATACTTCGGACTGTGGCCCGCGGTACGTGGTAGGGGGGTGTTAACCCAAATAGTTGGCCCAGTTGTGGGGCTCTGTCCCGAACTATGGTTCTGGAAGAGAGCCCAGCAACGTGAAGACTGGGCAATGATAGGTAATTGAGGTTTTGAAAAAATGATCACATGCAAGAAATAGAGGGCTCTAAGTCCTAGAGAGATAGACTTTTGAAAATCTTTGAAGAAGCATACATTGTTTGCATTCAGTTCCTAAATTGAGGAGAGTTGTATTTAGACCTAAGTCTATGTGAGCATGAAAATATCTCCTCAATATGGTCCTACCAAACCATGCCTAAGCTATATGCAATCAATGTCAGCTAGGTCAGAATCTAGGCTCCTAGGTTCGCATGATATCAAAAGTAAAGAGCTGACATTTTGTGAACATAATTTCGATGATTGAACTAAGTCAAGCACTACTTTGACCAGACGAGGACAGGTCCCATCACGGTCGCCAAACCTGTAATTGTCGCGAAATTTTTTCCCCGCCTTCCCTTCCTTGCGGAAGAGAAAAAGAGAGAAACGCTTTCGTGATTCAAACTTTGACCGGATTTTGAAAATTGTTTTGAAATACTCGCCTCCGTTTTGAAAATTGCGGGAAAATTCATGGGATGGGGCTCGACCTGTCGGTACGAGGTTCGACCGTTCCTGCCGCCTTTAACAGGGGTAATCGAACCAAGGACCAAAACTATGCTTGACTTAGCGAAATTATCAAAGTTATGTTCTATCCTAAATGCATAGAGAATTCAGGCATGTGCTATGAGATTTTGGAAAATGCCAGTTGGAAAACATGATGTATGCTTAGAAAAACATTTGGAGTTGGAAAGAATCTCTCAGGAAAAAGGTCAATTTCTCAGGAAACTCAGATAAAAAAGGGGTTTTTGAAAACATGAGAAAGCTTATAAAGATGTGGAAAAATCAGAAATAGTTGAAAATCTTGGGAAAATGGAAGTGATTCTTGAGAAAAGATGAACCTTTTGAAAAGGGAAACACTTCTTAGGAAAACTTGGACTTTGAGAGTTTTCTTAGGAAAATGATGGAAAATTTATAGGAAAACTCATTGGAGAAGGAAATTCAAAACTTGGGGAATCGAAATCCTGGGAATTTTACCTTTTTAAATACTTGGAAATCGATTTTGGATCTTGGAGAAAGATTGGAAAACTCTTTTGAATCTCTTAAGAAAATATCATTTTCCAGGGAAAACTGTGGAAAACTTTGTCTTTGGAAAACCGATTTTTGAAAAATCCTTAGAGTTTCTTGAGAAATCGATTTCTTGAGAATGAAGTTTTCTTGAGAAAATCTTGAGAAAATCAATGATTTCATGATGCAAATGACATGAGTGAATGAATGCCCTTTGAAAAGATTTTCTAAGAGATTTGTTGGAAAAATGTGCATTAAGTCAAGATAAATCCTTCACATATTCTGACTGTGGCCATGAATATGTTCAGAATTTAGTTGATTTGATGCACATGATTTTGAAAACTTTGGAAATATGATGTGCATTTTAAGATAGCCTAAGAGTGTAGGCTCAATGTGACTAGTAGAAAGATGACGGATCTGGGTCTCGTCCATATTCCGACTAGGGCCGTAAATATGGATCCCACCGAGTCCATCAACTCCCTAAGAGTTGGTGCACGTGCCATTCGTGAACATCCATAGTGCTTTTGAAATAAAATGCATGAATCATATAATCAGGATATTGCATAAATTCAAACTATATGACATGCATCCTAGTCTAAGCAGGAAATTAAATCTCTTATTCCAAAATTTACATTATTACATCACTAAATAAAGGAAATAAAAGAAATTTGCAGACTTCAGCTCCTTCTTTGGAATGTCCCTGCCAAGCTTGAAATAAAGTTAGCTCAAATATGTGGGTTTTTCCAAGATTTTCCAATAATATTATGAAATTATTGGACTTAATTGGATATAAACCCTATTCTCATGCTTCCTTGATATTTGAAATGATGAAAATGCAAGAAATTCAGTGGAAAACAGTTTGAAATTCGGAATTGGGGTCAAAATGACCAAAATACCCCTAAAATTAAAGTTACACCTTTAAAATCAGGGTTTTTTGAAGGAAAACTTAGTAAAATTGGGATTTCGAAATTCAAATTGAATTCAATGATGATGAAATGCAATATGACATGCTTCTAAACACATTAGGACTGTAAAATCAGAATTTGACATTTTAAAATTTAGCCAAAATAATGAATTTCGCTTGTTTTTCACTTGGATCCGGGTCCTGTGGGACCCTGTTTTGGTATTGTGGATAATCCGAACCTCAAATGGATTCCAAATTGCACCAAATTCGGTATGAAGCATCTAATTACTTTGATAAACAATCTAGAATGCTAAAAATCATGAAATGATATGATTTAAATGCAAAAATTCAAAGAAAGTCCTAAAAATGATGGATTTTGCCTATGGATCCGAACCAAATGCAATGCCTAATATGATAATGCAAGATTTACACCATGGAAACTTCTGATATTTTGCAGACGGCTAAAAGACCCGAAATGAAACATTTTTGGTTTTTACAGCCTCGGGATTTGAGCCATGGTGAGTTCAATAACAGGGATTTAGTTCTGACATGGGTAAAAATCACCTTAATCTGATGTAAAATGCTAAAAAAATACAAAACGGCCATAGAAATTTATGAACTTAATCAGAGCTATGCACGACACCTACATGAATAACTTTCATGTTTATGACTTCGGCATTTGATCAACATAAACACCGATAAAAATATAACTATTCCTGCCTAAACTAACAGAACAGACAAATGTAGCAAAACAGGGGGGTGACAAGAAAAATACGACGCAGGGGTCAACACTGTTTTAAAAATTACAGGCTTTCAGATTTAAACAGAGGATATCTCGGACACCACTTTCACTTTTTACAATTTCGGATTTGGAGCAACACACAAAGAGAAACCATAGCCCTAAGTCGATCCAAGATCTCAGAGGCCAAAATTAGGCTCTGACACATGTCCCGAACTCTCGGATTTTTGTTAGACATAAAAAAAATCAGAAAAATCTGCAAAAATCATATTAAAAACTAGACATTTTCTCGATTTCAGAACATTTTTCGGATCGAAAATCGGATCTCCCATGAGGGATATCTCGGTTTTACAAGTCGGCAAATGATTTTCAAAACGTATCCCGGGTAACAAAACCCGACTTGCCATTTTGAATATTTACCACAGTAAAAAAATTCAAATGGCCTTGAATTTTTGGCAAAATTTGAGGGACACCTAAGGGCGCATTCCGTGATTTTTTTGGGATTTTTAATAAAAAACAAATGCATGAAATTACGTGTGGACTGACTGACAAAAAAAAGAGACCTACTGAAAATAAGCAGAATTGAAATAAAGGCTAAATTAATCCTAATTAATTCATGAAATATGCTAAATGAATGAAATAAAATGCTAATTAAACCTAGCTAACTATATGAATGTTAAAAATCATCAAGGAAGCATAATGAAATATTTTTATATATGTCGTTTTATGAGAATAGCTCAATCCATCTCTCGGATGAGTTCTTTCTTCAAACGACTCCCGATTCGGATTATAGAATCACATCAAGGGGAAAAGAAGTGCACCTTGCTTCGTTATGCAGCGTAGGAGCTCTTGAAAGAGGCAGCTATCACGAGCTTCCTTCGTCCTTCGCTCCAAGCTTCGGATGGTCCACCAAAATCGAGCTCTGTTGGAATTGAATTGGCCACAGCACGAGCTTTACTCCACCTTCTTCGATGCGCCAAAGGGGCACGATTTCCAAGGTTCAAAATCAGATGTTAGGAAGGCTAGGTCGGATTTTCCAAGTTCACAAGAGCTAAAAAAAATGATCTCTTTTTTTTTTAGGCTGGGCGTGAACCCTTGTTTTTATAACTTTTCTGAAAAATTTTGAAATTCAAACAGGTTCAATCTGAGCCCTCCATGTGGCGCCATCTCAGGGGGTGCCATCTGAGGGGTTTGAAATTCGAATTTGTCTTCTGCAGGGAGCCCTCAGGTGGCGCCACCTCAAAAGGTTATTTTGATTTTTTGAGAAAAATAAAAAAATGGAAATTTTGTGGGTGAGACACCTCAGCAGGGGGAATTTGGAATTTTTCAAAAGTTTACCTGATTCTCTCTGCAGGGAACTCCCAGAAGGCGCCACCTCAAAGGGTGCTCTCTTGGAATTTGAAATTCAAACTCACCTTTTGTAGGGAGTCCTCAGGTGGCGCCACCTCATGGTGGGCTACCTTTATTAAAATAAAATAAAAAATAAAAATGGAGCCAAGTGGAGTCCTGGAATGGTGCCACCTCAAAAGGTGATCTGAGGTGTAAAGTTGGAACAGTAGGGGCATGCCATGTGGCGCCACCTCTGGGGAGTTCAAATGTTTGAAATTTTGCTTTTCTGCAGGAAAGGAGGGGCTGACATGTGGCATTTCCTCAGAGTGGCTCCTACGATGCCATGTGGCAGGAGAACATGAAGGGAGGAAGCAAAATGCGCCACCTCATGGGGGGGGGTTTCTACTTTTTCTGGTGCAGGGAGGTCTGGACATGTGGCGGACAAGTGTCAGCTGTCTGGAGAGGCTTCCTCAAATGGCGCCACCTCAGGGGGGAGTTTGAAATTCAAATGGAGGTTGGCCCTGGAGGAATGGAGGGTGGACATGTGGCGCCACCTCAGGGTGGCTCCTACAATGCCATGTGGCAAGAGGGAGGAAAAGGAGGGAAAGGGACATGTGTCTCCTACTTTTCTGAAAAAGTAGGGAGAGGACATGTGTCCTCTACTTTTTCTGAAGGAATGAGAAGGAGACATGTGTCACCTTCTTTTCCTGAAAGAAGTAGAAGATGACACGTGGCAGAGGGGAGAGAAGGTGGGCCAAGCCATGTGGCGCCATCTCAGACAGGATGAAAAGGTAGGAGTTCAGGATTTGCGCCACCTATGAGGAGTTTTGAACTTTTGAATTCTAGTTTTTCTGAAGAAAG
This sequence comes from Nuphar pumila, assembly GCF_984573655.1. Taxonomy (NCBI): domain Eukaryota; kingdom Viridiplantae; phylum Streptophyta; class Magnoliopsida; order Nymphaeales; family Nymphaeaceae; genus Nuphar; species Nuphar pumila. The sequence continues at coordinate 69,162,138 of NC_143261.1, forward strand.
CAGAAAATGACACATGGCACTTGCTTTTTCTGAGGAAATGAGAGCTTGCCATGTGTCCTCTACAGGAGACACTCCAGATGGCGCCACCTCAGAGGAGACAAGCCTACTTTTTCTGTAGGAATTTAGGAGTGACACATGTCTCCTACTTTTCTGAGAAAAGTAGGGAGAGGACATGTGTCAGGCTACTTTTCTAGAAGGAAGGAGGGGTTGACACGTGTCCTCTGCAGGAGACACACTTCAAGTGGCGCCACCTCAGAGGAGACAAACTCCACTTTTTCTAGACAGGACAACCTATGACACTTGTCATCTTCTGGTAATCTTGGAATGACACATGGCGCAGGATGGATAGGGTGACACATGGCAGATAAATGGGATGACATGTGGCGGCTTCTGAAGGTAGACCCACACTGACACGTGGCAGAAGAGGGAAGGTGACATGTGGCACCAACTCTAGGTGAACCCTATGCTGACACATGGCATGTAAATGGGAGGAGAGAGAAATGACAAGTGGCACCAATCCAGGGGACAAGGCTCCTATATTTTTGGGTTTTTCAAAATTCAAATTTTCAAAAGAAAAGCTTGTGTGACACCACCTCAGTGTGGGTCCCACATTGCTTCTTTATTGAAATAAGGATAAAACAACAACTTCTTTTTGGAATTTTCATAAAAATTTGGACTAATGGGCAAAACAGGAATTTTGGAAAGAGTTGGCCCTTGTAGGGCGATTTTGTAAAAGAAAGATATTTGAAATTGTCAAAAAGGGCAAAATCTGAGGTGAAGTGACTGAAATCCACATTGAAAACTATCCAGATGGTTTTCCTGAGGAAATATTTTGAAATTCAGAGCCCTAGGGGCAAAATGGGAAAAATTGATAATTTTGAAGACCCAGGGTTTTGAAATCAATTTTGAAAAGAGTTAAAATTCTAATCTGGATTGAAGATTTTGAAATCAAGAGTTCTGGACCTCGAAATGACATGCTGTGCAGTGCAGTGATATGAAATGCTCATGCAATGATATGCAATGTCATGTCCTATGCAATATAATCTTGAATCAAGACTTGGAGATGTCTGTCTCCTGTCAGGAATAAAATTTTGAACATCTGAGTTAAAATTAGAGAAATTTTGAGAGTTGCAGATGAAATTTGGACTTTTGCAAGGTTCGGCTCAGAAAATGACCATTTTGCCCTCCAGCGATTTCAGAGGCTGGATGTTGATGCTTGGTGGAAATGTTGGGGAGGTGAGTGAAAATTTGGGGTGTTTACAGTTGCACTGCCGCAGAAAAGAGTAAGAGAGGTTAAATAGATTAGGGTTTTAGACTTGGACAATGGGTCGGGTTGGGTAGGGTTTTACATAGAATAAGCTTTTACACAGATCTATATTAGGGTTTTACAAACATATTGATATCGTTCACAAAGACAAACAAAGTCATATCGTTGTCACGGTAACTTCATAAATACAAATCCATGTCCTGATAATTATTTGCTGGGATTCTATAATTCTTTGTTGTAATTCTATATTTCTTTTCTTTAACATGACATTCTATAAGTGTATAAATCTATTTTAATAAGTATAACGCACAATTGCCACTGAACAAATTGTTGTAATGACCGGCCTTCATAAATAAAAATCGAACAAGCATTTAGCGTTGTATACTATGAAAATACCACTAATTTGCTTTTATGAGTTGTGTTCCTACCGCGATTTACATAATGATTGATAAACGGTTGAAACAATTTGCACAAATATTGATAAAAGACTGAAACAATTTGTATATATAAAGACTACGTACTATCACAATTTGCTTGATTCTGATTGCATTTCAACTAGTTCTATAAAAGATTGTGGTTTTTTTTATAGAAGGTGTTCCATCACGATTTGTACAACCATCCCACCAAAAACCATTAAATAATCAAACCAAATTCGTTTGAATATCCTGTTGCGATTTGCCTTTATGAGCTTTGTCTAAGTAAACGATATGTACCATCGTCATTTACACAATGACTAATTCATAAAAGGCGGAAAAGAAAAACAATAAACAAATCGAGATGATGTTTAGACTTAGTAAAGTACAAATCGATATACAACCACAAGTCTTTAAGTTTCATAGTATAACAATATTTGTCCTATCGTGATTTGCTTTTACGTGCTTTGTCTATATGAACGATATGTATTATCACGATTTACATAATTCTAATTCATAAATAAATGACATGTCGCACAAGTTCAGGAGGGTGTCGCTTTGCTTTGCTTCGTCAGTAAGTAACTGATGAACCAACGTTTCCTTTATAAATGACATGTTCGATTTTGTCATTATGAACGATATGTCCTATAGCCATTTGCTTTTACAAACTCTGTCTATGTAAACGATATGGCCTATAGTGATTTACACAATGATTGATTCATAAAAGGCAGAAAAAAAAATAATAAACAAATCAACATGATGTTTAGACTTAGTTAAGTACTAATCGATGTAACTTCAATGATACAAATCGAGGAAACTTCATAAATAATGATGATAACGATTGCAAGTTTTTTTTATATCCCATATTGATAAATTCAGTTGTTAGTTTCATTTTCTATGTAAGTGATTTGCATAATGATTGAGGCAAAACAGCATGATTATGGTCGTTATATTCTGCATAAGCGATTTGCATAATGATTGATTAAAGGTTGAAATGATTTCTATGGATGAAGGCTACGTGCTATCATGATTTGCTTGACACTGATTGGCTTGCAACCAATTATAATTCATTATGTAACCATTTAGGGTTTAGGGCTTAGGGGTTTAGGGTTTAGGGTTTTATGTTTTAGGGATTAGGGTTTAGGGTTATAGGGTTTAGGTTTTGGGTTTTGGGTTTTGGGGTTTGGGGTTTAGGTTTTAGGTTTAAGGATTTTGAGTTTTACGGGTTTATGGTTTAGGGATTTAGAATTTAGGGCTTAGGGTTTAAGGTTTAGTGTTTAGAGTTTAGGTTTTGGGGTTTAGGTTTTTTGGTTTTACGGGTTTAGGGTTTAGGGATTTAGAATTTAAGGTTTAGGGTTTTGGTTTTAGGTTTTAGGTTTTAGGTTTTAGGTTTAAGGTTTTTGGGTTTTATGTATTTAGGATTTAGGGATTTAGGGTTTAGGGTTTAGATTGGGTTTGAATTTCATGAGAGCTAAATGGGTCTCACAACCAACCCAATCCAATCACCCCCCACCTAAACCCATCACACAATTAGAATTTACGTTGACGAACTTTGTCTATGTGAATGATATATCCTATTGTGATTTACACAATGACTGATTCATAAAAAGCAGAAAAGAAAAATAATAAACAAATCGAGATGATGTTTAGACTAGATAAAGTAAAAATTGAGGTAACTTCATAAATACAAATCGATTTACAACTTGATACTAATTTAAGTAATAGTTGTAAATCGATTTCACCGTAATAATTTGTCCTATCGCGATTTGCGTTGACGAGCTTTGTCTATGTTAACGATTTGTCCTATCATAATTTGCACAATAACTGCTAAAAGACGAAAAAGAGAAAGAAAAAATAAATCTACACAATGTTTATTTGTAAACTACAAATCTAGTTAACTTGATAAATACAAATCAACTTATAACCAAAAGACTTTAAGTTTCATAATATAACAATATTTATCCTATCGTGATTTGCTGTTACGAGCTTTGTCAATGTGAACGATATGTCAAGACAAACAATAAACAAATCGACATGATGTTTAGACTTAGTAAACTACAAATCGAGACTTAGTTGCAAATCGATTTCACTGTAACGATACGTGCTAACGCGATTTGCTTGATACGTCCTATCACATTGACTAGTTTTGTAAAAGGTAGATAAAACAATGTTTTTAATTTAATTAATGTGCAATGCAATTTATTTGTGCATGGTTTTTTAAAATGGGCGGTATGTAAAATGATGTTTCCTTTATATATGAATGATGCATCTCATAAGTTTAGGAGGGTGTCGTTTTGCTTTGCTTCGTGATTAAGGAACAGACAAACCAACATTTCCTTTATAAACGTCTTTGTGAATCGAACATATAACCTGCTTCGTCGCAAAGGGGGTATCGATGTAGAGGAAGGAGACGATGACAACTACATGTCCAGCGATGGCGAGGAAGGAGATGATGACAACTACACGGCCAATGATGGCGAGAAAGAAGACAACAACAGCTACACGACCAATGATGGCAAATCAGGCGTATATTGTCTAAACCTCGTGATGAGTTTCTTCAAAATTTGTTTCTTTTATGGCATATATTTGATTTATGTTGTGTACTGTAGAAAAGAATTTCAATATCGTTTATTGAATATTCTATTAATGTCAGTGGAACATCTACAAAAAGTGGTGCCAGAAAACTCAACAAATAGCTCCAAGATAACATCAATCAACTGCAAGACAAATTTGTAGAAGGAAACACTATCAGTAATTTTATATGTATGAAATACTATTTGATTTATATATGCCATGGGTATGTATGTTAACACGTGCATATTTGTTGCAAACAGACTATATCCGATTTCGTCATATATATTCAAAGCAACACAACAACCAATACTAGACACGTCGTCACCCCTTATTTCATGGTATATCGGTTTTCTTTTATGTTTATTTCTTTTCTGATTTACTCTTGTTGCTTCATGTTTTGACCTTACTATTATCACGGTTTCGTTCAACAGAGTTTTGTCTGTCGAATGCCATACTCTATTGGATTTCAAGATGGACTACTATACTGGGATAATGATGATCACTGTGAAGACTTTTGGTCAAGTGAAAAGGTAAGTGAAGAAACCACTTATCCAAGGTTTAGGCATAACAGTCCTAACACGATTTGTACTATCAATTCATAAGATATTGTATCGATTTGCAGATATTGATTCCTACACTCTGGCAAACTTCTGAGCATTGAGTCTTATACATGATGGATTTACGAAAAAAACAACTATGGTGCTACAACTCATTGAACTTTCACACTGGTGTACAACGTGACATTATGCATTTGGTAAGTTTCTATCTATGAGTATATTGTATCTTGTATGGTGGCCTGAAATTTACTTGCTTCTACATTAACCACAAGAGGAATTTGTCAAAGATGTTTTAGGTGTCGACATTGGTGAGTGAAGGTTTCGCTCAACACATAATGTTCTTTTACAAAATAATGGTGTTGATTGTGACGTATTTGTAATTAAGTACATTAAAGCAATATACAATGGGCGAGAACCTAATTTTGACATTGTATGCTTTACACGTAAACATGTTTTATTATCCTCTATTATTGGAGACTCAATTTATATATTGGTGTCACATTACCTTCTTGTTGCAGTATGATATACCTAGATTCCACACAGAACTATGCAAAAAATTGATAGAGTTTCCAATTATGGAAGAGAAAAAACTCAACCGACAAGAATACCTAGAAGGTAACGAATGAACGACCCCCCCAAGAGTAATATGATGTATAGAGACTTCTAACAGATTTTGTAGACTGTATATACAAATTTTGTAAGACTGTGTATACAAATTATGTAAATCTCTCTAGGTTGAAATAAAATTTCAATTTTACTAAACACGCATATAAGTTGGATTGTTATTTGTAGCAAAGGCAAATCATTGTCTCTGACATAGACGTCATTTTGTAAATTGCTATAGAACATTGTTTTGCATAACGATTTATACACTACATGTATAAGGATTTGTCTTATCGTGATTTACAGAATGACTGGTAAAAGGAGAAAAAGATAAAGAAAAACTAATTGACGCGATGTTTATTGGTGAACTACAAATCTAGGTAACTTGATAAATACAAATCAACTTACAACCAATATTGTTTAAGTTTTATAAAATAACAATATTTGTCCTATCGTGATTTGTTTTTACGAGCTTTGTCTATGTTAATAAATCATTTTTATGTTCGCCCTTTATAAATAAAAATCATAAGAGTGATTAGTGTTGTGTATAATGGAAATTATGATTTGCTTTTACTGTCATCATGTCGTGATTTGCAAAAAAATTGATAAAAGGTTAAACCAATTTGTACGTATGAAGGCTACGTGTTATAGCAATTTGTACGATATGTTTTATATCGATTTACACAATGACTAATTCAACGGTACAAATCAACGTCCTGTTTAGAATTAGTAAAGTATAAATTGAGATAACTTCAACGATACAAATCGAGTTAACTTCTTAAATACAAATCAATTTCGTTCACAAAGACATATCGTTGTCGTGGTAACTTCACAACTACAAATCCATATGATTTACAACCACATTCATTTACAAAAAATATTAGCATTTAGTTACAATACATGACCAATGGTTTGGCTTAGATATCATACATGACCATCATCATTAAAGAAGACAAATATCATCACCTGTATGAAACCCACGTCCAAATAGTGATGTGTTATTAATGTAATCAAGGTGTGGAAAGCTATTTACAAGAGGACAGTTCCGTCAAACGCATATCTATCTTTTAGAGACTCCCATTTTTATAGAAAAGATCACCAAAACATTCATATCGTTCATCGTCGAGTTTATTTACTGCTATAAAGTGATTCTATATGCAGTTGAGGATACATTCTCTCCAAGTAAACGAGTTCATTAGTAATGACAGCCCATTGCACCATTTAGAGAATATTTTTCCAACTGTAAACTATTGTGCACTACTTTAGAGAGAAGTATGAAGCCCTCACCACTATAGCATACTTGTCTTGAAGTATATCAAAGATTAGGCAGAATAGCTATGCTTGCTCCGGTATGGCGGCAACGATTGAGGATGATTATAGTCGTTATATTATGCGTAAGCTTTGAACCCCATTTATCGAGCACAGGTAGAAGAAACACAAAAGAAGAAAGAAAAATATAAGGAAAAAGAAGAAGGAGAAGAAGAAGAAGACGAAGGCGGAGGAGAAAAAAGAGAAAAAGTTGTGCTGTCGCAGAAAAGAGGTTAAATATATTAGGGTTTTAGACGTGGACAACGAGTCGGGTTGGGTAGGATTTTACATAGAATAAGGTTTTGCACAGATCTATATTAAGGTTTTACAAACGTGTCGATATCATTGTTGCAGTAACTTCATAAATACAAATTGAGATTCTATAATTCTTTATTATAATTCTATAATTCTTTTCTGTAATGTGACATTCTATAAGTGTATAAATCTATTTTAATAAGTGTAGTACACAAATGCCACTGAATAAATCATTATAATGATCGACCTTTGTAAATAAAAATCAAACAAGCATTTAGCGTTGTGTGTTGTGAAAATGTCACTAATTTGCTTTTATGAGCTATATTCCTATCATGATTTACACAATGATTGATAAACGGCTGAAACGATTTGCACAAACATTGATAAAATGTTGAAACAATTTGTATGTATAAAGACTATATACTATCACGATTTACTTGATTATGATTGTCTTTCAACAAGTTCTATAAGAGATCACAATTTATTTTTTATAGAAGGTGTTCTATCATGATCTATACAACCATCCCACCGAAAATCATCTAATAATCGAACCAAATCCGTTTGAATATTCTATTGTGATTTGCCTTTATGAGATTTATTTAAGTGAACGATACGTATCATCATGATTTACACAATGACTGATTCATAAAAAGCAGAAAAGAAAAACAATAAACAAATTGAGACGATGTTTAGACTTAGTAAAGTACAAATCGACTTACAACCACAAGTCTTTAAGTTTCATAGTATAACAATATTTATCCTATCACGATTTGCTTTTATGAGCTTTGTCTATGTGAACGATATGTCCTATCATGATTTACATAATTCTGATTCATAAATGAATGACACGTTGAACAAGTTTAGGAGGGTGTCGCTTCACTTTGCTTCGTCAGTAAGTAACTAACGAATTGGCGTTTCCTTTATAAATGATGTGTTTAATTTCGTCATTGTGGACAATATGTCCTATAGCCATTTTTTTTATGAACTTTGTCTATGTGAACGATGTCCTATAGCAATTTACATAATCATTGATTCATAAACAGCGGAAAAGAAAATCAATAAACAAATTGACACAATGTTTAGACTTAGTTAAGTACTAATCAATGTAACTTCAATGATACAAATCGAGGTAACTTCATAGATAATGATGACAACGATTGCAAGTTTTTTTTGCAGCACATATTGATAATTTGAGTTGCTAGTTTCCTTTTCTATTTAAGCGATTTGCATAATGATTGAGGCAAAACAATATGATTATGGTATTTTTCATAAGTGATTTGCACAATGATTGATTAAAGGTTGAAACGATTTGTATGTATGAAGTCTATGTGCTATCGCGATTTGCTTGACAATGATTGACTTTCAACCAATTATAATTTATTATATAATGTAACATTCTATGATTATATAATTCTTTCTATAACAGATCACGAATTATTTTTCATAGAGGAAGTGTCTGATTTAGCCTATCGTGATTTGCTTTTACGGGATTTGTCTATGTCAATAATATGTCCTATCGTGATTTATACAATGACTGCTTCAACAGTACAAATCAATGTCCCGTTTAGAATTAGTAAAGTATTGGTTTAGGGTTTAGGTTTTTGGCTTTTACAGGTTTAGGTTTAGGTTTACGATTTAGGTTTTTGGCTTTTACGGGTTGTAGGTTTCGGTATTTAGGGTTTTAAGGGTTTAGGATTTAGGATTTAGGATTTAGGGTTTAGGGTTTAGGGTTTGGGGTTTGGGTTTTGGGGTTTAGGTTCTAAGTTTTGGTTCTATCTAAATTCCAAATGGATCCTCTTAAATAAATAGAATTTGTTTTCATTTGATAACCAAATAAACTTAATTAAAATATATATATATATATATATATATATGTATTCCTAAACTCTAATCCCTAAAACCCTAAACACTAAACACTAAAACCCTAAACCCTAAAGTGATTTTACTTTACGAAACAATTTATCTTATCGCAATTTTACTTTACGAGCTTTGACTTTTAGAACGATATGTCCTAAAGCGGTTTACACATTGATTGATTCTTAAAAGGCGACAAAAAAAAACAATAAACAAATCAACGCAATGTTTAGACTTAGTAAACTAAAAATCGAGGTAACTTCATAGATAGAAATTGAATTACTTTTTTATAACGTGACATTCTATAAGTATATAAATCCTTTTTTAATAAGTGTAACACACAATTACTGATTCATAAAAGGCGTAAAACCAAAACAATAAACAAATTGATATGACATTTTTTAATTTATTTTCTATAGCGATTTGTAAATGAAACGATGTTTTTTTATTAATGTGCAATGTAATTTATTTGTTTATACAATTATATACTTTACACGCAATTTTTGAAAAGGAGCAGTATGTGAAACAATGTTTCCTTTATAAATGAATGACGCATCGCATAAGTTCATGAGGTTGTTGCTTCGCTTTGCTTCGTGAGTAAGGAACAGACAAACCAACGTTTCTTTTATAAATGATGTGTTTGTGGGTTGAACATATAACTTGCTTTATTGCAAAGGGGGGATCGATGGCGAAGAAGGAGACTTCGACAACTACACAACCAGCGACGGTGAATCAGGCATATATTTTCTAAACCGTGTTATGAGTTTTTTTTAAAATTTATCTCTTTTATGTTGTATATTTGATTTGTTTTGTGTACTGTAGAAATGACTTGCAATATAATGCAACATATCATTTATTGAATATTCGGCTAATGTTAGTGGAACATCCACAAAAAAAGGTGCTCGAAAACTCAGCAAAGAGCTCCAAGATAACATCAAGTGGTTGCAAGATGAATTTACAAAATGAAACACTGATAGTGCAGAAAGCTTCGAGGCAGAGCTAACGAAGCTGAACAATGTATGGGATCCCATCATCATCGATATATTTCTACAGGCAAAGAAGATGGAACCATACGATTATAGCATATTTGTCATTGTTGTATTCTCTGTAAACTTTGATATACTTTAGGACAAATACGCCACAGTCGTGGTCCCCTTGCAAGCTTTTAGATTGAGCACATATAAGGCTTCACATGTGTTCATGCTTGCGGGCTAGTGCATAAAGCTTTGAGGCAGAGCTGACGAAGCTGTATAAGGTATGGATTCCAAGAGGCAGTGAAGATGGAGCCTGCACGACTGTAGCATATTTCTCATGAAGTATATTAAAGAAAAAAAGAAGAGAGGTTAAATATATTAGGGTTTTAGACCTGTAAAATGGGTCGGGTCGGTGATGATGGACAACCTGGACAATGGGTTTTAGGCCTAGACAATATATTCTTTTTTTAACAAGCGTAAAATACTAGTGCCACTAAATAAATCGTTGTAAAGTTTGGCCTTCGTAAATGAAAATCGTAAAAGCGATTAGCGCTATATACAATGGAAATCATAATTTGCTTTTACGGTCTTGCTATCACGATTTACACAATGATTGGTAAAAGATTGAAATGATTTGTACGTATGAAGGCTACGTGCTATCGTGATTTGCTTGATACTGATTGACTTGCAACCAATTATAATTCATTATGTAACGTAACATTCTATGATTATATAATTCTTTCTATAATAGATCGAGAATTATTTTTTATAGACGAACTATTCGATCACGACATGTATAGCCACGACATAAAGTGAAAAATATTTATCCTATCACGATTTGCTTTTACAGGTTTTGACTAAACCTCGTGATGAGTTTCTTCAAAATTTGTCTCTTTTATGACGTATATTCAATTTGTGTTGTGTACTGTAGAAAGGAATTGCAATAGCGTTTATTGAATATTCTGCTAATGTCAGTAGAACATCCACAAAAAAGGTGCCTGAAAACTCTGCAAAGGGCTCCAAGATAACATCAGTAATACACATCGCTACTGCTTTAAATGTACAAATCATTGTAGTAATCACAACCTTCATAAGTACATATTGTTGTAATGTTTGGGCTTCATGCATAAATATTGATGTACAATTTATCAAAATTAAGTACAAATTGTTGTAATTTCATTAAATCGTTACTGCTTCAACCATATAAATCGCAATATTCATAAGTACATATCATTGTAACATTTGAGCTTTATACGTTGTTGTATGATTTATCAAACTTAAGTACAAATCATGGTAATTTCATTAAATCGTTATTGCTTCAAACGTATAAATCGTTGATGCTTCATAAGAACAAATCGTGCTAACTGTTTTTAGAGGCCCAAAAGGTGAATAGGTATAAATTGATTTGTTTCAGTATGAAAATAGGTGTTATTTTGCATGAATAGTAAAACCAATTGTAAGATTTATCATTCAGATTTACAAATTGATTTATTTGCATAACAAAACCTTACACGAAACTCACCAAAATGATATGAGTTTTGGTAATTCGATAATAGAGGAGAAACACCCAAAACTAGAAGGTAGACGCAACCGATGGTGGCAACAATGCTGCCACTGAGTAGACGACAACAAAGGATGTTTTGGTGGCATCAGACGATGGCAAAAGGTGCTTCGACGGTAGCAGACGAAGTCAAAGGTTGATCTGACTGTAGCAGACGATGGCAAAGGATGCTCCGACGGCAGCAGACGAAGTCAAAGGTTGATCCGACAGTAGCAGACAATGACAAACGGTGCTCCAGCGGTAGTAGACGATGACAAAGGGTGCTCCGGTGGAAACGACAAAGGAGGGTCATGGGCAGCAAACGACGACAAAGGGTGCATTATCAAAGGGAACTCCTGTTACAGCAGATGGTGCAAAAGTTTACTACTTAGGGCGAAAACGAAACGTTTGGACTTTGAAGAGTTAACATCATTCTAGAATCGGCGTTTTCACTTTTTAGATGGAGGATCTTGAACCATTGTTTCACTTTTCTAGATGGAGGACATTTTTATCCCTTTCTTGAACCATCGTTTTTTGGCAGGAATGGTGAAAAAGGTACTTAAGTCTTTGCAACCGCACCAGACTCTGATGCTAAGTGATGCCGACACACACAGGGATACAAGCCCCATGTGCTTATATATGTGGTGCTCATTCGGACCCCGATGCATCTTCGGGGGGGGGGGGGGGGGGACATATAACCTGCTTCGCTTGTTGATGGTTTCTTGCATTCAGTCAATCGATATTTGACTTTTTCGGTTCAAAAATTAGTGTCTCTAAAGGAAGTTAGCTTCGTTCCTCAAAAGTTGAAGTTCACCAAAACTAACCCCACCACCACCATCGGCCTACAACCGAGTAAAGGCAAGAGCTTGCCACCACCACCTCCCTCTTCTCTCATTTTTCTAATATTTTTTATTTTATTTTTCTCATGTTACACTAACAAGTAAAAAAAATTCATTTAGAAAAACTATCACATCAAAACTTCTCATAGACAAAATTTTATTTTCCTATGAGATTTTCTTGCTTCCAAAAGTATTAAAAAAAGTCTGAATTTTGATAGAAAAAATTCCTTCATCTCGGGGATGGAAGAATTTTTTCAATAAAAAATTATTTTAATTAGGGCAACTATTCACCTACAACACATCTCATCCCATGGGTTGCCACCAGAAGAGCTTCTTTCAACTTTATCTTCCTCCCACCCGTTCACCTACAAGGTCTCTCTCTCTCTCTCTCTCTCTCTCTCTCTCTCTCTCACTCAGGGCTGATTGACCCTCTTCCCTCTCTCTCATTTTTCTCATTATAACAAACAAGTGAACAATTTTTATTTAGAAAAGTTATCATATCAAAATTTCTCGTTGGCAGAATTTTCTTTTTATGTGAGAATTTTTCTTACGTGCCCTTAGTTTTGTGTTTCCTGGAACCTCCAAACATGCCCACTGTTCTCTATGGGCAGGTTGAATAGTGGAAATAAGTCTTATTTTTATGTTCATTTTTTTATATTTGCTTTCATAACATGAAGGAAGAAATATTTGAAGTTGAAGTTATCTTCTTTTCTATTGTTTTATTTAATATATTTAAGTAAGGCCTTCTAGGGGTCTAACACTCTTAACCTTGAAGCATTTTTACTCTTAGGTTGATATAGTACACCAGCATAACATTCTTGCTACTTGTAAATGTATGATTGACAGACTGAGAATCTATATACATATATATGTATATATGTGGTTAGGTGATTCATTTGGCATCCAAATGTGATGCGTAACCTTATTTTTATGAAAAAGAGAAGGATGTGAGGGGTGGTGTGGTGGGCGGGAGTTTAATTAATATTCACTTGATACTTCTAAGAGGTTATCTGGGAAGAAAGAACCAAAAGGAAAAAGGCGCAGGTTTCATTATGGAAGAACTTCCCATTGGCATGTTTGGGTTTCTTTTAGGTTAGATAACTTTGGCCTGGTTCTATATGTTGTCACAAGAGCTAATTAAGATGCTGCAAACATAGGCCATTATTGCTCAACATTAGGTTTGAGGGTATGATTCTTTTTAAGAAAAAGAGAAAGAAAGAGGATGACCTAGATCTGGAAAAAGGGCCATACCCAGTGTGTCCTCTTGCTCCTGATGGCTGGTAGAGACTTCTATATTTTATAAGAAGTGGGTCACTCTTAGGACTCAAACTGTAATTCCTTACTGACAGCCATAACACTTACCATCACACCAAATAATGGTCCTCATGATGTTACTTTGGAAGTCAATGGCTATATTCTACTCCACTTTCATTGTCTTCATGCTTTGTGATCAGTTGACTTACAACGGATGTAGATTCAAATTTCTAATAATTAAGTGCATTATAACTGTCAAATAGGACGTGGCCAAAATACAGCATGTTGACCTCCACATTTATACATCATAATCCCACAGGTTATAACTAAAATAAAAAGTCCCACAGGATTCACTGATGCAAACTGGTGTATCAAAGCTGGTTGTGATGCTACAAAACAAGACATCTACTTTTTTTTATTTTTTTGGATACCCCCCGATCCCCCCCTTTCACTCACCTTGCCCCCTTTCAAATCACCGACTGCACATTGGCTGACTTCTGGTTGGTAAAACCCTTGAGGTCACTCGTGGCCATCGGGGAGTACACCTAGCTTCGACCTTGTGGCAATGGATGCCACCTGTGGGTTTCAAACTTGTGGTCTCCTGTGAACTTGTTGACACTCACAAGTCACCCCTACGAGATGTGCAGATCCCTTCTATGCAAAACAAGGCATCTTCTGCTAACTACATTTATGATATCCAAAATGTGGCTCTTATTTCATCTTGTTTTTAAAAAAATAAAGGTTTAAATGGCTTTGAACTTTCAATAAAACTAGAAGATGGCCTGTCCTTATGAATGAGTCAATACACCCACACACAAATCAAATATGATTAGTAAAACACATACACACAGATCAAGCATGATGCGTAAATCATAATCTAGTAATAAGATGTCAATGCTTCAAATTCAGTTTGGATTAGGGGTAGGCATCGGCCCGGCCCGGCGCAGCCCATTTACTAATGGGCCGGGTTTTGGCTTGGTTCTTAACGGGCTCGGATTTGAAGAGAAGCCCATGGCCAGGCCCATTGGCCCAACGGGCCAATGTGAAGCGGGCCAGGTTTGGCCCAGCCCTGCCTGGCCCAATCTAAAAATGCATAAATGCTTGACTGAAATTATGGGTTAATGAGAGAATAACAAGTTTCTATGTAATTAGTGCAACTAATTAGGTAAATAGTAATAATTAACAAATAGCAAGCTCCCATGCAACTAATTAGTTAAATAATAATAGTTATCCAAGTTACTATGTAATAGTTAATTTTAAAAAGTTTTCTATTATTAAAAAAATAATAAATAACTCAGGCTCATCGGGCAGGCCCTGTAGCATGCGGGCCTGCTTGGGCTAATGGGCCTGGACCTAAAATCATGACCCAAACCTGGGCCATGGTGGGCTGGGTCGGCTTGGCCCATCTGGCTGCCGGGCCGGTTGCCCACCCCTAGTTTGGATATCATCAACACCATATTTGATTAATTGAATGTTGGCTAAATGGATTCCAATTTGAAAGGCTCATACAAAATCAGGTTTTGTTGGATATCAGATAAAATTCAATCCCATGACATTTCTCTCTATGTCACACATACACATCCCCATAGAATCTCATGTAAGTAGCTTTCTTACTTTCTCTCTATGAAAATATATTTATACCACAATCAATTTAACAAATGACAATAAAAATTACAATGCTCTCCTTGTCATTTGACAAAATGTGGAATGATGTCAGTACTGTAATAAAAACAAAAAAGAAAAGCAATTTAGTAAATTATGTTCAACCCAAAACCATTTCCCTTTGTCAATTTTAAAATGTAACAATATATCAAGCTTTAGACAGTCTAATGCCCCTTATCGATGCTTTACAAGTGGTATAGATATATAGTAGAAACTCAGGTTTTCTTGTTTTTATGATTATATCATATGGGACATGCATCAGAAGATTCTTGATTTTGGTTTTTCCGTGTTCTTTTGCACAAACAATGTACCATACCAACCCCTACCACGTTGACAGCTAAAAAGCTCTGGATTCCACGCTTTCTTACACAAGCAACATATAAATACCATACCAATCATGTGCTCAACAATAAGAAAAAAAGACAAAAAACAAATGCAGTAAAAATGCAAAATCCAAGTGGTAGTTGAGCAACCTTTGACCTGTCCACTGCAAAAAACAATTATCTGCTTGGTTTGGCACTTTTCCATTAGCACCCTTACCCTATAGGGCACGTTTGGAAGCGTGAACAAATTTTGTAGGAAAAGCAAATTTTACTAACGAGAAGTTGGCATATGATTTTTTTTTTATGAAAAATAGTCTCTTGTTTGTTTAACATGAGAAAATCAGGTTGGAAATATGTGACAATGTTTTGATTAGGGTGAGGGATGCCCTCAAAACGGGATTTTTTTTTTTAGAGGATTTTTTTCCATCCTCCAAAATGGAAAATTTTTTCTATCAAAATCAGGGCAAAATTAAAAAACTTTTCTTTCAAAAATTGTATATTGTTTAGAACGAATGAAAAAGTTACCACTTTTTCTCTTTAAATTATACTTTTTCTTAGCATTTTTCTACTTCCAAACGTGCCCATAGTTCCAACATCAACAGAGCACAAAATTAATATATTTATCTATGATCTTTCATTTATTGTGAAATTTGGTACAGATGCCTATTACCCAATACCCACCACCCAAATCTCCAGAAAATCTTTTATGGAGGCATTTTGGTCATTGTATATAGGGCTCAATAGTGATTTCCAAAAGTGTGCTTTGTGCTATATGTAACTGCCATTTTAAGCATTTCATTTCAGGCATACATATATGTATTTGCTGCTGCCACCTTGTAAGCCACACAGATACCACATAGTGTGTCTTCCTTAGCATTCATAATCCTTCAATGAAACGTCATTACATTGAACAGCAGAATGGGAAGGGCTTTCTCCAACAGGTTCCAAGGATAATCTTCACCACTGCCTTGATCTTGGTCATTCTGACAGTCATCCCTCTCTTCTTCTCCCTTCCTGTTCCCTTTGTGCATTGGGATACTTCTTCTGATAGTGGCTCAAGAGAAGTAAATCATGTGAAGCATTGTGATATATTCAAGGGGGAATGGGTTCCTAACCCTGAGGCTCCATACTACACAAACACCAGCTGCTGGGCTATCTATGACAACCAGAACTGCATGAAGTATGGGCGCCCTGACTCTTCTTTCCTCAAGTGGAGATGGAAACCAGATGATTGTGAGCTTCCGATTTTCGACCCGTCGCGATTCTTCAAATTGGTTAGAGGAAAGTCCATGGCATTTGTAGGGGACTCTGTTGCAAGGAACCATATGCAGTCCTTAATGTGTCTCTTATCAAGGGTAATCTCTGTTTCAACAAATCTAAGGTCCTCTTTTTCTAACGTGTATAGCTGCCTGGAATCTCAATTTTTTTGGTTTTGATAGATTGGCTGTCATACTTGACTTTTTTTTACTCGAAGAAACCACCCCCAGGAAGATAGATCTAATCGCACTGTCTGCCTGCCGTACTTACAGTCGCTGTCCTGACAGTGTAAAACTCCGAGGGCTTATCTCTTGCCCCGGGGAGTCACCCTGACTGTCATACTTGACTTGCTAAAGTGGTATGGTTTAGATGCTTAGGTGTATATAGAAATTTGACCTATTTACAATTTTAGAGAATTGCTTTGGAAGATACAAAGTGGATCCTTACTTTCTTTTTACTGCACCAAACCGACTTAGGCATGCTAGCTGGTTTCAATTATTCTTTCCTATTCTTAATAACCATCCAATACCCGAATTGTCATATGCCCGATCAATCTGTTAGCATGATCACCAAAAAATGACAAACTAAAGAATGCCATTTTGAAACAAGTAGCATTCGTAGAGATGTAGAAGACTGCTGATAATGTTGGTTGAGTTCCCTAAAAATAAAGTTGACTCTTGGATTTAATTGTTTTCAAGTTCTGAGTTAATCTGTGTTTGCTGGTAATGAAAGAATCTGGTGGCATTGCTATTTGAGTGTGAAAGCTGCATGTTGTTTGGGAATATTCCATAATCTTCTAACATTGTGGTTTTGTTTTTTAAATAATTCTTTCATTCATGATTGAACTAAATTTCATAAAATCAGGATATGGTGATGTTACTATCATTTGAATGTGACCCGCTAGAGATCCAAAAAATCCTCCATCACCAACCACATTGTAGCAGGCCTTCAGTTGGTAAAATCCTTCAGAGTACAACACTTATGCAGGAGCGGAGCTAGACACTACCGGGTTAATAAGAGTCGATTTAGATATCCAACAAAAATCATAGCCCAAATTAATCTTGTCCATGTTACATGGATCAGGTTTGATCCGCTGAATAACAATTGGGTCAGTTTCTCTAAAAAAAAAACATTTGGTTCAGCTTTTATGCCATAAGAAGGTATCCGGATTCGGGGTTGGGAGGGTACCCAGACATGCCAGACCTATTAACAATCCTAGGGGTCTGACGTATATTGGTTTGCTTGTTTCATTTTCTTATAGAAGGTTTTGGTTGAGTTTATTTTTTTATCTATTTATTTTCCATTCCTAATTGTTGAGTGACGTACGTTAAATGAAGTCATAATTGATTAACCATAGGAAATTGTTATTTTTTAAAGCTTTGGAAACCTACCAGAAACTCCTTGATCCTATCAAATATTGCAATCAAAGTTGGGTTGATAGAACCTAGTGCCTACCATCTCTCTCTCTCTCTCTCTGGTTTGTGTACTTTCTAACTCAATTGGGTTGATGGAACCTAGTTCCCACCACGAGCTTGGTGGTCTTAGTAGATTCAGTCAAGAGAGCCGACACACTTGAGTAGCTTAGTCAAGTACCCAAGAAGTATGGGTGCAAATGTACTGGGTTCGTTCATAACTGATCCAAATCCAACGCTTCAGTTCTTTATACGGATTCTTGAAATAATATCTGAAAGTGTGTAGTTTGGATACAGATCGTGTTTTGAATGGAATCTATGCTTAGATTTCAATCTAATCTGACTTGTTTGCAGTTTTTATATGTAAAAACTTTGATTTCAGTCTTACCGGACTAAGCATTACCATACCTATTTTGAATCCAAACTCAAATCTTCCATCATCAGTTCTTCTTTAGTTCGAGACTCAGATTTGAATTTAGTGCATTAGCCACCCTCTGTGTTCTGGACTTAAGGAGGAATATGTATTCCTGCAAAATTCAGAGTGGGATCAGCCATGATCCAACACATCCAATCCAATTGCACCCCGTGAGAAGGCAATCAAGTCATATCCAAGATTCTATTTGATCATCAATCCAATATCTATGATCTGATTAACCAACTAACCACTCATCTATAGCCCATGGTTTCCTTTATGATTTGATTAGTCAACCTAACTACTCAACTATTAAAAATAATTCTTGCTTTATTTATTTATTTTATTCCAACTCCCAGGTGGAATACCCAATAGATGCTTCCAAAGGGGGGAATGAAAGATTCAAAAGATGGCACTACACCACCTACAACTTCACCATCCAAGCATTTTGGTCAACATTCCTAATCAAGGGCATAGAAAAAGACCCACATGGTCCAACAAACACAGGCCTGTTCTCCCTCTACCTGGATGAAGTCGACGCAAAATGGGCTAGCAAGATATATGAATTTGACTATGTGATCATCTCTGCTGGGCACTGGTTCTTCAGACCACTGTACTACCATGAGCACGGCGAGCTCATCGGCTGCCACTACTGTCTAGACAAGGACATAACAGACTTGGGAAAACAATATGGCTACAGAATGGCATTTAGAACTGCATTTAGGACAATCAATGGTTTGGAAAACTTCAAGGGCATTACATACTTGAGAACATTTGCCCCCTCTCATTTTGAAAATGGTTTTTGGAATAGTGGGGGAAATTGTCTGAGAACTAGGCCTTTTAGGCCTAATGAAACAGTATTGGGAAGTCAAGAGTTGGCGCTCTATAGGGCTCAATTGGAAGAGTTCAAGGTGGCAGAGAGGGAAGGGAGGAAGAGAGGCTTGAAATTTAGGCTAATGGACACTACTAAGGCCATGTTATTGAGGCCTGATGGGCACCCTGGGCGCTATGGGCACAGGCCAGAGGAAAATGTCACACTATATAATGATTGTGTGCACTGGTGCCTGCCTGGCCCTATTGATACTTGGAATGACTTCTTGTTGGAAATGTTGAAGATGGAGAGTTCTCTGTCAGAGGAGCATGTTTTGAATTCTACTGCTCAAAGATGGTGAAAACAATAAAAGAGCTCAGTTATTCTTATTTACATGTAGAAAGATAGAATGGTGCTGTATTTCATTGGTTGGTGTATACATAATAAAATTTGCAAAAGAGTACAGTTCCAAACATTCTTAGATGATCATGCATAACTATGTTACAAGGACACTTCACGCATGTGTGTCCTGAGTCTGCACGATACGGTGCCAGAGATAATACCAAACACAGTACAATACATTATGGACACAGTCAAACCTGTGTTGGATATGGATAATATTGTGCTCTAAATTTTATTATATTTTTTTATGATCTTGATTTTTATTTCATATTCATTTATGTGCTTTATCTTTTAAAATTTATCATTGGCTACATTTTAATTATCAATTTAGATTTTGTTTTAATCATAATAATTTAAGATTGTTATTTTAAAATTTGTGCTTAAGACTCTCTAGTTGAAATCTATAGGTGTATGTCACTTTGACCAAATTCAACCTCATGGATGTGTTCAAGATTGTCAAAATAGTACGAACTGACCCTTGGATCATATTTTATTGATGTAAAAATACAAATTTTGTAACGATTAAAGATTCAAGACATTGTAGACTACTGATTTTCATCTCCCAAAAAATCTAAAGTACACGTTGAAAATGCAGGATTCAAGAGCTAGCTTCTATCAAAACAAACATATGGATCAAATCTGGAGGATCTGGAGGGTCAGATCTGACAAAAATAGGAGTTTTTTACCCATGGGCTATATATATATATATATATATATATATATATATATATATATATATATATATATATATATATATATATATATATATATATATATATATATATATATATAGGAATGAAAACCTACCCAATAGAAAACCTCCCAAAACTACCCAATAAGAAACATTTATCGAATTTTTGATGTTTTTTCAAAATTCTGACCTTACATTTGTGAAATATGAGCTTGTTTTTATAGGAATCAGTTCTTGGATCATTTGATTCCGATGCATGGATATGCTTTAAAAGATTTAAAAAATCAACGGCCTACAATTTCATAAAATTTTGAGGCTCTAAATACCATGTTTTCCATCCAAAATGCATGATCCGAGTGTCTATTTCTAGTAAATCAATTATGATGAACACATCTGTAAGGTCAGAATTTCGAAAAAATGATGAAAATCCGATAAATGTTTCTTATTGGGTAGGTTTTATTTTCATATATATATATATATATATATATATATATATATATATATATATATATATATATATATATATATATGTGTGTGTGTGTGTGTGAGTATCATCGGACAAACCCCCACCGCTGATCGCATGACAGATTTTTTTCTGCAAAAAATGTCTTTGGTGGTTGTTGCGACTATCGGTAAAGACCTTACAATTATTTTCTGCTATTACTGTATGGCCTTTAGTGGCAGGCATGAGTCAAGACACTACTTTCCCAACATAATAAGCTTCTGCCATTGTTCTAAACCAGCTTAGAAGTCGAACATATCCTGGAATGTGGGATCTGTAATTGGATCAGTCTCAGCTTGGACCTACATATAACTCGATTCTGGCTCCAAGATATTTGAGAACAGAAATGCACACGTGACTCTGGTAGGCATCCCCAAACTACACCATCTAAAGGTTGGATCCTGATGTAAATCAAAGAGCCCGATTTACAAGAAAATTCTAATCAACTACGAAATTATCTAGGAAAAATATGAAATTATCTAGTGCAATCAAAGAATAATTATATAACATATTTTACTCAACCAAACATAGACTTTATCCAAGATTAAGTGTAAGATTATTGAAACTAGATAGTCGTTTACAAGAGATTTTATAAGCTAGTGGCAGTTTCATATTTTCAAATTTCAAGTCCCTTTGTTTTAGAAGAAATCTTTATATAAAAATTGATTTTTGTTTTAAAAGTTAAAACCTTACATTGGCTATTTTTATAATTACAATCGTCAGTTTTGAGTGGCCACATGGTCCTCCTCAACTTTTCAACACATTCTTAAGTGCATATTTGCTTCATTTTTCAAAACCTATAAGGTACCTAAAATTTACACTAGACAACTTATGTTTTAGAGGTTCTTTAAATAAAAAATATCGTTTTGGATTTTTAGTGTTGAGAGGTAGCTGACTTATAGACAATCAAGCTAGTTTTGAAAGTGAGGAAAGCTTAGACTATCAGTTGCTAACCAATAAACCGAGACTCCAAAGCACTTTTTTTCTGAGTCTTTGTGGAAAATGTAAGAACTAACAAGTCTTGGACTGTTCAAGCTTGGCTAGTTTTGGCTCAAACCCAGCTCAAGTTGATACTATAGCTTGGGCTAGGGTTAGCACATGCCCACATCGTGTTCAAGCTAGCTCATTTTCAATAGATTTTATTGGTTAGCTCAAATCTAACTGATAAGAGTAAATAATTGAAATAACTGAAAATAACAATTTAGGAATCCAACTCAAGTCTCCACAAAACTCCAAAATCTTCTTCTTATTTATAGCACTTGACAGAAAATCAACTGTAAATTTTAAGGGCACGTTTGGAAGTGAGAAAAATGCAGGAAAAGTGAACGTAGGAAGGAAAAATGTATATATTTTTTATTAATCCAAATGAGAGAATTTTTCTCTAAGACAGTTTTTTTTAAGTACAATTTTTGACAAGAAACATTCTCCACCTCTACTTGAGGGGTGGAGGAAAAATTAGGGATGGCAGTGGACCGGGGGAAAGCGGGGCACCACAAGGCGGGGACGAAGGTTAAAATCCATCCCCGTTCGGGGATGGACTTACACTTTCCCCCGCCCCGCCCCATCTCCGCCCCGCCTCATCTCTGCCCCATCCCCATTAATAAAATTACTAACTTACTAACCCTAATGCTAACCCTAAATCGTGTGCAGCAGCAGCACGTTCGTCGGCCCTCAACCCTCTCTCTGTTCACCATCGGTGACCATCATCGTCGGTGCCAGATTCGTCCACCAGCTTTGCAAGGGATGAGATGCAAGATTGGTTGTCTCTGGTGGAGACCTTGTCCACCGCCCCGGTCAATCTAGATTCAAATTGTTCGAGCTTCGCTGGAGTCCGTCGAGGGATGGAGGAAGCGATGTCGGACGGTAGCGAGAAGGCATTGCTTCTGAGGATAGAGGACGATCGCGACTGCGAGGAGTGCTTGTGGAGGGCGAGGGACAGATTCTTTCACAAGTTTTCGGCTAGTCGAAAGCAAAATTACGAGCTCGACCCCTGCAAATTTCATCGTGATTCCAACGCTTACCATTCGAAAGGTGCAGTCCTTCTTCTTTTTCCTTGATTTAGCTTGAAATGCTGGTAATTTATTGGCTTGAACGGGGGCAGGGACGGGGCGGGGGCGGGGAGGGGACGGGGATAATTTGTTTGAGACAGGGCAGGGGTGGAGGTCCAAAGTCCCCCCGCCACGGGGATGGACCGGGGATGGAGGTTAACTTTTTGAGATGGGGCAGGGCTGGTGACCTTGTCTCCTGCGCCCGCCTTGGTCCACTGCCATCCCTAGGAAGACTGTTTCCTACCAAATAAAAATTTTCATTCTCTCTCTCTCTCTCTCTCTCTCTCTCTCTCTCTCTCTCTCTCTATATATATATATATATATATATATATATATATATATATATATATATATATATATATATCCATTTCATTTTTCTCATGATATACAAACAAGTAAAAATTTATCATATCCAAATTTTTCATAGGCAAAATTTTCTTTTCCTATGAGAATTTTCTTGCTTTCAAATGTGCTCTAAATGTGAAGCGGGTAAGAAAGATCAGAGGTTATGCTTACCAGGGGATTTCCATCTTCTCCTAGGCTGCACCAAAATGCTGCCAATGACTGGTGTTGCACCAATGAATTATGAAACAAAACCATCACCTACACTAGATGCGTGAATCAAAATCCAACCAGAATGCACATTTTACGTGTAAAAAACTTGTTTTGTGCTATATATATTTCTTTTGGATCCAGTATTACCACATTGGTTTCAAATTTGGATTCAATATAACTTCTTCGGATCTGATTCGGATTCAGATCTAGCAGAATCTGTCCCAAATTAATCTGACCGGTTTTCAACCATAGTATATGA
Source organism: Nuphar pumila (assembly GCF_984573655.1). Lineage (NCBI taxonomy): Eukaryota > Viridiplantae > Streptophyta > Magnoliopsida > Nymphaeales > Nymphaeaceae > Nuphar > Nuphar pumila. The sequence goes on from NC_143261.1 coordinate 69,185,910, forward strand.
TGGTTTTTGTCCTCTTAAAATATTTTATTTCTTAATTTGTTTTTGAAAGGCAAGCTGGGGTTAGGCGGACCCCTACCAGAACAACAGCGGCCCCCATGTGGTAGAGGGATTCGATCCTGGGCCTTCAGCTTGACACAGGACCCCGCTTACCACATGGGATACCACAATATTTTATTTCTTAATTTTTACAATCGCATATGAACTCATCTATTTAGTGGACCAATATACACAAAAATTTGAGAGACTGCTATTCGGTAATTTTGTGGGAGATGGTTAATAGCTTATGGTGGGGAAGAAGTGTGAAAGGAAGAGGGGTGAGTTGTGGGAAGGTGGAAGATGAGGGGTAGGTTGTAGGGTGTCAACGGGTCGGGTTTGGTTTGGACTCATGTGGAACCAGACCTGACCCCAATTTTTGGGTATGGTATCGAGTTCACACCGGGGTCTAATTGGACCTACCATAAGAGAAACCATAACCAGACCCAATAATAACTACATGATCCATACCAGGTAAAATAATAGTTTTTATCATTTTACATTGAAAAATTGCAGGTCCTAATCGAAACTCTCGTATAAAATTTCACAAATTATACCCGGCTCCATGTATTAATTGGATCTTCAAGTTTGAACCCAGATTTTAATCGGGCCGTCTTATTTATCATCTAGTACCCTATAAGGTTTGGTACGGGATGAGTCTGGTCTGGGTAAACCCGACCCGTTGACACCCCTAGTAGTAGGTTGTGTAAGCATTATTTTCATCATTTCACATTTTTAGCATAAAGTTAAAGGTAAGGATTGCCCTATATTCCTGAAGTGGTTGTATGCCGGTCGTGTGTTCATGCAGGACCCTCATTTTGTTGATGAAGGAATATGATGACCATGTGGATGGAATGGTTTTGTCAGTTCCCAAGTTAATTGTTATGTACTGCTATCTCTATGGAAAGTTTTCAGTCATTGTTATTCCTTTTAATATCTTTTTCATTCATGTTTTAGGCCAATGGAACACCCCACTTCACAAACTAAACTTTGGCAGGCTTCCAGTTGGTAAAAACCTTTAAGTACCCCTTGTCTACTAGAGAGTACACCCAGCTTCGACTTTGGGGCAAGAGATGACACTTGTGGTTTTAACTTGGTAACATTTTTAGTTGATTTGGCAAGAAACATGTAGAATGAGATGATGAACTGTGGTGTGAGTTATTAGATTTATAATTGAAGAAGTTTCAAACACCCCTTAAACTTTTCATTCTAATTTATGAGCACAATCAAATTACACCAATTTTGCAAATTCACAGCAAAGTTTTAACTTGGGTTAATCAAATAACCCCAATCATGAATTAGGTTGTTCTTGGGTTAATGCTAACTCATATTTTGAAATTACTATTTTACCTCTTTATGTGAGATAAAATTGTTAATTTATTCTTATTTTAGCAAACATGAACCTGAATGTAGGGGTGGGTAATGGGCCAAGCCAACCCAGCTCGCCATAGCCCGGGTTTGGGTCAAGGTTTTAGGCTCGGGCCCATTAGCTATTGGGCTGAATCCTGGCCCGTTATATATGTGGGTAGGTTAGCAACATTCTGTGGGCTATCGAGCTGGTCTGACGGGCCTGAGCTATTTATTAATTTTTAATAATATAAATTTTTAAAAAAATAATTAATTGCATAGTAACTTGGTAACTATTATCATTTATCTAAGTAGTTGTATTAGTTTGATAAACGCTAGAAAGATAATTAGTTGGGTCCATGAGAACTTGTTAATTATTTATTATTTACTTAATTAGTTGAGTTTGGGTCAGGCCGACCTACTTTGCATTGGCCCATTGGACCAATGGTTCGGGACATGGGCTTCTCTTCAAACGCGAGCCCGTTAGTAAATGAACCGGGCCATTTTCGGGCAGGGCTGCACTTAAAGCTTGATGAGTAGAGTACTAAACAGGCTTGGGCTAGCCCGATGCCCACTCCTACTAGAATGAGCTATTAGTGGTTCGGGTCATTATTGTTTGCTGGAATTTATAAATGGTTATATAAGTACTTTTTTTCAAATATTGTTAACAACTAATTGTTTGGTGTAGTGGTAAACATCATGTTTTATGTTAGAGAGGTCATGAGTTGAAGCATTATTGCAAACATTATTTTCTTTTTTTACATTAAATATATTAAAAAACTTTTGTTGTGAATTTGCAAATTTTTTAACTTTTGGTGTGGGCATGAATTGAACTGAAAAGTTTGAGGGTATTTGAAAATTTTCAGTTATAATCAGAGAGAGAGAGAATGGTAGTCAAGTTCTGAACCAAGGGGAGAAGGCCCCTCCCAAGAATTTAAGTATATATATATATATATATATATATATTAAGGCTTATGTGGGGCCTTCTCCCCTTGGTTGTCCATTAATTGAGTTGTCTCTCTCATTTCCTAAAAGAAGTTTCCTCAACAAATTAAGTTGCCGGTCTCCTTATCTTTTTTATTTACCTTTTCATTGTTTCCTTATCCACATACAGTGTACCATGTTGTATTTGAATTTGACAAGAAGGTAAGACTGTAATGTTTCGAAATCTTAACCCAAATTTTGAGATCTTTTTTTTTTTTGAAACAGCGGAAACAAGTAATACTATAAGGTTAAGTATTCTGGAACATTACAGTGGGGAGCAAAACCAAAACATTTATTTCAATATCAATAAATAATAACATCAGAGTTTCTCACACTATCCATGGAACAATAAATCTAAAATCTTGATCGAAGCCTCATTCTGCAGTCGCTCATAACCTCTACTCTTCACTTGAAAATTTATAGAAATTAGACTACAATTGTCTAAGTAGAAAATCTGTAACTTTTAATGTGGTATATCATGAATCTAGTATATGATATGGGTGTCAAGTATAATGTTCAGCACATACCAAAAATAAGTAATGGTCTATGTTACGTCAATCAACAATTTATCAGAAGCTAACTCGCATATAACATCAATAGCATCATTTAAATATCGCATAACCACAAATACGAATTCACACAATGATTCAGAGAAATGCAATTATGACAATTACATAATTCAGGTAAGCATTCATGCAACATCAAATAGTTGTTAAGCATGCAGAACATACATCAATAACAGGAATCATAATATAAGTAAGCAGTATATTTAACATACATTAGAACCTAAACAACATGCATTCACTAATATGTAGCAATTAAAGGAATAGATAAAAGATGTATGTCCTAATGCATAACAAAAATATGCATGATTTATGTGCAATGCATGAACACTTTATCATCTTTCCTTAAGGTTTTCCTTTTCCATATGCATGCCCTATTAAATGCATACAATTTAAGTTCATCTTTTTAATTATCATTGCCCGCGGATACACCAAAATGGTACAAACCCCGAGGTCAAGTTAGGTTTCCAAGGTAGCTTAGCACACAAATTGTATTTTATTACTAGTTTCAAAACTTAGCCTTCGACTGAATCACCTTCGAAACATTAGACCTCCACATCTAATGTCGGGGACACAAGAGACACCTCACGCCCACAAGTGCCACTTCCTTGGTACTAAAAATATTCACAGCTGTGACAAACACACCACCCCCAAGTAAAGTAACGAACTCTCCCTAAAACCGTGGATAGGAGAAGGAACCTCAATATCGGGTTTAAGGACAAAATTGCAGCACACAGAGTTTTTGTATCCTCACAGTGTCCCCAAGGCTGGTTCTCTAAGATTCTCATACTCCAGATGAGATATCCCAGAACGTATATTACACAGTTCTTATTCATTATCTTTTTATTAAAATCTAATTATTGAATTTTACAATTCAGCATGCAAAATTAAAGTAAAAGCTCGCATCTACCCCTGCGATAACCATCACGAGACTCTAGCCCGTTGAAACACATTAAACAGTGTAATATAGAACAATAATATAAAATATAATTTTTACGATGCATTTAAACAATTAAAGAAAGAACGAACCAAAGCTCAAGGCTCACCAGCCTTGGATGATTCATTTAGACCATCGATACATCGTAAGCAAAAATCATAACAACTTGTAGTGTATGCAATGAGGTCAACATGCTTCCCAATGCACATCCATTCAACCCAAATTAACAGTGTGCATGAGTTACCACAGTTATATACATGTGTTCACCATCCATGTGCAAGTGTTCATGTAATCACTTAACACACATGCATTCATCCATAATTCATAAATATATGAGAACATTTATGCATGATTATACATGCCAAACACACATCAATTTCATGTATGCACATGTACTTGAAACAAATTCATAAATGCACGATCATTAAACATGTCCTATAAATGTAGGCACATGAAACTTTTCATTCATAACATGTGTTAACATTCGCACACATGAACATAATTCAGATCTAGAAATTGAAATTTTAGGGATGCACACATTCATATCATGTATGCACCTGTACCAAAGCAATAACATATTAACAACAATCAAATATCTCACATGTTACCAATTCTACAGCACATACACTGATGCCCCGGTACCTTTTAAACCAGTCAGGCATACAATATTTAAGTTTAAGTTTTCTATCAGTTTTATTGCCATAGCACACAAGCTAATAGCCCAAATACCTACATCGGGTAATCAATCCATCTTGCCCTTTAGGCAAGGCATATGTCTAAATGTCACAGAGTGCACAAGATTATGTGCTGAGTGTGTTTGAGACAACCTCTAGTATATACCAGCTTCTGTGTATGTTCAACAATACTTTATTGTCATGTATGGGCTCAATGCTAAAATGAAAATTTTCCACAAACATGGTAATTACCAGTATCCTCAACAGCTAACATGAATAATCGTAAGCATGCTATGTCTCACAGCATAAAACAGACACAATCGGCTAATAAGAATTTACATAAACCGATTATGTTTTACAGAATGAAACATATACAATCGGCCAACATGAACATGCTATGTTTTACAGAATAAGATAGTCAAATTTGGCTAATGGGAATTAACATAATCAGGTTGTAGAATGAAACATATGAAATCAGACAGCATAGATTAACACATTTATACTCCTTTTTTTTTTAGAATGACATAAACATTATCGACTAACAATAATTAACATCATCAAGTTACATTTTTTTTCAAAATAGATGCAATCGACCAACATATATTAACACATGTATGCTCTGATTTTTCTAATTGAAACAATCATTATCGACTAACAATAATTAACATCATCAGGTTACATTTTACAGAATAAAACAGATGAAACAAACATTATCGACCCACCAATTCTGTAAAGAAAACTGCCAAACCTGAGTTTATCGAATCCAAGAACCGAAAACTCCCAATCTGGGATTACTCAACATCAAGAATCTAAAACCCAATCTGGGTTATTCAACAACAGAAATCGAAAAACCTCAATCTGGTGATTCAACCACAATAATCGGAACCCAAACTGGTTATTCCAACAAGAGTTCGAAAAACCCAATCTGGTTATTCAACCACAATAATCAAAACTCAAACTGGGTTTACCCGATACTATAGTCGGAAATCCTCAATTTCTAGGGTTAAGACTCAGAAACTCTCAAATCTGGGGTTAGGCAGAACCCTACCAGTTATACAACTATACCATTGGGTTTTGAACCTGCAATGTCCCAGCACAAAGGTGACGTGCACTATCTGCTCCTACCACACAAAAGGGACCCCCGACTGTTTCTTCTTTTCTTTTCTTTTTTCATATGGGGTTGTCCATTTTTTCTGCCAAAAAACCACAACTGGACTCAATCTATACCTAACAAAAAAATACAGAATCCTACTTTTTTCGGTGGAAAAAATGGTTGATGACGACTGGAGGTGGCTGGTCACAGCAGCTGCAGGTGGTCGTGGAGCCCTCCGACGTCGGTGACCTTGTCGGCGTGCGCGAAACCGAAAGAGAGGAAGAGATACAGGGGGACGAGCGACAGAGGGGAGAGAGAGAGAACATAATGAAGAGGGGTGAGACCCTTCTCTATCCCCTTTTATCAAGCCGAAAACCACCTCCCTCCTGAGAAAATCAGAGGGAGTTGGTTACGCTCTTCGTAACCCCCCTCTAGGCACGATTCTTGTTTACGGGTCTTTATAAAACCTTGCTCGAGTCTGGGTCCGATACTCGGGATCCAGACACAGTCTGGATCCGCGACACTCAATGTGTTGTGGGTATGGATCTGCAAGTTGGATCCTTGTGGATCCAATTGTGGATTTCCTTAGTTAGCTACCCCTATATATATATATATATATATATATATTAATAATAATATTATTTTTTTATTAATAAATAGGCTATCTTACATGGATTTACACATGGATCCATTCCGAATCTCGGATCTGAAATGTGGTTCTCATGCCCAATTTTAGAAAAAAAAGCTTACTATTTTCAAATAAATTTAAACAGTTAAAGCCAACAATCCGGGTTATTACAAAGACAGAAAATCACTATACCCACAATGATTTGTCCGAAGTTAAAAAAAGCTAACATAGAATCAAGAAAAGTGTTAGAAAATCATGTGGGCCTACATACGTTGAACCATATATTGTAAGGTTGTCTTAGGTTTGGGCCCAATTCATGTCATCTAATCAGGATGGGTCCTGTGATATCTCATATGGTATGATACACTATCTTGAGAGACTTGCACTGTCTACAACTTTATAATGGGCTGAGTTGGAGACAGACTCCTAAACATATTAGGTTATGGTCCCTAAACCTTATATAATGGCCCTCTCTCCAGGCTCCCTATAAGTCAGAAAGAGATTCAGTCCCTCACATTAGGTTTAAAGAAAGGAAAACAACTAGATATACAGGTTCTGAAAGATCATACCCCCAGTGATCTATCGGAGCGCCAATGGATTCACGTATGCTTCCGCTTCAAGTTTGGTTTCTGTTTTGTTTCAATGATTTAATGAGAGCATGGAATCAGTCATATTTGGTTTTCAATGTTTTTTAATCCAACAATTGGTATCAGAGCACATGTTCTTGTTGAATCATTGAAAATATGATTTTATTATATATGCTTTGCTTTATTTCGTTTGTTGCAGCAATTTGATTTATCTGTGTTAGGGCACGGGCAGAGGAGGGCCGATCGGACCTTTTTGTGCCATTTGGTTTGCCCGCATGCAGGGAGGTATGATCAACCCTCCATCTCATGGATACCGGATCATCGTCGTGCGGCAAAGGTTTACGTATTTAGTTTGCAGTTCTGAATAGCCATAGGGCTCATCCTTACTGCTGATCGGGCAGAGGGCCATTTGGGCCTTCCCTATTTTTCTTTTATTTGATCGTCGGTCTACCGCCGAGTGGTGCGGGGCTTGCCCCTTTTTCTGGCCACTATTCATGAGTACGCCCAGTTTGATCATCGGCTAGGATTTTGCCTGCTACGATCACTAGATGACTCAAGCGACCACACGATCGGGATCAACATAGTATTACAAAGCATGTGGGAGGGTCGTTTGGCCTTCCCTTATCTTTTTTTTGGGTTGCCAAACAACAAGAAGGGTCGTCGGCTGCTCGATTCATCGAGCGGCGGACAACGACTCTCATCAGGTTGTTTAACGATGGAGTGCACTTGTTGACACTATCACCGAAGGATGGGAGCGTTGTCACCTTCCTTCTAGTCATAGGATGGTGGGAGGGAGAACACCTGTTAATACTAGTATATGCCAGCATCCAGGGTCGACTTTGACCATTGTTGGATGGTTTTGGCTTGCCGATGAATCAGGACTGGTTTTCGGGTGTCGCCGGGATTAACTTCAACCCTCCGCTGCCGACCACCAATTTTGGTTTTTGCCATCGTCGATGTTCTGACCGGCTTTGGTCCTCACCGAACACTTCAAAGATTGACGCTGCTCGGACTAAGTTCTGCCATGGTCGAACATCACGTAGTCAGTGGAACTTGACACCCTGTACAAGCTCGACCTGTAACAGTCGCAGTTTGAGATTTCATCGATTTGGGCACCCGAGATGATTTGGCCATTAGGTTGAGGACCAAGTTAGACTAGGACAAGCTGGTTTGACTATCCATCCCAGGTTGGTTTGGCCATTAGGTGAGGAATGACTCAGTGCGTCTTCAGGCAACTCCACAAGGCAAACTGTTTCGGCTGACCGTCTCAGGCCGGATCAACCATATGGTATGGGACAGTTCGACTTATCTAACCTGGAAAGTTGCGTGAACCGGTTCTATTACTAGCACAGGGTTGGTTCATTTTGGATTGGCAGGTTCGGTCTTTAGCCAACCAACTCATAGCCGGTTCGACTTTTAGCCGACCGGTTTAGGGATGGCTCGACATTAAGCCTGAGTCTGGACCGACTATTTATAGGTGTGGCAATCAGGTCGGGTTGGCAGGTTGGTGGGTCGATCTGGCAGGTTGGCGGGTCGACCTGGCGGGTTGGCGGGTCAGCATACCTCAACCCGAACCCGACCCGTTTATTAAACGGGTCGGCTGTGGCAAACACGAACCCGACCCGTTTATTAAACGGGTAACCTGACACGACCCGCCAACCCGTTTATAAATGGGTTGGGTCGGGTAAACGGGTTGGCGGGTTGGCGGGTTGGCAGGTTGGCGGGTTGACCCACCCACCTAACCCGTTTATTAAACGGGTCAGCCGGGTTGGCGGGTTGGCATACCCCTAACACGAACCCGACCTGTTTAATAAATGGGTTAGGCGGGTCGACCCATTTATTAAACGGGTTAGTTTAAGCCCAACTTGAACCCGCCTAAGAGGCGGGTTGGTGGGTCGGGTTGGCGGGTCGTGTCAGGTTTTGCCACCCCTAGCTATTTATGTTTGGATGTTAATGTTGTGCTGGGTATCTTGTAATGGGGTTCACCATTATTTAAATATGTTATTTTATGTTGTTGCATGTGAATATGAATGTTAATCGTGAGTTTATTTATTCTTTATTTAGTTAATACCTCTGCTTCTATGATATCTACAAACATTAATTCTATCTTTGTTTTGAGCGATTTCAATTTTAAGAACGGGAAAGAAAATATTATGATTGTGATTGAATGTATGGATCTGGATCTTGCACTATGAGAAGATCGACCACCTGATCTTACGAATAAGAGTTCTTTTGAGGATAAAAAAAACTCTGAGCGGTGGGATTGATTCAATCGCACGAGTCTCATGATCATGAAACGTACAATTCTTGAATCTTTTAGGAGGCACAATGTCCGAAGAGGCAAATGCCGAACATTTCCTTGAAGAAATTAAAAAAAGTTTTGCAAAAAACAAAAAGGTTGAGACTAGTACTCTTCTTTCGAGTCTTGCTTCAATGAGGTATAAGAGCAAAGGAAACATTCAGGAGTACATCATGGAGATGTCTCATCTTGCTTCAAAACTCAAGGAACTAAGGTTAGAGTTGTCTGAGGACTTACTCATCCACTTGGTTTTGATATCCCTTCATACATAATACAGTTAGTTATAACTATTAGAAGGAGAAATGAACTCTTAATGAGCTCATTTCACACTATATACAAGAAGAGGATAGGATGAAGCAAGAGAAGACTGAGTGCTCATTTGGCAGTAACCTCTAAGGATCAGTTTAAGAAAAAGAAAATGACTAAGGAAGCTGCAGTTGACCCTAAATCACAGAAGAAACATAAAAGACATCAGCACCTAAAGTCTAGTTGTTTCTTTTGCAACATGAAGAAGGAATGTACCAAGTATCATGCCTGCCATGAGAAGAAAGGTACACTCTTTACTTTAGTTTGTTCACTTCTGTATCTGAACACACTTGTTGGATAGATTCTGGTGCTACTACTCACATAAGTATGTCTATGTAGGGTTGTTTAAGTTACCGACCACCAATTGCTGCTGAAAGATTCATCTATGTGGGCGATGGCAAAATAGTTGAAGTCGAGGCAATAAGAACATTTAGGTTGTTATTAAAAACTAAAAATTATTTAGATTTGAAAGAAATATTTATTATGTCGTCTTTTAGGCAGAATTCAGTTTCTATTTTCATTTTGGACAAATATGGTTATTCTTGTTTATTTAAAAATAATAAATTTAAATTATTTCTTGATTCAAATCTTATTGTGACCGGTTCTTTATCTACAGTTGATAACCTTTATTTGCTTAATACTATTGCCCATTTAATGAAACCTTACAATTAAGTTCTCATGGTACAAAATAAAAATTGACAAATGAGAATTCTGATTTATTATGATATAAGCGCTTAGGTCATATTTCTAAACAAAGAATTGAAATGCTTGTGTCAAATGAGATTCTTGATTCTCTTTATTTCACTAACCTTCAGGTTCGTGTTGAGTGTATAAAAGGAAAATGAACAAATATAAGGAAATTAGGTGCCAAAAAGAGAACAAATGTCTTAAAACTAATCCATACAAATATTTGTAGACCCTTCCCTATGGCTTCTTGCAATAATATTTTATTACGTTCATAGACGACTATTCTCGTTATGAGTACTTATATTTGATTCATAAAAAGTCTCAGTCCCTTGATGTGTTCAAATCGTATAAGGCCGAAGTTAAAAATCAACTTAACAAAAGAATTAAGGCCGTTAAATCTGACTGTGGTGGTGAGTACTATGACAAATATGATGGATCAGACGAACAACGTTTAAAGCCTTTTGCTAAATTTCTAGAGGAATGTGGGATCGTCCCTCAGTATACCATGTTAGGCACCCCTAGCATGAATGGTGTTACTGAAAGACAAACTAAGACTCTAAGGATATGGTAAGGAGTATGATTTCTCATTCTACCTTACCAGAGTCCCTCTAAAAAGAAACATTAAAGACTACAACCTATGTTTTGAACAGGGTACCCTCTAAAACAGTAACCAAAACCCCATATGAATTATAGACAGGCTAAAATCCTAGTATAAAATATTTTCATATTTGGAGATATCCAGCTGAGGCTAGGCCCTATAGGCCATATGAAAAGAAACTAGATTTCAGAACAGTTAGCTGTTATTTCGTTAGGCATTCTGAAAGGTCCAAGGGCTATAAGTTTTATAACCCTGCGAATAAGTTCTTTTTCGAAATGAGAAACACTTGTTTCTTTGAGGGTGTTGAGTTTAGGAGGAGTGATAAAGTAAAAGACATTGCTTTTGAAGAAGAGTCTCTTTCTCTTCCTACAATTATGTATAACAATGATCATATTTTCATTTCTCACATTGTTCCTACAAATTTAGATCAAAGTAATGCTTTAGATCTCCCTATCCAAAATCAAGCTTTTACTCCTAAAGTTGAAACTCAACAACTTCAAGAAACACCTCAAGAACCAGTGCTACTAAGAAAATTCACTAGAGAGAGAAGAAGGGCAATTTTAGATGATTATATTATCTTTCTACAAGAACATGAAGGTGATACTGACTAAATGGAAGATGATTGAATCAATCTCCATCAAGCCACACAAAGTTTTAACTCTCAAGTTTCAGAATATTTTGTACTCATTATGTTGTGGTCTCACTAAAGTTTTTAGTAGGATCAGTTGAAAATAGGCATGTTTGATCACATTGCATGTAATTTCCATGCTTCACATCCATACTAGATCCATGTCATTTGGTTATATTGATATACATGACCATTGATGAGTCCAATTAGTTATTTGTAATGAAGACCACTTTGGTTCTATGTTGACATGGTCAATGAACCAGATTGGTGGAGATATCAATTGATAAGACATTATTTTTGAGCTCATAAGGTTACAATGTTTGACTATAAGGTTACATATGTGGCCCAAGTGAGAGATTGTTAGAAAATTGTGTGGGCCTACATACGTTGAACCACACATTGTAAGGTTATCTTAGGTTCGAGCCTAGTTCATATGATCTAATTAGGATGGGCCCTGTGGATCTCATATGGTATGGTACAATAAGTGAAGAGACCTGCTCTATCTACAACTCTGTAATGGGTTGAGTTGGAGACAAACTCCTAAACACATTAGGTTATGGTCCCCATCAGTGTTGTGAGAGGCGTACGCCTCAGAGGCGAAGCGCAAGCTTAAGGTATCGAGGCGCTTTAGTGAGGCGTTTGAGTCTTGAAGCGCACGCCTCGCGTCGAGGCGCGCTTCGCTTTAAAAGCGTACGCATCATGTTACTCTTCCATCTTCGATGCGCGGTGGCCGGAACCTCAGCTTTTGGCGGCTCATTGGAGCCGAAGTTGGTGGTGCCAACAACTGCAATGGATGAGAAGAAGAAGCGGCCGGCCTCTGAGCTGTCAAGAAACGACAATGTTAAAGACGAAATGTTGTCTTTCTCCTCTGTGATCGTCCTTCCGTCCAGGGTGAAGTCGGGGAGAGACTCGGACCACTCCGACCTCGAGGCATCGATGCGAGAGGAAGAAAGTTGTTGGGTGGATCTCGAGAAGCGACTGAGGAAGCAGGGCAGGAAGCCAGCCAACGGGCGGGAGGAGCCGTTGAATCATGTGGAGGCAGAGTAGCAGAGGCGGAAGAAGTTGAACCAGAGGTTCTATGCCCTGCGAGCTGTCGTCCCCAATGTCTCAAAGATGGACAAGGCATCACTTCTCGGTGATGCCATCTTCTATATCAATGAGCTCCACAACAAGATGCAGAGGCTTGAGTTGGACCAGGATAATTTGCAGAGCAAGGTCGAGGCATTGAAGAAGGATTTGGCTGCCCGAGAATCCCTGATCTCCAGCTCAATGAAGATCTTATCTTGGAACCTTTTGGGCTTTGCGTTTTTTTTCTTTCTCTTTTTTCTTTTTGTTTGTTGCAAAAGGTATCCGATTTGACCTCACGGAGGCAAATTCTTCCCCAAATCGAAAGACTTTGGACGGTGTAACGAATCGGGTTCTGTTTCAAATCGGCGAGGGCTGATTCGATCTAAATCGGCCGATTCAAACTGATTTTGTTTGTTTCTATCGCCCAGAGATGATGTTTATGCTTACGTTCATCAATGGAGGTGTGCAACTATTTGTTCATATAGAATTTTTATTTTGATCATGAAGCTTACGCTTCAACGCTTCGAGGCTTATGCCTCGCTTCATAACAGGCTCAACGCCTCGCTTCGCCTCATCGCATTTAACAACCTTGGTCCCCGCTTTAGGCTCCCAATAAGTCAGAAAGAGATTAAGTCCCTCTCATTAGGTTTAGAGAAAGAAAAATGGTCAGATATATAGGTTCGGGAAGATTATACCCCCAGTGATCTACCAGAGCACCAATGGATTCAGGTACACTTTCATTTCAAGTTTGGTTTTCGTTTTGTTTCAATGATTTGATGAGAGTATGAAATCGGTCCTATTTGGTTTTTGATGAATTCTTAATCCAACAAAAAGGTCTTCGTGGTGCTAGCATTGGTGGCTATTCTTTAGTGCGATAATGAAAGCTAGAAAACTAAACAATTAAGCTTTTTATTGTTAGGTGGTTGGTGCCGCGGAGAAAGCATTTATGTAAGGTTGTCAGTTTCACAATCTCTAATCTTTGTAAGAAAAAAATGGATCAAGGGCTTTGTAAAAATCTAACATTTTTGTTGCATTAATACTTGATAATGTACTAGCAATGAGATAGAGAGGGTCAAAATGCAATAAATAGATTGGTGTGGAGCAAGCATTTCTGTAAGGTTGGCTCTTTCACAATCTGTAATCTTTAAAAGGAAAAATTGGATCAAGGGCTTTGTAAAAATCTAGCAATTTTGTTGCATTAATACTTGATAATGTACTAGCAATGAGGTAGAGAGGGTCAAAATGCAATAAATAGATTGGTAGAGTTGCAATAACTGGGAAAACACATGCAAGAACATTGAGAATATAGGACAAAAACAGATGAGACCTAATAAATATCTTAACATGCTTTAAGCATGTTTTAAATTGAAACAATCTAAAAAAAAAGGAATCTAGGGTTGATGGGATTTTTAGCATTTGACTGAAAAAATTATAACATAACTGAATTTTATTGGTTGATGTAATAGCTGGTCAGTAGTTGCACAATCTTAATCAAGAAGTCTCAGTTTTGGCTTAAACGGGGCCTTTCCCCCAACTTGCATATCAAATGGAAAATGAAAGAAAATAAATAAAATAAAGAAACCTCTGTACTCTCTGGGGCCTAGGCCAGTTGAATAGTGGAAAAAAATGTATTTTCTATATTTATTATTTTCCCTTTCCCCTAACTCCAACTGCTTTACTGGGTATAGATCGGGTCTGGTGTACATAATCCTTATTCAGATCTGGGTATGGTTTTTCTCATGAAAGACCCGGTCAGACCCAGTCTGGATTCGATGCCAGCACTTTCAATCGAATTCAAGTCTAGTCCCACCCAATTCTGGCAGACATCTGACCTTTTAACACTCCTACTTCTCCACCATTAGTTGATATTTTGAGAGAAAGGTTACTTTTAATGAAGGAAAAAAAATGGATTCATAAAGGTTTCATTATGAAAGAACTTCCCTGCTAAGGCTGGTAAATGACCTGAACTTAGTGATTAGAGGGTGTTCAAACTCGGCTTGTTTCTTGTGTCAAGTTGAGCCAAGCTTGAGCTCATAAATCGCTCGAGCTAAACAAGCCGAACACGAGTCAGTTCATTTACAGGAAAATATATATATTTTCAGATTTGACAATAATAGAGTTTGGACCCTAAACTTTTCGAGCCAAGCTCGAACTGGCTCATTCACGAAATAAATAATTGTTTTAAACTTTAATCAATAGGATCTGAACTCTAAAACTCATTGTCTTCAAGCCAAGCACTTCAACCATTTGCACTCTATGATATAAAATACATGTAAAATATATTTATAAATAATTAATGAGCCTATATGAGCCGAACACCGGCTATTTTTTGGCGCTTGCCAGGCCTTATTTCACAAGTTTAAACGAGCTCTTTACCCAACATGAGCTTGGCCATAAACGGCTCATCTCTTAATTAGATAGATAACTTTAACCTGGTTTTAGGTTTTAGGTTTTAGGGGGGGGGGGTCGTTCTTTGGTGAAAAAAAGGTGATGATCTTACCATTAGAAAAAATGATCTTACCATTAGAAAAAAGGCATACCTAGTGTTGTTCAAGGTGTCAGGGAGGTTGCAGACAACAGACTGTCCTAACTCCTAACCTTCAACATTTTGCATGTAGTAGCATCTGTGAAGACCACAACCTGTAATTGTTTACTGACAGCCTGATGATCGTATTTTGCAAGAGGTTGGCCAATATTCTCTGGTTGTACACTTGTGTTCCTTATGCTTATTTTATTACATTCACATTTTTTAATCAGTTAACATTCAAGAATATAGATCCATATTTCTAAATTAATTGTAACATGAGAAATATTATGTGACCAAAATCTAGCATGTTGACCTTCACATTTATACACAAACTAATCCACAGAATTCTTATAAAACTGAAATTCCTAGGATTCACTAGTGGTTTGTGCCACAAAGCCGGTTGTGAAGCTAGAAAAATAAGGCATTTTATATTAACTGGATTTGTGATGAGAAACAAGCCGAGTACTGATCCGGTTCTTATTTTATCATGCCATTAAAATTTTAGTAAAAATATGGAATCCTCTCAAATAGGGGCGGAGTCAGGAATCTAAATTAGGGTGGGCATAAATGCACAATAAAAAAAAATCAAAACCCTAAATTCTAACATGATTCATACACATGTTAATTGAAAAAGAAACATAAGACCTCTAAAATTCTAACCAAAATCAAGCATGCATTCACGGAATCATGTTTAATGTTGATTGAAAGAAGACAAAAATACCTAATTAAATATTTATGGCATTTAAAAACCTAAATAAAAAACTTAAATTTTAACAAAAATCAAAGATTTAAGGTTTTTTTATATTCACACAAAAAAACCGCCCCTGAGATCATAGACCAACTCGCGTCGGATCATTGTTCTGGCAGCATAAAACTCTGTGAGCTTACCCCTTGCCCTTAGGAAGTCACCATACTTCAGCTTGAGCAAAGGGTGACGCCCATAGAATTTGAACGTAGAGCAATTGCCTACTGGTTAGGTGTCATCCCACTACGCCAAACCCCTTTGTGGAAAAGATTTAAGGATTTGATAAGTAATAACCAAAATCAAGCATTCATTAATAAAATTATTCTTAATGATATATAAAAATAACAAAAAAACCAAAAAATTTATAATTAAACATTTGCATCATTTGAAAAAATTCAAACAAATAGTCTAATCTCTAAAAAATTCAAGGGCTTACATTCATTGAAAAAAAACTCTAATATTCTAACTAAAATCAAGCATTCATTACATGCCTAATGCTAATTAAAAAACATACAAAAAAATCTTAAAACCCTAATTAAACATTTATGCTATTAAAAAAATAAACTAAAAAAAACAAAAACCATAACAAGCATCATACATTATGTTAAAAAAAGCAAATAAAACCCCTAAAATCAAAACATTCATGCTATTATCAGATATTCTTAAGAAAAAGAACTCAAAAAATACTTAAAGCCCTTAAGTAAACATTTATGTCATTTAGAAAAGTCCAAATCAATACCTTAATTCCTAAAAAAATTATACTAACTAAAAATAAAATAAAAACCTAATCATGTGACCAAAATCAAACATCCATTACTTTCCTCGTGTTAATTTAGAAAATAGATAGAAACCTTAAAACCCTAATTAAACATTTATGTTATTTTAAAAAAAAAAAACTAAATAAAAACCTAAACCCTAACAAACATCATACATTATACTAATTGAAAAAATAAATAAAACTTGCAAAATCAAAATGTTCATGCTATTAGCATACATTGTGATAACTGAAAAAAAAGGAAACATAAAAAAATAAAACCTAATTAAACATTTATGTCATTTGAAAAATCCAAATCAATACCTTAAATCTTAAAAAATTCATAGATTTATGCTAATTGAAAAATCCCTAATATTTTAAATCAAAATCAGGCATTCATTACATGCCTAATGCTAATTAAAAAATACACAAAAAACCTAACTAAACATTCATGCTATTTAAAAAATAAACTAAATAAAAATTAAATCAAAAAACTAAATCTTAACAAACATCATAGTCTCCTAATTGAAAAAAAGAAAACCATTAAAATTAAAAACCTATTCAAAGAATAATTTGAAAAAAAATGAAAAGAAGGAGAAGAAGAAAAGGAATAATGTAGTGGCATGCTGCCGTGATGGAGAGGTGGTCAGACAGAGACGCAGGGCCCAAGCGGCATGCCTAAGGGCCTGAGAGAGAGAGAGAGAGAGAGGTGGGGTTGGGGGCAGTGGGCACGCATATCGTACAAAAACCTTTGAGATGAATCTTGCTTCATATTACTATTTAATACTTTCTTCCTCGCTTCCTTTACACACATCATTTCTGGATTCTTGGTAATTATATTTATACTATACCCCCCTCTACTAAATGAGGTAATCAAAATCAAACCCACCCTAAATGTTGGTCTGACGTTGAAATCTATCAAATTTTATTTTTGTTAATATTATAAATTTCTAATCTGGCATCTTTAGCTTTTTAGTAAATGTTTCATATGATTATATTATAAATGTTTGTGATCAAACAGCACCACTACCTTTGATCCGTTGGTGATATACGCTTATGATGATACTCTTGACTTCTTCATTAATCAAAAGCAAGGGAAGAGTTGTTGTGTATTCCGTGCGCCATGACGTTGACCGTTGAACGTGAAAATATAAAAAAGTTGCGTTTTGTTTTTAGATTCTGTCCACATTATGCGAGAAAGGAACGCTAGGCCTGATTCACAAGGATACTGACACGACACGTGGACTACCAGACATGAATACATGCTTTTATGGCTGGTAAATGAACCGAGCAGCTTGTGGCTCCGGTGGGCTCACTTGAAGCTCATTTGTAATTGTTAAGTTTATGGTGCAAAATCTAGCCTAGCATGAGCAAAGGGTTGTTTGTCTCTGTTCAGCTAAATTAAACTTGTTTAAATGAGCTTATATAAGATTTATGTGTGATACATGTTACTGATTCAATTGGGTATGCAGGCAACCAAGAGATCGGTTTTTCACTTTCATTATGAACCCTATAAAAAAAAATGGTTTATTTTTTTTTGTTCAACGAGACAGCTTGTGACTCGGCTCGTCTAATTTGGGCTCGTGTGAGCTCGATCTCGGCTTGGCTTGCATGAACAAAACAAGCCGAGCTGAGCAGTTGCTTGCTGTAAACAACGCAAGCCCAAACAACCCTTGTTCAGCTTGTTTACCAGCCCTGCATGCACTTATTTGAGAATTGAGACGTAATGAAATGATATGGATTTTTTTATTTTCAGATAATTTTAACATTTTAATACACAAAAAAATATTAAAAACACCCTTTGTTATAATGTCATACATTAAAACATGTGTTACGACATTATTATAAATTATTTATGTGGCCAGCGGGGTGCTGAGATGAAGGCACCAGATTAAACCTCACTGGCACACGAGTGTGTCCGTAGCTTTCTGAAGTGGGGCCATATAAGGCAGGGTGGTTGTGTGAGGCCTCACCCGGGATTTTTCTCGCTCCCATGAGGGTTCCTTGTCATAAAAAATAAAAAAAATAATAATTTTATTACAAAGCGTGTTAACGTGTCGTGTCACATCAGATAAAGAAAAAAAAACCTGCAACGTGTCCTTGTGACGGAAGGCTCTCACCATGACAATGACATGCATGCATGCATCTCGCCCCCCAGATTCATTTTCAAGGGAGGCGTCAGGGTCACGGGGAGTTTTCAGTCCCGTTCTGTGGATCATGCCACGTCAGCACATGCACATTTGGGGGAGGTGGGCCCACAGTAAGGTGATGCTGGGGGTTGAGATTGCGGGCTGATATGGATGAGCCTCCTCCCAGTGTGATTGGAGGGGCCAGATAGCCAAAACATGTGCATTAGATTGGGTGTAACCGGACCGGGTTAGGGTTGAGTTTCATGGGCTAGCTTTTGAATTGGGTCTAAAAAATTGGACCCAGACCCAGCTTAATTTGATTCCGATATGAAAATGGGTTTGTTTTCGGGATTGGGTTTGATTGAAACTATAGACCATTACGGATTAATGGGTTCGGCATATATGGGTTGGATTGTGACCCACTTTTTAATCGGTCCCAAGAACTAGACCCGAACCCAATCCGGTTTGGGTCCGGGTTTGTGACTGACTAAGAATTCAAGGTCTGGACACATGTACAATTGTTCCCTTTTGAAGACTTTGAACTGAACTAATTTTGATTCTGTTCTGTCTAATTGCTTGAAAGAAGTAATCGGCGGCTTCGTCGACCAGTCTCGGCGGACATTTATTAAAGGAAGGCAAGCTCAAGACTGTGTTATTTTGGTTAATGAGGCTATTCATAAGATTACTGCATCCAAATGTCCCCACTTCGTACTCAAGATCGATCTCAAGTGGTGTCAATGGAATCAGGCGTCGTTGCCTCCACCAGTGTTAACGTTAACGGTAGGCTATGTGACAAATTTTAAAAGGTGATGTTGAAGAATCTACGGAGGAACACGTAAATCAAATGGAGTTTGATGTCCAAATAATTTGTATATTTGAAAAATCCCATATTATAATATTCCTCTTTGAATTCTTTTTTATAGTGTGAAAATATATGCAAATATCAATTACCCAAATATTCTAAAATTTCCATAAAAATATTTTATGGGGGCATCTCGGTCAACTTTGTAGAGGGTACTGTAGTCATTTCAAAATTATTCTTTGCACTATATTTTACAACCTTCTTATGTATTTTATTTAATGCATATATATGCATTTGCTGCTGCCATATTGTAGCTTTCTTGTATAGTGAAGCATCATTACTTTGAATCCCAGAATGATAAGGTCTTTCTCCAACACATTCCAAGGAGTCTTCATCATTGCCTTGATCTTGGTCATTCTGACAGTCATCCCTCTCTTCTTCTCTCATGTTCCCTCTGTGCTTTGGGGTACTTCCTCAGATAGTGGCTCAAGAGAAGTAAACCATGTGAAGCATTGTGATATATTCAAAGGAGAATGGGTTCCTAACCCTGAGGCTCCGTACTACACAAATACCAGCTGTTGGGCTATCCATGATCACCTGAACTGCATGAAGTATGGGCGCCCTGACTCTTCTTTCCTCAAGTGGAAGTGGAAACCAGATGATTGTGAGCTTCCGATCTTCGACCCGTCACGATTCTTCGAATTGGTTAGAGGGAAGTCGATGGCCTTTGTAGGGGACTCTGTTGCTAGGAACCACATGCAGTCCTTAATGTGTCTCTTATCAAGGGTAATCTCTCTCTCTCTCTCTCTCTCTCTCTCTCTCTCTCTCTCTCTCTCTCTCTCTCTCTCTCTCTCTCTCTCTCTCCTTTAGTATTCTCTAGTTTATTTACTTTTATTGATAAAAATATGAGAAAAACAAAATATCAATATCTCCTGTGAAAAGAATGGCCTGATAAGATGCCACTGTAACCTTCATCACCATGCTCACATAATTTCTGCTTGATGAGCCAAACGTCTAGGAACAGTTCATGGCTAAGCCTTTAGATTCATTCAAGAGAGTCTAGCTCACTTAAGTAGCTTAGTCGAGTCAATGAGATGTAGGGATGCAAATGGAACTATTTTGGTCAGACGCCCAATCCGATACAACATTTATTCTAGACACAGATTCTTGAAATAAGATAAGAAAATATATTTAGATCGGATTAGGATTAGTGTTTTGAATTGGATCTATGCTTTAGATTTAAGTCTAATATGATTTATTTACAGTTTTTACAGGTAAAAACTTTGATCTACTGGATCCAGCATTTTCATTCATATTTTGGATCTGGATTCAGATCCAATTTTACTTCATTGGAACTTCTTTGGATGACTCAGATTTGCAGTTTTTACATGCAACAGCCTTGATCAACTGCATCCAGCATTACCATACATATTTTGGATCCAGATTCATATTCAATCTTACATCATTGGAACTTCTTCGGATCCATACTCAAATTCTGATCTAGTGCAGAAATTCAAATTTGGATTCATTGCACACCTATATATTGAGAATGTAGAGCCCACAATCCAACGCCATGTCTCAGAGTCAGGTGCGCACCCCTCGACCCCAGGGAGCCACCGGCTTCTTACGCTAGGGGGATAACGCCTGCAAGAATCGAACCCTGACTGCCCCGTCTGACAGCCGAGGCCGGTTGCAACTATGCTAACCCCATTTGATCATCAATCCAATCACTAATGATTTCATTAACCAACTAAACATTCAATCATCACCTATTGAAAAAAAACAGTAAACATAGATCAGCATCTATACCTCATGCTTTCATTTATGATTTGATTCATGAACTAACAACTTTTAATATGATTAATCTACTAACCGCGCTCGCTTTTTCATTTAAGATTTGATTAATCAACTAACTTCTCAATTATAAAAAAGTAATTCTGATCCTTTTGCTTCTTTGGAACTCATAGGTGGAGTTCCCAATTGATGCCTCCAAAAGTGGGGATGAGAAATTCAGCAGATGGTACTACAATACCCACAACTTCACCATGAAAACATTTTGGTCTACATTCTTAATCAAGGGCATAGAGAAAGACCCACCTGGTCCATCACAGGACTGTTCTCTCTACCTCGATGAAGTCGACGAGCACTGGGCTAACAAGATAGATCAATTTGACTATGTGATCATCTCGGCTGGACGCTGGTTTTTTAGACCATTTTACTACTACATTAATCGCGGCGAGCTTGTCGGCTGCCAGAACTGTTTAGACAAGAATGTAACGGACTTGGGCAGAGACTATGGCTTTAGAATGGCACTTAGAACTGCATTGAGAACACTCAATGGGCTGGAAAACTTCAGTGGCATCACATACATGATAACATTTTCCCCCTCTCATTTTGAGAATGGTTCCTGGAATAATGGGGGGAACTGTCAGAGAACTAAGCCTTTTAGGAGTAATGAAACAGAATTGGGAGATCAAGAGTTGGGGCTCTATATGGCTCAGTTGGAAGAGTTCAAGGTGGCAGAGAGAGAAGGGAGGAAGAGAGGCTTGAAATTTAGGGTAATGGACACCACTAAGGCCATGTTAATGAGGCCTGATGGTCACCCTGACCAATATGGTTACATGAAAGAGGTAAACAAAAATAATGATTGTGTGCACTGGTGCCTGCCTGGCCCTATTGATACTTGGAGTGACTTCCTCTTGCAAATGTTGAAGATGGATAGTCATCTGTGAGAGGAGAATGACATGCATTCCTAGTGCTCAAAGATGGTCATAGCATTCTTGAAAGATCAATTATTCTTCTTCCCATTCTTGTTGTATTTCATTGGTTGGTTATACATGATGACAATTGCAAAAAGGGCATTACTGCAGATATTCTTAGATGGTCAAGCACAACAACGTAAATGAAAGCTTCATTTGACATGGCACGAATTTAGAGGGTGATTATCAAAACTTTCACCTATTCATTTTGGTGTAGCCTATGCAAAGCTGATCCTGCCAATCACAAGATACACATGATTGAGGCTATTACTATTAAGGGTGTCAACTCTGTAACAAATATCGCGAGATTTATGAAAAATCTCGTGATAATCTCGCGAGAAATTGCCTGAAAGTTTAAAAGGCAATTAAATTGCCTGAAAGTTTAAAAGGCAATTTCTCGCAAGATTTTCAAAATATCATGAGATTTATGAAAAAAAACATAAAATACTGTGATTTAAATATGATATTTATGTTTTAAACGGCTATTTATCATGAAAAAAACTGTGTATTTTTATTTTTAAATAATTTTATTAATATTTTCTTATAAATTTTTTTATTTTTTTATTTATATTTTTATTGCTGAGATTTTGCCGAAAAAAATGCGAGATCTATGAAAAATTTTCAATTTCTCATGAGTTTTTGACAAACGAGATTTTGCTGAAAAAAATGTTTGTCACTATGGGTGTCAACGGGTCCGGTTTGGTTCAGACCTAGGTGGAGCCAAACCCAGACCTGATCCAATCAGACCCACAATGAGTGAAGTCATACCCAGATCCAATAAGGATTACATGAACCAGGCCCGGACCATACCCGATAAAATAATATATTTTTTTATCTTTTTTACATTGAAAAATTATGGATCTTAGTCAGGCCCAGTTTAGATTTGAAATTTCACAAACCATACTCAGCTCTATATATTAATCGGACCCTTCGGGTCCAACCCATATTCTAATCCAACCTTCTTATTTATCACCAAACCCTGACCCCCATAGGGTTTGGTCTGGGTCGAGTCAGGGTCAAACCCAACCCATTGACTCACCTAATTAGTACACTTATTGAAAGCACCCCCACCCCAATCTCCTCTTATCTTCTATAGGGAAATTTCAAAATATCACCCAACTTTGCAACATAATTCAAGAACACATTTACATTTAGAAATTTCAAAAAGAAACCAGGTTTTGTTTATGTCGATAGAAAACAATTTTTTTTAAAAATAACTGAGTCCTGGAACAAGTTGATTCGACCATTTATGACTCATGGATTTGGACCTTATTCTCCATCCACAAAATTCAGTAGTTTACCTTTCCATTATAAACAGGCATTCGTTTGAAATAAACTTCGTAATGATCTGCATTAAGCAACGTAGTAGAAGCTCCAAACATTGTTGGATCAAGTGAGAGTTCCCCATTAGCTGAGAAAGAAATTTAAATGTCTATTTAATTCAATTGTCATTTAAGCATTAAAATTGCATATCTTCACCTTTCTAGCTTGACGTTATCAATGAAAAGAAATCATGGAAGTATTTGTTGCTGGCACAAGCAGCAATTAGACTATATATAAATATATGCTTTTGGAACATGTAGACAAGCTCAAGTATAGTTGTATGCATTCCAATTGCATGCATGAGCAGGGTATGTATGTGTGCCTGCACTTAGCAACAGCTGAACATTTAAGTATGTGACAGTAAGAAAGTTGGGTTATGCTTACAAGGGGATTTCCATCATCTCCTAGGCTGAACAACTTGCAGATCATAGCTGGCCTACTAAATGCAGTGTCGCACCAATGAACCTGAAACAAAACCACCACCAATCTCGGTGCCACAGCACTCTATAACTGGTTTGTAGAAAGCCCTCTTCATCAGCCAAAGGTACTCATCTACACTAGATGCCTCCCTAGTGGAGCTAAAGCACCTACCAAATTTTGCAAGACACTGAATATGATGTAACAGAAGATTACATGAAGAGACCAGATAAATTTGGTTGTCAAGCAGCAGCAATGAGAAAATATGAGTGATGTGTAAGAATAAATTCTGTTGCAGTAATAAAAAATCGACCACTTCATATAAAAAAATTAAAAATTGATCTTACCGAATGCAAGACCAATCAAGGCCAGCTGTGCAATTTGAATTTTTCCAAGCTCGAGCAATACTTGGAACCACACCAAGCATTGTAACCTTTGCATCCTATAAGAATTGCCAATGGAATCAGAAGAAGATGGTCAGGACATATATTTGTAAAAAGTTGTTCATGATATAGGAATCACAAGTTGAAAGTGGCAAGTCATAGAAACAAAGATAAAGAAGCTAGTGTTTGAGAGAGAAAAAATGTCAAATTATGCAATGAGCTCAAATTTAGCCAAACAAACTATGATAAAGCAATGTTGTGTGTGTATACGTGCATCTGTGTTTTTTGCTTAATCTGAACATAAAAATGTGTTTGTCATTGCTCATCTACTAAAAAACATGCTTAAATCAAATTGATTTAACAAAACAACTTGAATTGTTTGTCATCATGATTAATGCTTCTACTTTTTAAGATTTCACCATAAACAATATTTTCACTATCCAGATGCATCGTGCTTAGACACTCCTCATGTTAACTACCATCTGATAATTTTGGATCAATATATCTAAATCCAAATAGTCATAAATATGATTATAAAAATGACTAGGTTGCATTTCATGCATAAAGCTTCTAAAAAAAAACTCTTTATGCATTCATGCAAATAATTATGATAAATATATACATACATGTGCAAGATATAACTCAGCTCTCACTTTTTTATGCATTGCAATGTTAAGTTTTTATTGCATCTTGTGCAATAAAAAAAAAAGAATTCATCACATTGGTTAGTAGAGGTGGCCAACCTCCACTAACGATGATTATCTCATTATATGGTTAGTAGATGTGACCAACCTCTACTAACCACATCATTAGGTAAAGCCATCATGACCACCAACCCTTACAACTTCTCTTTCTTAGGAGGAATGCATGATCCTTATATGACTATCTATAGGTTGACTATCCAATAGATGGTTTGTTTCCAAACTGCTTATATTACTCACCAACATTAAGTCGTTTGCCATATTGCTAATTAATTCAACTCCAAGAGTTGATTTGTTGCTAAATTGTTCATTAGTTCATTGATGCAAGTTATCCATGCCAACATCTATATTGATAGTAATTTTAAAGCATATTCATGCTTAAAATCAACACTAGTTGACCATATTTTGAACTCAAATTAAAATTCAATCACATTGCAAGCAATTTACATCCATAAGCTTCAAATATCTCAAATCAAACTTATTTAATCAATTCTTAAGATATGACAAATGTTTCCATTTTTTATGTGCATTATGAAAAGCATAAATATGTTCTTTATTAAATATGCAATCAGAGTTGTTTACTCTTTCTCAAATTGAATTACTACCTTATCATATCAGCTTTGGATCAATGTATACAGATCCAATCATTATGTTTTATAATCCAAAACCATAAACAAAAGTTATGCATTAAGCATTCAAAGCATGTCAAAAAAATGTTCAATCATGTTCTCAACTAAATTATTCATTCACAAAGCATTTCAATCATAATTATACTCATTTTTCATGTATATCATGAGAAACTCGATATTTTCTTTTCAGACATACATATTCAAAGTCATGCTCTAATTTCACAAAGTGATTAACATCGGTATATCAACCTTAGATCAATATATCCAAATTCAATTTTTATCCCAATATATGATTGCAGGCTATATAATATTCAAATATATTAAAACCATGCAATCATGTTCTTAAGTAATTAGCTAATTTTGAAAGCATTCCAAGTGAAAAAAATATTGCTTCCACTTGTATAATAGTTGATATGATTTAAGAAAGAATTTTAGAATTCAATCATGTCATGCACTTTCAAGCATAAAATCAAAGCTTTTTAGATTTATAATGTGTCAAATAAAATAACACTGGTTGCTCAACATGCATAAGTGTCATTTTAATTTTAAAACCTTGATATTTAGTTCAATTTGGACTTATACACTATAGATCATATCATGATTTAAATCTGGATGGGATAGTCAAGATCCACGTAAGAAAATTCAACATAATCATGTTTGGTGTTAAACAAAAAAGGAAAAGAATAATCCATGTTCTAACCTAATACAACTCTTAAATCGATAAAACATGTTTTATTTCAATATATGTTCCATCAAGATGTTGAATTAAATTTGAATCATAATCTTTATTCTGGATCTACTACATCAACATCTAATTATCCAATCACACCATGTTTATGAATAAGAAAATTTTAAGATCTATTTGATATGAGATTATCTATATAACATATTTCTACATGCATATCAATGAGAGTATGACTTCATGATCATATTTATCAATTATCATGCTTTATGACTAACTTTGTAAAAAATGTGTCACTTTATAAATTATTAATGACAAAAGACATGTACAATAAAACATAATAAACCTTGTGCAACACATGTATCATTAAGCATTTATGTAGCATGATAAGTACTTTCACATCAAAAATTCTATGTGTATTATCATACTCGTCACGAACTTTCACATATAGATCAAACAATGTATTATACATACATTAACATGTATGCAATTTGAAGTAAATACAAAGTTACAATCATTATGAATCTTTATCCAATCATAGATCTATATTCAGATTCATTGTATTCTGGGAAAAGATCTAACTATAAGCCCATAAAGGTGTATTAACTTGCTCCCACTTTAAGGTAAGTTTCATTATCCAGTATTAAATAAGTGAAAAACATGTGCAATCGTGCTCTGTTCAAATAATGATATTTTAATAAATCAAATAATATGCACATATATAAACCAATCATCATATCTAAGTATGAGGTTTTTACACATGCTATGGTTATTTTTCACACGATCTTGTAGATATTTCCTTCATTCATATTCAAGTATGATGATAGTTCAAGCATATTTAATGGTGTTTTCTGGATAAAAAAAATATTCAGCAGGATTTATTCAGATCCGTTCAAGTTAACCAAATTCAATATTGATCCAAGCAACAGATCCAATCCAACTTGATCCACTATGAAACTAGACCAATACTAAGGCATACCAAATCATTATAATGAAAACAATAACCATTTTTCAATGTCAAATAAGATAAATCAATAATATTCATGCTAAGACATGATTCCATCTAATTTTGTCATGCAAATCTATATTTTTGCAATTTTAGCATGATTTTATAGCTATTTTCAAGTTCCAACATCCTTTTTGTAAAAACAAAAAATTATAGGTACTAAAAAGCAAACCAGATTGTTTAAACAACAATTCTGTAAATATAACATGATATCACAATTAAATAATAAATATTATAATCATTCTGCACTCTACAGTCAAACATGAAATTCTAATATCTTTTTTGAAATTTTCAAAACGGTAACTTTTCTGTAAATATGAGAACTCAAACAGTTTTTTTGAAAAATTAATAGATGTGACATCATTTTAAAAAAATTATAAGTTTTGATATGTCTTTTTAGAAAATTAAGAACTTAGAACCTTTAAACAGAAATGTAATGTTCTTTTGTACCTTAAACAATAAATATCAACAACCTTACACTAACCTGTAAATATCTAAAATTGAAACCCTTTTTTGAAAATTATAAGAATGTTAACAGTTTTTTGCAAATTCAGAAACTCAAAACACTTATTTGAAATTTCATAAGTGCTTACTTGCCCTATGTTATTAAGTAAAATATGTGCCTCATTTTGAATTTCATAAAATACAAGTTGTTAATATGCAAAATTTTCATCATTTTAACCTTTTTTTGCAAAAATAAAAATCTTAAATATACAACTTTTACAAAGAAGAGGGCCTAGGGTTTCCATGTTCTCATATGAAGAATGGACAAAAAATGAAGGAGAAAAAATAGGCGAGTGGCCGCCCAACGACCGACGACTTGTGCAACGATTGCGACCACACCAATGATGGAGGATCATGCCACCTAGAGAAGAAAAGAAGTTAAGGTGAAGAAGAAGACCATTGCTCACTGGAGATGATGACGTCGATAAAGTCACCAGAGATCCAGTAGATGGACAAGCCCTCTTTAGGCTCTCTCTACTCTCTCTGATCTATATGCATGTCGAAAAAGAGAGGCCGGCCTCAAACGTGTTGAAGGAGATTAAAAAATATATTCAAGTTTAATGTCCATCAATTGGATAAATGTGTACCTAATGCCAACATCGCTAACGATCCTGACCACCATGCCAACAAAAAGGCCGACGAGACCAAAGGACAAGTGAGCCTAGCTATCAAATCGGTAGTAGGACTTGGACTTAGGGTTGATGTCGGTGTTGATGATCACGATGATGATAAGGTCATAGATGCCAAGGACTATGAATGCTCTCTTCTGCTCTAGCAATGCACCACCACCACCAGCACCATCCTTCATCCTTCCTTATCACCACCAGCTGAATCAACAACTTTTGTACAAATGCCCGACGAAAGACCATGCTCTTCCTACTTCCTTTACCATCATCATCGAATCAAACCCCATAAATGATCTCTTGCTTGGGAACTGTAGCAACGGGAGTCGATGGTGATGGATCAAAGAAGCAGAGGCGTTGGTGGTATCTACTAGCATTGTTAGACGTTCTGCGAGCCCCGAACTGTCGGGATGTTGATGTTCTAAGGGAGGGGTCACATCAAAAGGCTTGGAGGGCACAAGAGTGCCAAAGGTTGTCGATCTCGTCGATGAACTCGTTGCCTCCATAGTGGAAACTTCAAGGCATCTCCTTGAATACTTATTGGTGAGGGTGCTGACGAGTGCCTGAATGACAATGAAGGATGTGAAGCTCTTGAAGGCAATGAGCTCGATGTAATGGCTCTGCCAATGCTTCTCCTTCTCGATGAGGTAGAACACCTCCTCATCCATCTGTTGTAGGGGAGTGTTGCCCCACTTGCTCACTAGCTCCATCTTCTTCTTCTTCTTCTTCACTTTCTTAAAATCCGATGATTAGGCTGATGTTTACTAATCTTTGGTAGACTCCATCCATTAATTTGTAAGCACTCTGCAATTTCATGGTGTTGTGGTCCAATGTTCAATGTGTAGGAGGTTAAGGACTCCGGTGCGGCTCAAGAGGTAGGCATGATGGGCTGGACCAACACAGTCGGTGTGCAAAACTTTACGTAGATGATGCGACAGGTGAAGAGGTGGAGGTTCACCCTATTGGCGAGATCCTAGTAGGCATACTCGATGCCACTATTGTGAAACCATGACAGTGGCCATGTCACCAGCTTCAGGCTGAGGCCCTTCCATTTGAACGAACTCTAACGACTCTGCCTAACTTTGTTGCTCGTGATTCTGATACCACTTTTGGCCCAGATTAATAGATGAAGTTGAATTATAAGCAAAGAGGAAGACAAATAAAGGAATGGGGAGGATTGATGACTTGATTCAAGGGGATTTTCTACTTCTTTTGTTCTAACTGCTATCTCTGATAGAGACCCTAGGATCTTACAATTTTTTTTCTCTAGTGTTGTCATCAACCCAAATAATGTATGGGACTTACCACAAATTATGGATACCTTACCCCCTTATCCAATAACCACCCTCACTATTACTGCACACTAAGGGTCCACTACCTTGGTGGTTATTGATACTTTGTGAAACCCAATGGCCAACACTAAATCCAACAAAAACACTGAGTTCAACTAATGCTGCCACCTACACCACTAAAACTATTAATCGAGATTGAAACCTCCAAGCAAATCAATGTCACTAGCAGTGAAGAAGGCAAACTCTTTGCTACTATCTTGGCTTGGGAGAACATATTTGGATTCTTCAAATGAATCCAATAAAAATTACCACTGCCTTGGCTTGGGAGAACATATCTGGATTCACCTCTCTGACCACTTCCTCCATGTAACGCCCCGACTTTCAAGCCTATCATGATATATTTTTTTTAAATGCATAACAGAAGACATTTTGAAGCTACCCCAAACCGATTCAGATGCGTCACACGTTTAAAATCATATCATTCAAACCATTTCAATTCAAATTTAGCCAAAAATAATTTCATTCATAAATAAAATTTAAAGTTTACAATCCATAAAGACAAAAAGCAAAAGAGTCTAGTACAATCAGCCCCAAAAACCTAGAAGTCTCTGTATACATCGACATCCATTTGTCTATGCACACAAATATGAAAAGTGTAAAGTACGTAGAGTGAGACACATGTCTTAGTACAATTTCGCAAACCCTTATCAGGTTTTGCTTATACACAAATAACACAAGCATTTAATGATTACGATATAACTACATAACCTTTATATCATCTAGCGATGATGTAGGAAATATAGACACACATACTTATACTATGGATAACCATAGAATATACGCATACCCTCTATGCACAAACAAACAACTTACACATACCACTATACATAAATAAACATCCATATCATGTATATTTTTATACGCGCATAAATTTAAACATATAATTATATGTACTTATACTTACATATATACTTATGTGCAGAGGTCATTCTATTATACTCTTACGCTTACATATAATTCACGATATAATTATACATTCATTTCGCTCAAGCCTACCATTAGGCTCACAAACACATATGCATACCATTAGATTTATGAACACATATTTATACAGGTATACCATCTTGCTCTCCTAGCAATTTGTTTATCCTATTATACATGTTTATTTCTTCCTTATATTCTAGGACATATAAGAGATAATGGTTACGATGTAACTTACGTAACTTATATATCATTCTATGATAATGTAAATATACAATCCACACATACACTGCATGAATACCTTAATGCATACAATAGCAAACTAGTTACACATGTTTTTGTGCGTATATCAAACATACTATGTACATATACATTTATACGTACATAAGCATACAAACTACCAACACCCATGCATAATTAAACACACAATTTGAGCATACTTTTATGCACATAAGTCATTCAATTATATAT
The DNA here is from genome assembly GCF_984573655.1 of Nuphar pumila. NCBI lineage: Eukaryota > Viridiplantae > Streptophyta > Magnoliopsida > Nymphaeales > Nymphaeaceae > Nuphar > Nuphar pumila. The sequence continues at coordinate 69,217,070 of NC_143261.1, forward strand.
AATTATAAACACTTCTACTGATGCACTCACTTATGTGCACATGTTATTCATGCATACACTCACGTTCATGAACATCATTATGCATTCATATCAATCGACCATATAATCAGTTTGCAAACAAATCATGCATACCCTTATGCATAATTTGCTCAAATATATAATCAGCTCGTAAGTCTTTCACACTCAAAACTTTATGAATCAAACACTCATTGATTCATGCTATTCATTTGTATATGCTATTTATTGAAAATATTGTTTTAAAAATCTATTTTATAAAACTTACACCAAAGAGCAAAGAGAAAAAAAAAGGAGGGTCATGTTTAGTAGAGGAGCAAGAGAGAAAAAAAAGGTTAGCACCAAAATGGAGAGGGAGGTGAGAATAAAAAAACTAGGTTTAGTGGAAGTTTAAACTGCCTCTATAGGTGTCCAAGTACAGTTTTCACAAGTGACTGCCGCTATAGCTTCAACATTGGCCATTTCGGACCTCGAGCGTTGTATTTCTATCACTGTGAGACATACAATATTGATTCTTCTTGTAGTCTATGTGGGACGATCCACTCTTCTCTTTTGGATTAACGTTGGAAGTAAGATTGAGAGAGTCCTCGTGCACGCAGGTACGTTCACACTGACGCTATTTTTATAAAATATTGTGATTATATCATAATAAAATGTTTTTTTAAAACTGTTTTGCGGATCTTATACCAGATCCGATTCATACCCAATAACTACTTTTGATCAGGATTGGAGTCTGATCAGATTTTTCACAACCATACTCGGATCTGATAAGAATTACATATACCAGATCCGATGCATACCCAATAAAATAATATTTTTTAAGTTTTTTATATTGAAAAGTTGCGGATCTTAATCGAACGGACTCGAGTTTGACATAAATTTTAATAAACTATATCCGGCCCACTTAATAATCGCATCTCATGTGTTCAACTCGGATAGTTAATGGACCCATTCCTTGTAACCAAACCATGACTTTAGAAGATTCGGGTCAGGTTAGGGTTATAACCGATCCAACACATTGGCGACATTGCCCTCCCTCCCTCTCCCCCCCTCCCCCTCTCTCTCTCTGGTATGGGGTTAGGGCAAAATAAATACTCGTGACTATACCCAATTTCCCCTCAGGCACTCACCTTTCTCCCTTCTCTGCCATGGCTGTCGCCTCCCCTTCTTCTTCCTCCACCACAACGACCAAGCCAGACGCCCCACCACCAGAGAACCCTCCCTCTCTCCACTCTTCATTTCCCCAACCAGATCCCAACGACCAAAATCCTCCTCCCTCATCAAACCCTCTACCTCCTCCTTCTTCTTCCTCCTCCTTCTCCACCACCACCACCACCATCACCTCTTCTTCTCCTTCCTTTCCCATACCCTCACCCTTTGCTCCTACTCCCATGGCCAGCGGAACCATTCCCCCGGCTGCTCCCGCCCCCCCTGCGCCCTCCTTCCCCTCTTTCCGTCCGCTCCCTTCGATGCCGGTCGGTACCCCTCAGTTCTCTCTCATCCCCAACCCTTCCATCCAACCTCCCGGCGTCGGCCCCTCGATATCTCCGGTGGTTCCTCCGGTCTCGGTGTCGTCCGTCCGTTACCCGGTTTCGCCGCAGCCGTACCCGCAGATTCCCAACGGTTACCCCGCCGCGCCAATGCCCATGCCCATGCCGCTGCCTTCGTCTATGCTGCCTGGTGGGTACTTGGTAAACTTGTTGAATTATTGTGGGTATTCATTGTTTTCAGTTAAATGCCTTAGAATGCTGGAAATTAAAAGTGGGTCGTCCCTAGATTTTCGTTTATAGGATGGGCGACACTTGTTTCCTTCGAGTTCATGGGCGTTTCTATTATGGGTATTTCAGAATATCAGAAAATTTGTTGTGGGTTCTTGTTTTGATAAGCTGTTGGAAACTTGGTGCACAAGAGAATCTGGTTTCTGGATATCGACTATAGAGATGCATAGATTAACAAATGGACAATGTTCATTTATCCAGTTGCTACTATTCGTTTCTTGATGATGGCTTGTTATACTCGTTGATCCTTGATATTGAGAATCATAATCGTAGCGAAGCTTGTGCTGCTCGTTTGGATTTCAGTATTAGAGGATCAGAATTTCATGCTATGCTCATGGTGATAAATAAAGGTTTTCTTCTTCAATTTTTGTTTTTCATGTATGAAGTTTGGATAGAATATGAATCATGTTGGTTAGTGATTATATGGAAAAGGTTATATGCGCCAACCAATGCAATTTGAAGGTGGAATCTTACCTCCTACAGCCTTTTATCCTGAGAGCTCGGCCGCATACCTCTTGCAGTCCACATGAAAGTCTGCTTCATCTTTTCCGTTGGTATGATTAAAATTTTCCACATGATGTGCCTTGAGTGGCTTTCAATAATTCGTGAACTTATTTTTTGTTTTACTATTGTTGCTTTTTTGTTTAAAGAAAAGATAGTGTGAAGTAGAATTGGATGCTTGTGACTATGTAACATGTAGCATCGAAACATTGTTTTTGCAAAATTAGATGGTGTTTCATTCATAGATTTTCCATCATGCTCAAAAACCTTGAATACAAAAAGTAATATGCTTTTTTCAAATAGGTTACCTTCACATAGGTGTAAGGTTGCTTTGACCTTTATGGGTTCTTGATTTGCACTACAGCTGATCATATTAGAGAGTCCTGATTACACCTTTTATTCCAAGGTACCCTGATTTACTCTTATGTTATTTTTTTTCCATTTGTTGTCTTTTGTTATGCTTTCCTTTCTATGTTGATTTTTCTATATATAAAAGGAAACATTTTAATGAGCTTAAAGGTAAGAAGACATTCATATTCTACAGTTATGCCAACACAACACCTTTGGTGAGATTCTGCATGTCTCTTGAATTCCCAATACCACAATGTAGGGCTTGGTGTTCGAGAAGATAAATAAGGTAAGTCAAATCTATGTATAATTTGATTGAGTATCGCCATTCCCTTGGTTCCATGCTCTTATTGAATTAGTTGGTATACATGATGTATTTATGCGGTGCAACTGATATAATTGCGCTTTTGTTTGAAAATGGCATAAAAATGGAGTCATGAAAAGGTTTTACCATTCTTTCTATCCCTTTCTGATACACTGATATGTTTCAATTTGTTACCTCTACTTTCTGTTTCACTGTATCCAATATGCTGACATGCTTCTGTAGCTACTGGTTTTGTGTCTGCAGGAATTCCTCGTTATCCTCCTCCATACACATCTGTTGTACGACCCAGTTTCCCTCCACGCCCACCTGGATCATTTGGACCAATCCCCCCATTGTCACGCCCACCAGTTCCAGCTATTCGTGGAGTGCCTCCAATGGTTGGTTCTGTGGCCAGGCCAGCTATTCCAATTATTCCATTGGCAGAGAAGCCACAAACCACAGTTTATGTTGGAAAGATAGCTACAACTGTAGAAAATGATTTCCTGTTGTCTCTGCTTTGTGTAAGTTTCTATGATTTGCTCTTGTATTCCTCTATATTTTCCAGATCTTCTTAATTGGTAATTTCAGGCTTCCAGCTAATGCTTTCCAATGAAAATTTACAGTTATGTGGGCCTGTTAAGAGTTGGAAACGTGCTCAAGATCCCACGACTGGATCCCTTAAGGGGTTTGGATTTTGTGAATTTGAGTCTGCAGAAGGGGTCCTTCGTGCACTTCGCTTGCTGTCTAAACTTAACGTTGATGGACAAGAACTTGTGGTATGTCTGAGACTGTAAAATGATGGATTTCTCATACTTTTGCTTTGCAAAATGTTGTCTGCTTAAAGTGTGAATATATGCTCCTCCTCTTTGTTGTACAAGTGCCGATTTAGATTGAAATATAGAGTTGTACTCATTTTTATATAAAATGTGATGTGATTTTTATATGGGTGGATGAAATTGAATCAAAATTAAGGGTGTCCCTTGATACACCCAAATATTGCGATAAGTTCTGATAATGGGTAGTTTGAATAATGATAACTTCTGTAATGGAACATATTGTACTAATCTGCCATTTGTCCATTTGTTTGGCATGTTTGGATAACAAAATGTGCCCCATGGCCCTTTTTTTAAGTTTTCTGTTAAAAATAGTGTATAGAGGGAGATAAAGGGGGTCATAGTATGGGGTAGAAGTGGAGTATCTATGTGACATAGGAGAGAGTGATCCCACATAGTTTACAAGATAATTTTCTAATGGGTAAATATTGTCTACTAATGAAGGTACAAAACTAATGAGTAGAAATCACTTTTTTCTTCAAAAAGAACTGATTTTTTTGTAGATCAAATGTTATGGATGTGATCTACATGGTTTGTTTAGTAGGAAACTTGTTTTGAATCATGTGATCATAACAAGTAATTAGGTTTTTAAAGGGGTCCAAAAATCATTGGCCCACAATGTGTCAAAATTCATAACTCAAAAGATCACATTTTTATATCACAAAAGCACAATCCAAAGCTTGATCCTTTGCAAGCAAACCATGCTGAACACATCTGTGTGGTTAGAATGAGTCGATACAACTTTCACCTATGATTTGTAGCTCATTAGTTCCGTACCTTCATTAGTAGCCAATATTTACCCTTTTCTAAGATGAGAACACATAGCTATATTAAACAATATCTAATGTGTGTTCTATCAAATCCGCAAACAGTACTCCTAAAGTATCTCTAGTGGATTTCTCTCTATTTTCCACTCAGGTTTTTATCATTTTTCTCTATGCATCTGTTTTAAATGAATGACTAGCATTCTGTTAGAAACTTGAAGATGTCATTAATGCATTTTAATGAAGCCACATATCCTGTGACATAATCCTATAATCCTGTATCTTCTTTCTGTCAAGGGCTTGAAAGTTAAAAAATTTGGTGATTCATTTCGCACCGGCATTCGTGTGCCTTTTTTTCCTTTCAGTTAAATGTCAATCAAGCAACAAGGGATTACCTTGAGCGTTATGTTGAAAAGAAAATTGAGCGACAAAGGACACTTAAGGAGGAAGGTTCTGAAAATGCTGAGAAAGAGGAAACGGCTCCTGGTGTTGACAAGACTGAACCTCCTAAGCCCACCTCAACAGATGAATCGAAGGAGAAAGACGACTTGATTGACAAGCCCGATGGAGATGCTGCTAAGAAATTTGGCATTGTGACTGAAGAAGACAGAGAGGGCGATAGAGATGCTTTGGAGAAATTTACAACCATGTTAGACGAAAGGGCAAAGAATAGACCTCCACCCCCTCCTCCAGTGCTAGCTGCTGCTGATGTTTCTGGAAAGACCAACTCTGAAGTGCCATCTAAGTCAAGAGATGGGGATTCTGATGTGGACATCATGAAAAGTGGTGAGTATTTTCAAGGCAAAAAACTAAGCAGTGAAATATCAGTGGCATTTGATATTATATTCTTGTGAAGATTGTGAATGTTCTCATTGTTCTTGGTTATGATGCTGCAGAAGACAAAAATGATGATGAGATGAGTAGTGAACACAAGCCTTCCACTGAGCATGAAAGGCTTGAAACAAGCTCCTCTGATAAAGGGAGAAGACATGATAAAAGGAGCAAAGAAAGTGATCACGAACATGGCATGAGGCGAGAGAAGGAGCGAGAACTAGAGAGGTATGAGAGAGAGCGGGAAAGAGAGAGAGTGAGGAGAGAGAGGGAGCGGGAACATAAGCTCCGAGAGGCTGAGCGGTTGTACAAAGACCGTGTGAAAGAATGGGAAGCTAGAGAGAGAGAGAAAGAGTACCAATGGTTGCATGAGAAAGAGAGGGAGAAGGACAGGGAACGGGAGCGCAGGAGGGAGATAAAAGATCAAGAAGATGAAAGTGATGATGACGACTCAAGAAAAAGGTGGCGCAGGGGTAGCACATATGAAGAGAGGAGAAGAAAGAGGCAACGTGAGAGGGCGGATGATTTGGAAGATAGGCTAAGAGTGGAAGAGGAAATAGCTGAGACTAATAGAAAAGCAATTGAAGACCAGAAGAAAAAGGATGAGCTCAAAGTTTCATTCAGTGAGTTATCAAATGGGAATGAAAAGGACATGAATACTGCAGAAGATAATGGCATGGAGGGCAGAGACAGAGATCAGCATTATGAAAGTGATGCTGGAGATGTTAATAATGGAGGTATGGTTCTAATCCTCTGCAAATTCAGCCTCTCCCCTGCAGCCATTTACCTACACATCTTTTCAGTTTCTGAATTAATTGGTTTTTTCGGAGGCTCAATTTTATTGTGTCAATCTTTACTTATTTTCTTCTTATGTTTGGCAATAGTAGGTTCAAGAATCAGCAATGTCGTTGTATCAGGTCATGAAACAACTGCGGGGTCTGCTGTTGCTTCAGACATGAGGCAAACCAGTAATGCTCCTTCTCGGAAGCTGGGTTTTGGACTTGTAGGTTCAGGAAAGCGTACAGCTGTGCCATCTGTATTCCAGGAAGAGGATGATGAGGATGCTGAGAAAGAGAAGATGAGGCCTTTGGTACCCATTGACTACTCCATGGAGGAATTGCATGCAGTCCAACCTTCAGCTTCTGGGTCATCTGCAAATTTAGTTGCAGCTGCTGAGTTTGCAAAACGCCTTTCTAGTAACAACACCAAGGAAGAAAAGTCATAACCAGAAAGGGAAAAGGGTAGGCGAGCAAATGATAGATTGAGCCAGAGGGAAAATGACCGGTCTGATGAGGAGATGAAGGGGAGAATCCGTGGCAAGGGTCATGACAAAGACAAGGATCGTGAACATGGCCTTGATAAGAAGACTCCAGAAAATAAGAAGCTTTTGGATGCAAAACAGTTGATTGATATGATTCCAAAGACAAAGGAGGAACTATTTTCTTATGACATAAATTGGGCAATATATGATAAGGTGAGAAATATACTGTTTTATTGCAGGATTATTCTTTATACTCATAAACACTTAACAAAATATGCTACTATGTATGTTGAAGGGTGTTTACGTCTGACAATAGAAGAGCATACAAGAAGATTGAAAGGAGAAAAGAGATTAAGAGAGGGAAGAAGTAAACAAGGCTACACTGTTAAGGAAAGAACTCTCATTTCTATTGATTGGATTGGGGGTTCTATCTAATTTCATTAGGTTTTAAGGATACAAATAACTGAAAAATACCCATAATAAACTGCGTATAGAAGAAGAAGAATTCTCTGTTGCAGTTGTCCATATTACAACAACAAACAACAACAACTACGCTTTCATCCCAAAACAATTGGGGTCAGCGATATGAACCAAAAAAGAAATTCATTTTGGGTCTTCCAAATGAATCCTTTTCCTCCAATCATTTCTATCCAACGCCATGTCCTCGGTGAGGTTCAAAGCATTCATATCCTTTCCTATCATCTCCATCCAAGTCTTCCTAGGCCTACCCCGACCTCTTTTAACTAATATATTTTCCCATTTCTCCAACCTTCTAACTGGAGCATCATTAGGCCTTCGCCGAATATGTCCAAACCACCGTAAACGATTCTCTCGCATCTTATTTTCAATGGGTGCAACACCTACCTTCTTACGTATCTCTTCGTTCCGAATCTTATCTTTTATTGTATTTCCACACATCCATCTAAGCATCCGCATCTCAGCTACACTCATTTTTTGAATATGATGTCTCTTGGCAGCCCAACATTCCGTACCATATAGTAAAGCGGGTCTAATAGTCGTCCTATAAAACTTTCCCTTCAACCGCAATGGCATTCTACGATCGCACAGCACTCCAGTAGCACTTTTCCATTTCATCCACCAACCTTTATCCTATGATTTACATCTCCATCAATTTCTCCATACTTTTGAATGATGGATCCCAAATATTTGAAATAATCATTCACCGGTATATCTTGCTCACCAAGCTTCACTACACTCCCATCACTACTTCGTTGCTTACTAAACCGACATTCCATATATTCAGTCTTACTCTTACTCAACTTAAAACCTCTAGCTTCCAATGTCTGTCTCCATAATTCTAACTTAGCATTAACCCCAGCTCTAGACTCATCAATCAAAACAATATCATCAGCAAACAACATACACCACGGTACATTTTCTTGAATTGATCTCGTAAGCTCATCCATCACTATCGCAAATAGGAAAGGGCTTAAAGCAGATCCTTGATGTAACCCAACCGTTATCGGAAAATTGGTTGTCACCCCTCCACAAGTGCGGACATTGGTTACTACTCCTTCATACATATCTTTAATTATACTAATGTACTTGAGAGAAACACCTTTCTTCATCATTGTCCACCAGAGAACGTCCCTAGGTACTCTATCATATGCCTTCTCTAAATCAATAAAAACCATATGCAAATCTTTGTTCCTATCTCTATATCTTTCAATAAGTTGTCTAAGAAGATGTATAGCTTCCATAGTTGATCTTCAGGCATAAAACCAAATTGATTCTCCGATATCATGACAACCTTCCTCAACCTAGACTCAATCACCCTCTCCCAAAGTTTCATAGTATGACTCATGAGTTTTATACCACGATAGTTTGTGCAATCTTGTATATCACCCTTATTCTTATATAAAGGCACCAAAGTACTCTTCCTCCACTCATTAGGCATCTTATTTGTTCGCCAAATCAAGTTAAAAAGATTTGTCAACCATTCTAAACCTTTCTCTCCCAAGCATTTCCAAGCCTCGATAGGTATACCATCTGGGCCAACTGCCCTTCTTGATTTCATTTTCTTCAAAGCCTCTGCAATTTCTTTCTTTTGAATCTTGCGCATGAAGTCACGATTTATCTCATGAAAAGGAATGGAGAAGTCTCCAAGATCTTGAGCATGACTATCATTAAATAGCTTATCAAAATAATCTTTCCATCTCTCCTTAATCTCCTCATCTTTGACTAAAACCCTTTGCGTTTCATCTTTGATACATCTAACCATACCCAAATCCTTCGATTTCCTATCTCTCATCTTTGCAAGCCTATAAATATCCTTCTCGCCTTCTTTGGTATCCAACTTGTCATAAACCTCCTTATATACCTTAGCCCTCGCGTTTCGAACAACTTTTTTAGCTTCCTTCTTTGCTATCATATACTTCTCCAAATTCTCATTATCACGACTCTTACTTAGATTTCTATAACACTCTCTTTTAACCTTAATAGCTAATTTGACATCCTCGTTCCACCATGATGTATCCTTACCTAGTGGTGCACCGCCTTTAGACTCACCCAATACCTCCTTAGCTACTTTTCTCATACCACCCGCTATCTTATTCCACATTGATTCTGAATCCTCCTCGAGACACCAATCAACTTCCTTAACTACCTGCTCTACAAACATTCCTTGTTTAGCTCCTTTCAGTGCCCACCACTTAATTCTAGGATCTATCCTATGTCTATCCCTTTTGCGGCATTGTCTAATTCTAAGATCTAAAATTAAGACTCTATGTTGTGTAGCTACACTTTCTCCTGGTATAACCTTATAATCGATGCAACAACCCCTATCTCTCTTTCTAAGTAGGAAAAAATCTATCTGACTCGTATTAACCCCACTTTTAAATGTTACTAGGTGAGACTCCCTCTTCCTAAACCAAGTGTTTGCTAAGATCATATCATAGGACAAACAAAAATCTAAAATCCTTTCTCCACTTTCATTTCTTTTTCCTATACCATAGCCTCCATGGATATTCTCAAATCCATCCCTACTAATGCCTACATGTCCATTAAGGTCACCGCCGATGAAAAGCTTTTCTCCATAAGATGTCTCTTGTACTACTACATTTAAATCTTCCCAAAATTGATGCTTAATGGAATCATCTAAACCTACTTGAGGTGCATAAACACTAATAATATTAATAATATCCGTACCTAATACTAATTTAATAAGTAAAATTCTATCACCCTTCCTACGGACCTCAACTACATTATCTATAAACTGACGACTCGTAACAATCCCTACTCCATTCCTATTCCTATTTATTCCTGTATACCAAATCTTATATCCCCAAGGTTCTATCACTTTAGCTTTCTCACCTACCCATTTGGTCTCTTGAAGACATAAAATATCAATCTTTCTCCTCCACATAACATCTAATAACTCTACCAACTTACCAGTTAAAGACCCTATGTTCCAAGTGGCTAACCTAATTTTATGGTCTTGGACTAACTTCTTTACCCCCACCCGTCCAACAAAGTGAGGGAACCCTTGCCTATTTGACACCACACCCGGGCGCCGGTGTGACGCGTCGCTTCTGGGCGACGACCTAGCAACCCTTGCACATTTATCACTGCCTCCGGGCCTAGAGAGTACAGCGCGTCGCTCAGTAGGGAACGCCCCAACGAAATTCTCATATTGGTTCATTTTCATAGGATATGACAAAGTTTTTATGCTGGCTGTCACAGGCCTACCGCAACCCTCCTCCTTTATCCGGGCTTGGGACCGGCAGTGTATAACTACACAGGCGGAGTTCCATAGTAAACTGCGTATAACACAAAAAAAAAAAAAAACAGTATTGCTAGAAAGATAAAAATACCCCTGTAAAATGGTTCTTCTTCAAGCTAGGAGCTTGTTTCAAGACAGAGGAGTGACTAGTCGGTTTTCATTAACCGAACTTGATGTGTTGTCTTTTGTTCTAGTTTGCCAACAAACAAACATGTGCTAGCAATAGGTCAAATACATTTCACTGATGACACTGGATATGTGGTTTTAGGTTGTCAAATTGTGTTAAATCATGAGTTACTCTTAGCGTCAAGTTGTGTTAAATCATGAGTTACCCTTAGCGACCGAACACTGCCAGTCGCTGTGGATGTCTCTCAAGGAGGTTCCAGTATTACATAATTGGTTCTATTTCTGCCACACGCAGTGTATCACTTGTTTGAATGCTTGCTTTTTGGTTACTGTGATTTTTATACTATGGTTATGACCATTTGCCTTATCCACAGCATGAGCTGCATGAGAGGATGAGACCATGGATTTCAAAGAAGGTAACTGAATTTCTTGGAGAGGAAGAAGCCACACTGGTTGATTATATTGTATCCAGTACAAAAGAGCATGTGAAAGCCTCTCAGATGCTAGAGCTGCTCCAATCTATTCTGGATGATGAGGCTGAAATGTTTGTGCTGAAGATGTGGAGAATGCTCATTTTTGAAATCAAGAAAGTGGAGACAGGACTGTCCTTGAATTCAAGGTCATGAAAGGTAAGGTGTGTTAAGCCTTTCTTTTCCCTTTCTGTTGCTATTATTTCAGAAATTCAAAGAATTGCAGCCTGCTACAATTGTTGCACGACGGAGGTGGACTACGGCTGTACTAAAATTTATGTGCAGTCACTTCCTGCATTAGTGATATCAGAATGTGTATTAATCCAGTCTTAGCCAGAATGATCAGGTACTCTTTCTCCTCCCTGTAAATTTGGACCTCAACGATTTCATGTTGTCAATTAGTATTTTTCCAATTATAGCATTTCAGTATCTTACAAATTAAATATTTCTCCATTCTATCCTTTCATCTCCTACCGCAGATAGAGATGAATTTCTGTATCACTGATGTTTATTGCCTGGTGTAACCATGGATATTGTGTTTGGTGTTCTTGTCTAGACTTGCAACCTATTAATTTGGTTCCAAGTTGGAACTGAGTGGCTTCATTTGGTCCCACTTTTGTTGGTGAACTTGATTCTGAAACTGTTGGTTTATCCGGGCTGGAGTCTTGAACCCATAGGATGATTGCTTATTAAGCATTTCTATGTTGGCAGTTTGTGTATCCTCTGCTGAGGGCTTAGGTCGTCTGTATGCCTAGCTATTTTTGTCTGAATCATGGGCCTTCAGTTTCGATGTCCAATAATGTGGTGTTCGACTCGTTCACTGGAATCTGATGGTAGCAACTCAGGATTTGAGAAACAGTGTCAGGAATCTATACTTGTCACTCTTCATCAGACCTACCAAATGGCTGCTAGCTTGTGTTTAGGCCTTTCATCTGGTTTTGTAGTTGTTTCAGTTTCTCTTTGCCACGAGAAAAATTGGTTGGTTTGTTTTCCAACTACTTTAATATTATTGAAATGGGGCAACAATATTACCTATCTTGTTGTAGGATCTGGATTAATGCACAGTTTTGGAGGCTAGCGTTACTTATCACAATGTGCTAAAAACAATGGCTTTGTCTTAAACACTATCAATCCATTGTTGGGAGAACGCTAGCTGTTACTTTCTAATTTAATGCTGCTCGAAACTCGTGTTGAGCTTGCCTGAGCGTGTATTGCTTAGTGGATTCTTGTTTTTATCAATAAAAAACGCTTCCCAAACTGTATAATCTTCTTCGGGAGTGTACAACTTTCTGTATGTAGATAATGATATCTAGAATAATGGATCTTGCATGAATTTTATGATCAAATATCATGAGTAGATTAGATCTCATAGAGTTTAACTCCCGTTCTCAACCCATGACCAATATGAGCTCAAAGCTTCCTTCATAACTCCCGGAACTTCTTTGCAGTGTCCGTTCCATGCCTCATTTCATAAGGAACCCCCAAGGGGCTCTTTTTTCATTATATTCCATTCATATCCCAATTCCATTCAGTTCCCTTTTTTTGGTTTGAATGTCATTCAATCAACGATGGTATCATTGGCATAAGCGATGTCATTTCTAGTCTCTCTGTTTCTATTTTCTATATATTGAAAGTTAAGAAATTATCATATAATAATAGATAAGTTGCAACACAAAAAGGGGAGGTTAATGATTTTGAAACATGTGAGGCTGAGAGCAGCTTGCTATGTGAGAATCTTATGCTTTTGATTAACATCTTTCTTTAAAACTATTCTGAACAAAATGATTGTGTACCAAAAACTCATTTTTGTACTGAAAAAGTTTGGCTCCACTTTGGGGGAGTAATTCTTTTACTCACTGCAGGACATTCTCATTTTCATATGAGAATGGGCCATTTTGTAGTGCATTTGGGTTAAACAGTCATGTTTTGATTGTTACATACAACGCCAGTGAGGAAATTGGATATTATTTGGGAAAAATTACAGTTTGAGCGATATGAGACACTGCAAACAAGGCAGAAATCCATATTTCTTTTCATGCTCTTATTTCAATCCCAGCTTATATGAACAGTTACTTCAATTACACGTGAATGGGGAAAAGAGGGAAAATACCTATTAGAATATTTCCACTTTAGCTTGGTCCCTAAAAGCTGCGAGGATTTGCATCTCCAGCACAGCCAAACATGTGTGTCCAATACTCGCATTTCCCTTCAAGTTCACCACTGGCCGTTGCACCTTCATAAATCATGATGCACTTTTGCATCTCATGATCTGCCATAGTGCCTCTTCAGAAGCCGCTGGTGCCCCCGTATATGCTTAAGCCATTGAAGAAGCCTCTTCGCACTGAGAGATTGAGCTCATGGATGTGCGGCTGGAGATCACATCTGATCAGCGTAGGTGCTGAATTTCTGCATGTTTCCTGCAGTTGTGTTCCTCGTTGATCCCACCAAGAGGCCTGGTTCAACAGACTTGTTTAGGGGAGATTGGTGCCAAAATTTGGTGCTAGCACACCAGGTATAGCCCTGTGGGTCACAGGGTCGATACCCATCGTGATCAACTTTTTCTTGATGTGTGTTCCAACGGTTCTTTATTTCATTGTCAGTCCTTCCGGGCAAGCTTGCAGATATCTCTGACCAGAGAGAGAGGAATTTATGAACTCGAGAGAGGAATATATGAATCACCAGTTACTTCCAGAGAGAGAGAGAGAGAGAGAGAGGTTAAAAGAAAGAAAAAATGAGGAATATATGAACTCACCAGTTTCTTCCATCCAACTAGACAAGAAAAGTTACAAACTTTATTGGATTGACTAACCAAGCGGTAATTTGAGATCCTGGATCCATTGCCTTGGTATATATTGAACTCACCATTAGAAGTTTTTGGTTTTTGTAGTTCTTTCTCAGAGGGTATTTCTGTGGTTTTTATTGTCTTTTAAGATTTGAAGACATTGAAATTCTTTTGTAAGTGGCTATTTGGAACAACATTGAAAACCAAAGGTCAAGGAATTAGCACAAGGTAAGGGGAAGGGAGCTTAAATTCATATGTTAATTAAAACTAAACAATCTCACTTGATTTAAAAAACTACTGTAGAAATTTCTCCAAAGGAATATCATAAATATTGGTGTAATAAAGGTACAACTGTTAGGAAGCGTTCCCTATTGAGCATGTCTAATCTCTCAGTTTCTGGTTAACAAGACAAAATATATTGAGAAAGGTTATATTCTAGAGTGCTGCTTTTCGCAGAATCCTCTTTTTTTATTTTTGAGGGAAAAGTGAAGGTTAGATTCATTACAAGATAGGTGACAAGGAGTCGTCATGGAAGAACCATGCAATACAAAATGAAATTACATAGGTATGTCACAGGCCTCGAAGAGAAACAGACAGCAACATAGCAATTTTTTTTTGAAAAGCAGCAACATAACACAATTACTCAAGAAGGCAACCCAACCTAGGCTCACCGATCCACTGCCAACGAAAAGAATCTTGATATATCTTCAGGTTATATATATATATATAGGTTTTGAAGAGTTCTTTCATAGTTGAAAAATATTAAGTTTCATTTGGGATTTCGTCTTCTAAGCTCAATTGAAAAAGATGCTTTTCAACTAGAATTTTGCGAACCATGGACCCGAAGGATAAAAATCGACCTTGTTTTTTTTTCTTTTCTTTAATCATTTTATCAAATACCCGCAATATAGCATTGATGTAACCCTTGCCATGCTCTAAAAAACAAGCTTGAACAACCGTTCTCTGGATCCATGCCATTGATGTAACATACGCACACACTTCCCCCTTGGGAGAGAGATTCAAGTCCTAAGAACCTTGAATGGAGAAGGGGCCAGGAACCTTGGATGCCGTAATGGACCTTGGTGTTCATCCAAGGTGAACAACACGTAGAAACCAAGTTGACATCAAAGGTGCATTGCTAGGTGCCATAGGCATTCACATGGCAGAATTGTATGGGGCCCACAGCTAGAGTGCAGGCCCCACATGAAATACTGTCATGTGATTGGCTGTGTGGAATAGTCATGACACTTAGCCGTTCTCTGGATCCTTCTCTGTTTGGGAACTGGTAGTTTAGGATGCAGATGTGTATTCCAAGAATTTGTAGATATGAGTAAAATTGGTATTCCACTTTTCTGTTTGGGCGCATGTTTACGATTTCGGCCAGAGATTTTTCATTTCTACTGTGTTGTTTGGGATGGATGTATTTTTGAAAAGGAAAGTTTGACATGGCCATGTTGGGTCAAAGTTGGATAGGTGTAGTCTATGAATGTGAATGGGTCAGAAACGAGTTGGGTCTTTATTGGACTCAATGCTTTGAAAGAATCTTTCTGAAACTGGATCTGAATCAGATCTCAAGTTAAAGAATTGAATCCAACCCTATGATGGTTGCAAGAAACACAACATTATATGGCTCAAAAAATGAAATTGTTCTTTTTTGAGAATTTCGGGGGACTAGCTTGCAGTCCGTTCATTGTTAGACGCATATGATTAGAGTCAATTAGACGCTTACAAACGAATCCAACAGGATACGAGCAACCCAGATATGGATCCATCCAAATGGGCCCTATAGGTTTGTTTGGTGAGTCTAGTGCTTGAACTTCGCAAACAGTAGTTAGATCCATCTTTACCTGGGTTGGACATTGACATCCGGTATTGCTTTCAATCTGGACTCATCCGACCTTACACCCATAAACATCATATTTGAGTGAATGCAGACCTGAACCCTCGTGGATCTAAACCCATTTCATCCTGATCAGAACCTTAGCTCAAACGGTCAATCCCACTGTGTATTGGTGAAAAGGTTAGGTTGTTGATGGTAATTATTAGCAGCCAGGCTCTCAGTTTTTAACCAACGGTTGCTCCACTTGTTTGGTATGAGCTGTTAGTGCACGTCACCATGTGTTGGGACATTGCAGGTTCAAAACCCAATGGTATGTTGTGTAACTGGTGGTCTGCCTAAACCCAGCTTGTCTTTCTGAAAAAAAAAATTTATTAGAAGCCAGGGTGCATGCAGTAAAGTAACATTAATGGTGGCCAGGGAGCCGGTGTAGCAATTAGTAATTACCACCTCTATCTCATGGTAGTCAGTTTGAGGATTTGGCTTTGGTAAATGCCATGCCATTTCCTCATCTCCTAAAAACCCTGCCTCCCAAACAAATTTTGGTGCTGGGGAATCCCCAGTTCTTCTCCGGTGCTCTCCGATGATCGGCTCCCAAACAGTGACCGTAAGTATGGCAGGCAGAGCCAGCGCGACTAAGTCTTTCATCCTGGGGTGGTTTCTCAGAGTAAAAATAAAAAGGATTAATGAAAAATAAAAAATCCATGCAGGCAAACAGGAGCATCACTCGTTTAAAACATGGCCGTTCACCTTGGTTGTCTTTAACTAAAAATGAAACTAAAAGATTTGCAGAAGATGCAAGAAAAGAAGAGAAAAAAGAAATGGACGGTTCAGATCAGATCCTACTTGTCTCCAAAGACCGAATGCAGGCTGATGATGGTGGTTTCCTCCTCAAAGGAGAACTGCTCTCGTTTGATATCTGGTCGAAGATAGTCTGTCCATCTCAGTCTGCAACTCTTCCCACACCGCTGCAAGCTTGTAAGAGTTGAAAAACTATCTTTTTTTTTTTGTTTTCTCTGCAGTAGACAGATGATTGACCAGAAAAAAATGCCAAAAATTAGCAATAAATGCACCAAAACTGCCTTTTGTTAAATGTTTTTTTGGTATATAAAAGAAAACTTGATAAAAGAAAAAAACAAAGAAATACTAATGAGAAGACGACCTTCATTATTTGGAAAACGTTATAACAAATTTATTTCAATTTGGTACACATCATATGAAAAGAAGACAGTGAATAAGATTTTAAAAAGCTATTAGATGGCCGACAAGGGCTATGCTCATTTGGTAGGGTCGGCCTGGACAAAGTCACCAAGCTGAGGTTATGTCATGAGCTCGAAACCCATGGGTACACATCCCTGGCTGCTAGGCTGAAGCTGGGTGTACTTCTTGATGGACAAAGAGAATGTGAGTTTTTTACACCAATGAGCTCGCAAATGAGGTGGTTAATCTTCTCTATTTAAAAAAAAGAAGAAAAAACTATGAGACAAAAACAAACTGCCATTTCTTCTTTAAAATGAAATTGTTTGGAGAAGAGGGTAATAAGTATTTTTTTGCCTGCTTTCTTAGGCAGAACTCTCCAACTTCCATGGCCATTCTTGCTAATGAAATCAATGAGCTTTTGATCCTCCTCAGGTGCCCATGATCCCTTCAGTCTTCTCACAACAAGTTCTTGCCATCTCTTTCTCACAAAACTCTTGCACTTCAAACCACTAAGGTCAGCCTTGCGGCCAGTCAGTCTCTCTCTCTCTCTCTGCATAAATTAAATAAACTGTTAACTGGTGTCTGTCTTTATTGCCTTAACCGAAACGTGGACACGTGGTAGGGATACTGCCTGGTGTACTTACTATCACTGTCCTGGCAGCATAAAACTCTGTCAGCTTACCCCCTTTACCCTTAATGAGTCGCCACGCTTAGGCTTGCACAAGGGGTTAAGATTTGAACCTAGACGGGCTGCGTCAATCATATAGAGGAGCTTCATGTAACTTTTTTTGGTAAACTAGAGACGTGGTTGTGTGTTCATTTTAAGAGGGGTGCAGTACACTGGTCCCCTCTTTAATAGGGGCAACCAATTACGTGGCTCATCCTAATTGGGCAGAACACTTTGTTTATAAAGTATTATGTTCGGAACATTTGATCTTTTAGGGTAAACTGCTAACATACTAGGTTTGGGGCAGATACTCAACCAACCCAAACCCGTTTAGTAAGGTTTGGTAAAAAAGGAAAAGCTAAAATTTGATTAAGCAATCAGGTTAGATTCAGTATTCAACAGTTGAGATTTGGATTTGGATTAGGGATACAAACGGGTGACATTTGGGATGAATTTTGCCAGATCCGAATCATAAAAGAAGATTTGAATTCGGATCCAGATCTCAATCAGATCCAAAGAAGTAAAGTTGAATCTAAATCCCAAATACATGTGATAATATTGGAGCTGGAAAAAATAGAACACATAAAAATTACAATTTGGGTCGGATTCTAATTTGGATCAACTCCAGATCCAACTTAAAATGCTGATTGGAATCTGACGCAAATCAGAAAGTAATATGATTAAACAGATTAAAATTCAATCTGAATGTGCCAGATTTTATTTAAAGGATCCATATCCGAAAATAACATATCAGACTCGGATCAGATATACGGCGATCGGTTTTGGTGCCCTAATTTGGATACTTGCCATTATTAAAAAAGAATGACACTTGAAAGATTTGAAGTAATGGCATTGGACACCCAGCACTTTTCAAGCTATACGACGTAGGTGTTTGTTCACCGAACCATGTTAACTCTGAGTGTTCCTTCATTTTATGTGTTTTTGTGTGATTGCTTCATTGTAGTGCTCTCTTTCATGGTATCAGAGCAACCATCGATCTCTATGCTCAGGTAATCTTTTTTGTGAAGAGATGAAATGGTAGCATCAACTCTCCTCACTAAGATAAATGCTCTCTCTTTTCTTGTTGCTTGCTCCAGAAAGCTTGCAACATTTTTTGACCACCAAATTAACATTACTTTTTGCTTTGGGAGTCTCAATTCAGTTCCTTATTGCTGTCTTATGACCTGTATGGATTCATGGATGAATCTAAGAAGTGTCTGAACAAGTATGTTTTGTCCCCAGATTGAAAACATACTTATTGCTGTCTTATGACCTGTATGGATTCATGGATGAATCTAAGAAGTGTCTGAACAAGTATGTTTTGTCCCCAGATTGAAAACATACTTATTGCTGTCTTATGACCTGTATGGATTCATGGATTAACCTTGATTACCTCACTTGTTTGCCACATGGTCAACTTCTTCTTAGTTGGATCATCTCATCTCTTTTAGAGTCTGTTCATGACCAAATCATTGGGCTCAAATCTTTATATGAGGTATGAAACACCCTCAAGTGCTCTTATACTGCCCAATCTCGCTCTAAAATTCTGCAGTTAAAAGAACAACGATATAACTTAAAGAAAAGTTCTAAAAGTGTCAACAAATTTTTTTAGAGAGCTAAGTTGCTCTCTCACCAACTTGATATGGCATCTTATCCAATAGGTGAAGAAGACATGAAAGAGGCCTCCCTTAAGAATGTTTTTTTTTAAATGTCTATCTCTACAAGAAAAGAACCTGTCACTATCAATGAGCTTCATAGTCTCCTTTTGATTGAACACTACAAGAAAAATGCATATTAGCGACGGATGCTATCCGCCGCTATTCTATCGCAAATTCTGTCGCTAACGTATTTACCGACGGATTTGTGACGGATAACGTCCATCGCATAATCTTGGTTGCTAAATGGTGATGGAATTTATCTGTCGCTAGTCCATCGCTATTTAGCGATGGATTAGCGATGGCTTATTTCCGTCGCTAGGCCGTCGCTAATTAGCGATGAACTATATCCGAATATAATCCATCGCTAACTTGTCGTCGACAAGTTAGCGATGGATTAAAGTCTATCGCAAACCATCACCTGATTGAAATTGATGACGTCTTGGAGACGAAAATAATCCGTCGCTAAAAAAAAAGAGAGCCTTGAGGTGTGCGCCTCATACGCCTTGAGGCGCATTCCTCGAGGTGAGGCGTGCCTCAAGCTCTTTAGGTGAACAAAGAGCTTGAGGTCGAGTTGAACATAGAAGCCAGAATTGAACATAGAAGTGGTGCTGAAAGATATGAAACATTCCAATATTCAGCTTTTTCAGACCAGACTACAACCAAAAGACAAGAAACATAGGGACAATCATGCAATTGAATGAGGCATTCAAAAGATATCATTTCAGCAAGAAGGCATCAAGATAAGTTCATGATACTAATGGTCAACATGTACAATTACAAAACATGCATGAAGGAAGCCGAGCAGTCTCAATACCAATTCGAGCAAATCATGTGGCAAACTATGACCATAATGTAGGAAGGTTAATGGCATTAGTAGATCTCAAAAGAAAATTGCAATTGAACTCATATAAAATAAATCATACCAAGGAAATACTGGCAAACAATGGACATATGAAAACCTGTCAAGGACTGCTCCAAAAGTTGATACTGCATAACAAGTAAACAAATAAGTAAAAAGAAAAATTAAAGAACTATAGGCCTGAAGGTATTCTAGGAGGGAAACTTTTCAATAGATTAACCCTTGCTAAAGGATCATCACTACAAAAAACACTATATAACATTTGATAGATAATAAAGGAGTAAAAACAAACTTTATCAAAACATGATGGAAAGGCTTAAAGACTTCATGCACATACAGATGTATACTGAAGCACAAAATACAAAAATATAGACAACTAAATTAATAAGGCATTTTCATGGATTATGGTTTACTCTAAAATCATTAACAAGCATGGATTATTGAAGACATTGAAAAATGTTTTGCTCTTGAAAACTTTACTCACCTTGATTATGCATGCGAGCAAACCGGCCGTCCAACTCATCACATACAAAGCTGGGGAAAAACAAGAGAACATGATTTGTTGGAAAATCTATTGCATTTCTTCAAAGAGAATAAGAAAGCTGAAGCCACAAAATTGTGTGAAATAATCACCTTATGAAATAAAGAACAGTGAAAATCTTCTTATCAGAAAAGCAATGTCCAAATGCAATACAATTTGCAATAATCCATATGTATCCTGCATCGATTTTAGCCAAAATTTGTTAAAAACTACAAGGAACATAAATCTTTGGTAAAAGAAAAAATGAACCTATGTGGAGATTCAATTAAATACATGGACAAGAGAAAATCATCAAAAAGAGAACTTTTATCAGAACGACTTAATGAGCCCGCCTTCCGACGCCTTGTCGCTCGCCGACTCCGGAGGCATCGACCTCGCCCAGCTCGTGAGCTCCCCTACCTAATTCCGCAGCGCCCACGAATTCCTCGATCTCTCGCATGCGTTCAACGATCTCTCCGCCTGCAGCAGCGATATCTCCGGCAAGCTCCAGTGCCTCGCCTCGATTCTGGTCGGATTTGACAAGGCCGATCGGGACACCGCTGCCTCTCTGCTGGAGTTGGAGGTAGGGTTGGCGTTTGGGGAACGACCGTCGAAAGAGGAGGAGAAAGAGATTCTAGGGTTTCTGGAGAGCATGGACGCAGAGGAGCTTGAGCCGACGATCAGCTTGTTCATCTCGGCTCTCGAATCGCCGTCGATCTTCATTCGGCGGAGTGCCACTGGAAAGATTCACCTTCTGGCGAAGAACCAGGAGGAGAATCGTGAGCTGAGGGCGACGAACATTTGCAGGTCGGTGGTGGTTACGACGAGGCTTCATGGATTTGAGGGTAATCAGAGAGATTAAGAGGTAGGGAGGGAGAATTTTGCGCTCAGTTTTTATCAAAAACTCGCGACGGACTTTGCGACAGAATTTTTCCATCGCGAGTCCATCGCTAATTAGCGACGGAATCACGACAGAAATTTTTTTGTCACTAATTCCGTAAATATTTCGCAGTTTAGCGACATTATTTTCTCTTGCCAATCCGTCGCTAATTTGCGACAGAAAAAATCTGTCGCTAATTAGCATTTTTCTTGTAATGGAAGAAGCACAATTCATGGACCCTGGTTACAAAACTACTTTTACTTTTAATTCTTATGCCAACCTTGTTCAACATCAACCCTTTGGTGGTCAATTCATGCAAAATCAAAACAATAATAGAGGTGGAGAATATCAAAGAGGCAGATGAGATGAAGGAATAGAGACAAAAATCAAGGATGGATGGATGACCAAAATCGTAGCACCATAGTGTGTCAATACTGTAACAAACCTGATCACACAGCTAAACGCTGCTTTCAAATTACCAAGAACATTCCAGAGAATCAAAACAATGCTCAAGAGTCTCACCCTCAAGTATATCAAGCCACGGCTCATGGTGTGGATGAAGGCAGCTGGTACCCAGACTCTGATGCATCCTATCACGTCACACATGATTTCAACTCTTTGTCTCTTCATGCACCATATGAAGGGAATGTCACACTAAAAATAGGTGACATAACATGTTTGAAAATACATGTAGGTGCTTCTCAATTATCTGTTCATGATTCAAAGTTCAGTCTTAAAGATAATAATGTTATGTTTGAATTTCACCCAGATAATACTCTTGTGTTAAGGATCTTGCGACAGAGAAAAAGATCATCTAGAGCAGTGAAGGACTCTACCGAATAAATTTATCTAAGAATAAAGAAGCTAATAAAATCCAAGTTGTTGCCTTGGTAGAAACATACCTGAATCAGTGGCATCAACGGTTGAGGCATCCTGCAATGCATGTGGTACAAAGTGTGGTACATCAGTTTGGTCTGCCTTATTATCATGATCACATGAATTTTATATCTAGTGCCTGTCAACAAGAAAAGAGCCATGCTCTTCCCTTTTCTGCATCCTTGCATACAATTTTTGAACCTCATGAACTTATTTATTCAGACGTGTGGGGTCCTGTTCCAGTGATTAGCTTGGACCGATATGGGTTTTATGTGCATTTTGTTGATGCTTTTTCAATATTTACTTGGATTTATATCATTTCTCACAAATCAGACATTGCCAATGTTTTTTGAACATTTAAAGTAAAAGTATAAAAAAAAAATTCTAGAAAAAATAAAGTCTTTACAAACTGATGGTGGTGGAGAATATCAAATTGTAGATCCTTTCTTCGAGAATGTGAGATCTCACACAGTTTCATGTCCTCACACCCATGAACAAAACAATGCTGCTGAAAGAAAGCACCGCCATATAGTTTATACAGGGCTAAGTCTCACGAGTCAAGTTAGTGTTCCTGTAAAATATTAGACATATGCCTTTAGCACTATGGTTTATTTGATAAATCATCTTTTATCTCTTGTGATTGGTAATACACCCCCATTTGCAATATTACTTAAACAACCAACTGATTATAAGCTTTTTAAAGTGTTCGAATATGCTTGCTACCCTTCTCTAAAAACCTATCACTCCCATAAATTGGACTACAAGTCAAACATGCATGTTATTCTCAACTACAATAATAGTCACCAGGGATATCACTGCCTTAATGTTTCTACCAGAAAAATTATTATTTCTCAACATGTGATATTTGATGAAGCCCAATTTCCTTTCAGTAGTACAACAGTAAAGTCAAGTCTATCAGCATCGCAAGAACTGAGTAACTTTCCTCTTATGCTAGGTTTGTTCAGCTTGGATGTGAATCAAACTATACCTGATTCAACAAGTTCAAATCCAAACCCACCGAGTCCAAATCTTGAGCCTAGTCAGCCTGAGCAGTCTAGTCCCAATCCAGTACCATAGTTAAAACTAGAAACCTCTACCTCTCCAACCGACTTACCCGTTTCTGAACTAGTTATACCAGTTGAACCTTTGCACACTCATAGTATGGTCACTCACATTCCTAAAGTGTATATGTCTACGTTATGCCCTCTACTTATTGTCTTGTTGACTCAATTTACTCAGGATCTTGAACCCAAGACGTTCTGTTAAGCCAATCAACATCGGCATTGGAGAGATGCTATGGCCAAGGAGTTTGACGCTTTGAATGTCCCAACAAGATGGATTTCTCCTTAGTTGAATGTCCCACCCAACGAGAGGGTTCCAATAGGAGGCAACCAATCCTTCTTTATCATTGGAGGGGAAGGCTAAGGCGTGAGTTAACTGGGCATCTATATCCCAACCTTTAGATTTTGGAGGCTTGGGAATACACAATTTGAAGAGATTTAACAAAGCTCTTTTGGCAAAGTGGTTATGAAGAATTTGTAGAAGAGACCACATTCTTAGCCTTATTTTTGTGAAAAAATATGCCTTGGAGGGTTAGTCTTGGAGTTGGTTAAAAAATCATAGATGGCTAAGAGGATCGGGTATTTGGAAGGGATGGATCTTGAAGTTGGATTCATTTAACGAGGCGGTTAGGATGAAAGTGCGATGAGGCAACTATACTTTATTTTGGCAAGAGCCTAAGGAATCTCAAACTAAGGGACATATACCCTTTAGTTTATAAACTTGCTAGAGCCAAGTATGGCAAGGTGTGCGATTTTTGGTCATCCACCATGGAAACATGGAAAATTGTGTATACGTAGATATCCTTCGGAATTGGCTCTTCAACAATGGAGCGCTCTCATGGTCTCCCTAAGGGGACTCTCTCTTTTACACCGATCGAGAGGACATGGCTTCTTGGTCTCTTACTAATGATGGGTCTTTCTCCACTTCGTCTATATACACTTTCTTTGGGTCTTCGCCAACATATTGGCTTCCCAAGCATGCCTTGTGGGGAGCTCGGTTGCCACCATGAGCTTCTCTCAAGGGCTGGCTGAT
Source organism: Nuphar pumila (assembly GCF_984573655.1). NCBI lineage: Eukaryota > Viridiplantae > Streptophyta > Magnoliopsida > Nymphaeales > Nymphaeaceae > Nuphar > Nuphar pumila. Next base: position 69,241,416 of record NC_143261.1, read on the forward strand.
TCTTGGTGATGCGGTTAATACAGATGCTAAACTCAAGAGGCCAGGCTTCTTCCTCGCTAGTAGCTGCCCACTATGCTTGTGTGAGGAAGAGTCTACAACCCACCTGTTTTGAAACTGTTGTTTCTTTCGTACTTATGTTGCACCATTCTTGGAATGACATCTTTAGTAATTGAGATTGCTTATCATTTCCTAGAGAGGTTGTGATTGCACCACACATCAAATCGTTGGACGTTCCTTTGGCGTTCTTGGGTTTTGACAGCTAGGAGAGTGGTCTGGCTAGAGAAGAACCATCACATCTTTCACGGAAAAGTTGCTGATTTAGAGGGTATCTACTACCACCTACGTTGGGAAATTGGCCCAAAAATTGGACTAAAATGGTCTCACCTCCCCATGAATTTGGTGGGGGTAGCATCGGGCTATCTTCTTTTGATTGATGTTCTTTAAAATATCTCATCACTTCTTTTCTTCTTTGTGCTTTTGATGTATCTTCTACTGATAATATTATTAATATATTTTATTTTCTCTAAAAAAGACAACTTTTTTACTAAAAAATCATATTTTTCAACCAAAAATGTAATTCAAGGAATCTTTTGATCAAATATGAGCTCATAGATGTGATTTACATGGTCCATTTAGTGAACATTGACATTTGAATCACTAGAATCAGACCTGTGTGCAAGATTTTATAGGGATTCAAGAATCAATGGCTCATAAATGATGTTGGCTATAAATATGTTGATATCAATAACAAAAATTGTTAAAATTTTCAATGGTTATAAATATGACAAAATTTGTTGATTCAATATTTTTTTGCCCAAAGAATGGAACCTAAGGTTCGATTCCTATCAACTTAACCAAGCTGAATCCATCCACGTTAGCCATCCCTAGGGGTTGAGTGAAACTGAATTGCCTTGCCAATTCTGTTCCACCCATTCCCTACGTCCTCTCTATCATCATACCCTTTCTTGGGACCTTATATTATTGCAAGCTGTTTTGATCAAATCTGATCCATGATGTGATGTACATGGAATGTTGCTATTTGAATCTCAAGATTCCGACCGGTGGACTTTCTGGTGCTTCAAAAATCAATGGGTATAAAAATGATAAATTTTTATTTAAAAAATATCATATTCTATTTGTAAAAAATATATAATCCAATGGTCAATTCCTATCAGATTGACCAGCTCAATCCATCTATCTATGGGGTCCAATTTGAACGAAACAACTTGTATCAATGAGATCCAAGACTGGGTGTGATGGTATGGATGGCATAGGAGTCGAGTGAATCAAACATAATATCAATTCCATCTATTGTTGGAAAGCAATGGGAGATGGATTTCTCCTTAGTTGAATGTCCCACCCAACTAGAGGGTTCCAATAGGAGGTAACCAGTCCTTTATTATTTGCAATCTTGTATAGGGCTGGATACAAATCCTGCAAATGGTCATCCTCATACCAAATGTCCTTCAAAAAACATGATACGCGAGCTGTCACCCAAGGAGATCACAAAGAATGCTTCAATAAGGTCATAAAGGCATTTGACCCACCCTTTCCAAATACTTGACCCATTTTGATCATTTTACACCCCCAACCCATTCCGAAAGCCAACTATGAAGATTGTATTTTGCTCTAACAACCATAGCCTAAGGCTTGTCAAGAGTGATGATCTTCCATAGCCCACCTGATTAGGAAGGCCTTGTTCCAACGACCTACTTCACAAATTCCAAACCCGCCCTACTCTTTGGTTATAGTAATGATATCCCATGACACCAAATGCATCGTTTTTTTGTGAAATTTGCCAAACCAGATGAAGATTTGGAAAGCTTTATTTAAACACTTAGAGTTTTGTAAGAAAGTTGAAACAATTGCACAAAATGCAATAAAAATTAAGGACATGCTTTACAAGCGGTATTCTTATAATTGCAAGATTGTACCCAGCCCAAAAGTTGATTTTTGCCACCACCCCTTTCCAAATTCCAATAGATGTCTTTAGTAACCCCTCGGTGAAGAGGAAGTCTCAAGTATTTGATTGGGAGCTCACCAATCCGGCAATCAAATAGGGTGGATGCAAAGGTAGTCATCCCACCCCCTTGTTAAATGAGACTTAACTCGATTTATGACCATTAATAGAAAGACCCAAGAGTTCCAAAAAGGTGTGAAGTAAAATCCATAAGTTGGCAATGTTGATTTTGGGTGGCATGGCTGAAGATAGCTAGGGATATCGGCAAAAAGGATGTGAGAAAAAAGCTGGGAGCCCCAGGAGATCCACACCAAAGAAAAGACCACCCTCCACCACCGAATCAAGCATACATTAAGGGCCTTAACGACAATGGTAAAGAGAAGAGGAGATAACGGGTTGCCTTGGCGTAGACCTCTATATATACAAGTTGAAAAACGTACCTTGGCACCCATTTAGAGTGATCGCAGATGAAGTGATTTGAACAAGACCTTTGATCCAAAGCACACCACTTATCTCCAAAGTTCAAACTTTCCAAGCAAGCAAGCACGAAGGAAGTCCCAACGAATTGTGTCTAAAGCTTTGGAGAGGTCTAGCTTGAGAATGAAGGCCTTGGCTCGAGAACTACCAATGGAGTGAATGGTCTCATGTGCAAGAATAAAACCTTCATGTAGCTTCCTTCCCGTAATAAAAGCATGTTAGTTTTTAGATATGATATCATCAATAACAAGCTGCAATCTCATAGCAAGCCTTTTTTAGATAATTTTGTAAATGGTCTCACTGAGAGCAATATGTCTAAAGTTATGAAGCGAACTTTTCAAAACATCCTTTGAGATAAGAACCGTAAGAGACCTCCCCGATGACCCTTGGAAGAGAAGCATTTGCATGAAACTCATTAAGAAGGGAACACAAGGTATTTTTGCAAACACCCCAAATCTCTCTAAACAAGCCGATAGGAAAACCATCAATGCTAGGGTCCTTGCAAAGAGGCATGGACTATACGACTTTATTGAGCTCGAGAAGGTCAAACTGGCATGATATAAGGTCTACTTGGGGTGGCTGCAGCCCCCCCAAAAAAAACAACCTTGACAGGTCCAACCTTGGTCTATCATTGCACTCAAACCGTGCTTCAAAGTGACAAGTAATTGACTGAAGTAAATCAGCTTCACAAATTGTAACACCATCACAAGATATAAGAGAGATGTTATTAAATCTTCTACGTGAGAAGACAAAAGCAAGGAAATAACGAGAATTTTGATCACCATCCATGAGCCACTGAACAAGCAAACGACACCATTCTTCTATCTTAGATGCAAGCACTTCATGATCCACTTTCAAATTTGCAGCAACCTCCACATCATTGGATGTCGCCAACAAGTTCTCATTTGCTTTAAGATCATTTTCCCAAGCGCTAAGTTCATGAAACTTACCATAGTAACTTGCTTGTTAGTGGTAATATGAAATATTTATATTAATTATATTACATTTTTAACAAAATGTTTTTATAAGTAATACAAAATATCCTTTTTAACAGAAACATTCAACATATTTTATATTAATATAAAGCACTTTATTTTAATTATTTACCGTGTCATCCTTTTTAAATTTTGTCAATCAGTCACGTTCATGAATCCTGTACATGTATGTATCCATTTTTGAACATGCTTAATCCATCCATGATGTTAGATTGGATCAAAACAACTTGTGCATGAAGATCCACAGGCATTTATACGTAATGGTATCATTACCAAATATATATATATATATATATATATATATATATATATATATATATATATATATATATATATATAGAGAGAGAGAGAGAGAGAGAGAGAAAGAGAGCTTGATCAGGGGAGGGTGTTGTGTGTTCTTCCCCAAAAATGTGTGTTCAGGGGTCCGAATGAGTGCCACATATATAAGCATGTGGGGCTCATATCCCCATGTGTGTCAGCATCACTTAGCATCGAAGTCCGGTGTAGTTGTTAGGACTTAAGTATTCTTTCCTGCCATTCTCGCCATGAAACAACGGTTCAAGAAAAGGACAAAAATGTCCTTCATCCAGAAAAGGGAGGATGATCTTAACTCTTCAAAAAGTCCAAACGTTGTCGATTATGAAATATGCACTTCGGCAGCTTTCTAGACCAGTATTCTTTTGAAACGTGTTGGAACACTATGACCGACCTGGTAAATAAGTGGAATCATAAGACGAACACATTCCAGTTTGATTTTTTTGAGATCACCGTGACCCTAGAAGATGTGGCGCAGATTACGGGCCTTAAGTGTCATGGAAGTGCTATCCTATTATGGGATTCAAACTATACCACAAGGGACAAGTGCATGGCCCTTCTAGGAATGTCGATGGAGGACTGAAGGCAATGTATTTCTGGTGGAAGCAATTCCATATCGATGAAAGTTTATTCTTTTCGTAATAAATGGGAAGGCCAATCCGCTACATATGCATCTGAAAGAGCTGCCCAACTGCAGCTTCCTTCTTTATTTTTTTGGACTTACTTTATTTTCTGATTTGTCTAGTTCGAGAATAAGTTACTTGTGGTTGCAATTCTTGAAAGACTTAGATAAAGTCTACAACTATGCATGGGGTGATGTTGTGCTTGCACACTTGTATAATCAACTTTATCGTACAAGTAATGGTACAAAAATCGTCACAGGGTTTTAGCCATTTATCCAGGTAATTATTTATTACATATTTTGTAGTTGTAGACTAAGATAGTTGAAAGTTATAGTCTTAATAATATATATGATTTTGTAGGCCTGGTTGTGAGAGAACATTGTCGCCTTGCATCCTCAGTGTGGCCCTGCGATTTGTGGTTTTCCAAAGATCGGTCGGTGGGATACAATAAATGTAAAGCAAGATCATGCTAAGTTCATTTTAGATGGTCTGCAATTAAATGAGGTAAATGGTTTAAAATTGTTTACAATCGTTTCAGCATTTATCATTCATTGGTATAAATCGTTGAAATGTTTAGCATTCTTAAGTAATCATCGTTGCAGGATTTTCACTTTGTTAGTACAAATTGTTCTAATGTTTAACATTCTTAAGTAATGATCGTTGCAGGATTTTGTATTCCTTAGTACAAATCATTATCACTTTAATTTTTAACTTTTGTTAGTGTAAATAGTTGTAATCGTTAGCATTCTTAAGTAATGATTGTTGCAGAATTTTGTAATAATCATTAGCATTCTTAAGTAATAATCATTGTAACCTTTGCTAGTTACAATATATCATGAAAAGCTATTTATGGGAGGACATTTTCATCAAATGCATATCTATCTTTTAGAGACTCCCATTTTTACATAAGAGATCACAAAAAACAACCATATTGTTCATCATCGAGTTTATTTTCTACTGCAAAATGATTCTATGTACAGCTGAGGGTACATCATCTCCAAAAAAATGAGATCAAAATGATTCTATGTGCAGCTGAGAATACTCCCACTGCACTGCACCATTTTGTCATGAAGTATATCAAAGATTAGGCAGATATTTTTTCAACAACAAAGTATGGTTTGCGAACAATGGTGAGACCAACAGTAGGAATAGATCAAATAGATGGACATCAGCATCACCCTCTGTCTATCATGCAGAATATATGTGCTTGCTCCTGTATAACGACAACGATTGAAGATGATTATGGTCATTATATTCTATGTAAGCTTTGATATACTTCACGATAAATACACCACAGTCATATGTGTCATAAATATATTGATGTATACACAGAAGATAACAACCATAATCATCATCGAAGATTATACAAATCTTTCCTCACGGCATGAAACAACTACGTTATCAGCATCAAACCCCATCTATTAAGCACAGGTAGAAGGAACACAAAAGAACAAAGAAGAAAGAAAAATACAAGGAAGAATAAGAAAAAGGAGAAGAAGAAGAAGAAGGCGGAGGAGAAAAAAGAAGAAGAAGTTACGATGCCGCAGAAAAGAGAATAAGAGGTTAAATAGATTAAGGTTTTAAATATGGACAACGAGTCGGGTCGGTAGGGTAGGGTTTTACATAAAATAGGGTTTTACACCGATCTATATTAGGGTTTTACATAGAATAGGGTTTTACCCACGTGTACATAAATTGATACGACGTTTAGACTTAGTAAAGTACAAATCAATTTACAATTTGATATAAATATTTAAGTAAAAGTTACAAATCGTTATCATTGTTTTATAGAAGGTGTTCTATCACGATCTGTACAACAACATACATAAAGCAGAAACAATTTGTTCTATCGCAATTTGCGTTTATGAGCTTTGTCTATGTGAACGATGTCCTATCACGATTTACACAATGCTATATTAGTAAGAATCTATTATTATAAATCATCAACTCACGTTTAGCACTCATAAATAAAAATCATGATTTACACAATAATGCTATATTAGTAAGAATCGAGATTAGGGTTTATTGTCCTATCGCGATTTGCTTTTATGAGCATTTTCTACGTGAACGATATATCGTATCGCGATTTACACAATGACTGGTTCATAAACAAATTGATGCGATGTTTAGACTTAGTAAACTATAAATCAAAGAAAACAAACATCATCATATGCCCAATCGCGATTAGGGTTTAGGATTTAGTGTTTAGGATTTTAGGGGTTTAGGCTTTATGGTTTAGGATTTAGGGTTTGGGGTTTGTAGTTTGTAGTTTAGGGTTTAGGGTTTTAGGGGTTTAGGTTTTAGGTTTTAGGTTTAGGTTTTAGGGGTTTAGGGTTTAGGTTTTAGGTTTTTGGGTTTTATGTTTTAGGGATTAGGGTTTAGGGATTAAGGTTTAGAGTTTAGGGTTTAGGGTTTAGCGTTTAGGATTTAGGGTTTAGGGTTTAGGATTTAGGGTTAGGTTTTAGCGGTTTAGGGTTTTATGTTTTAGGAATTGAGGTTTAGGGTTTAGGGTTTAGTGTTAAGGGTGTAGGGTGTAGGGTTTAGGGTTTAGGGTTTAGGGTTTAGGGTTTAGGGTTTAGGTTGTAGGGTTTAGAGTTTAGGGTTTAGGGTTTAGGGTTTAGGGTTTAGGGTTTAGGGTTTAGGGTTTAGGGTTTAGGATTTAGGTTTAGGGTTTTAGGTTTTAGGTTTTAGGGTTTAGGGTTTAGGATTTAGGGTTTAGGGTTTAGAAAGTTACTGCGACAATGATATGTCTTTGTTTGTCTTTGTGAATGATATCAATATATAATATCGCGATTGACGAGCTTTGTATTTTAGGTTTTCAGATTTTTGGCTTTAGGGATTGGGGATTGGGGTTTAGGGTTTAGGGTTGGCGAGTTTTGTCTATGTGAACGATATATCCTATCGCAATTTACACAATGACTGATTAATAAAAGGCGGAAAACTAAAACAATAAAAAAATTGAAACGATGTTTAAAATAGATAAAGTAAAAATCAAGGCTACTTCTTAAATACAAATTGATTTACAACTTGATATCGATTTAAGTCACAATTGCAAATCGATTTCACTGCAATGATTTGTCCTATCCTGATTTGCTTTAACAAGCTCTGTCTATGTTAACGATTTTTGTATCACGATTTACACAATGACTACTAAAAGACAAAAAAGATGATGAAAAAATAAATCAATACGATGTTTATTGGTAATGTGAACAATTTATTCTATAGTGATTTGTTCTTACGAGCATTATCAATGTGAACGATATATCAAGAAAAATAATAAATAAATCAACATGATGTTTAGACTTAGTAAACTACAAATCATGACTTAGTTGCAAATTGATTTCACTCTAACGATACGTGCTATCGCGATTTGCTTGATATGTCCTATCGCAATGACTAGTTTTGTAAAAGACATATGAAATGACATTTTTTAATTTAATTAATGTGCAATGCAATTTATTTGCTCACATTTTTTGAAAAATGGCAGTATTTTTTGAAAATTGGCGATATGTGAAACAATGTTTCCTTTATATATGAATAACACGTCGCACAAGTTCAGAACGGTGTCGCTTTGCTTTGCTTTGTGAACAAGTAACAGACAAACTGATGTTTCTTTTATAAACGACATGTTCGTGAATCGAACATATAACCTGCTTCATTGTAAAGGGGATATCAATGTCGAGGAAGGAGAAGATGACAGCTACACGACCAACAATGGCGAATCAGGCATATATTGTCTAAACCTCGTAACGAGTTTCTTCAAAGATTGTCTCTTTTATGGCGTATATTCAATTTGTGTTGTGTACTGTAGAAAGGAATTTCAATATCGTTTCTTGAATAATCTGCTAATGTGAGTGGAACATCAACAAAAAGTGATGCTAGAAAACTCAGCAAAGAGCTCCAAGATAACATCAAATGGCTGCAAAACAAATTTGCAGAAGGAAACACTATCAGTAATTTTTTACGTATGAAACCATTATCAGTTATATATTACGTATGCCATGGGCATGTATGTTAACACATGCATATTTGTTGTAAACAGACTATATCTGATTTCGTCATGTATATTCAAAGCAACTCAACAACCAATATTAAATGCATCGTCACCCCTTATTTCATGGTATATCGGTTCTCTTATATGTTTATTTTCTTTTTTGATTTACTCTTGTTGTTTCGTGTTTTAACCTTACTATTATCACTGTTTCGTTCAACAAAGTTTTGTCCGCCGATTGCCATACTCCATTGGATTTTAAGATGGACTACTATACTCGGGTAACGATGATCACTGCAAAGACTTTTAGTCAAGTGAAAAGGTAAGTGAAGAAACCTTGTATCCAAGGTTTAGGCATAACAATCCTAACACAATTTGTATTATCGATTTGTAAGATATTTTATCGATTTGCAGATATTGATTCCTACACTCTGAAAAATTGCTCAGCATTGGGTCTTATACGTGATGGATTTATAGAAAAAACGAATACGGTGCTACAACTTATTGGACTTTCACACTGGTGTACATTGTGACATTTTGCATTTGGTAAGTTTCCATCTATAAGGGTATTATATCATGTACGGTGGTCAGGAATTTACTTACTTCTGCATTAACCACATGTGGGATTCGTCAAAGATGTTTTGGTTGTCGACATTGGCGAGTGAAGGTTTTGCTCACCACATGATGCTCCTTTACAAAATAATGGCGTCGATTGTGGCATATTTGTAATGAAGTATATTGAAGCAATATACAATGGACGAGAACCTGATTTTGATGTTGTGTGCTCTTTATTATCCTCTATTATTGGGGACTCAATTTATATATTGGTGTCACATTACATTTTTGTTGCAGGATGATATACCTGGATTCCGCACAGAACTATACAAAAAATTGATGAAGTTTTTAATTGCAGAAGAGAAAAAAACTCAACCAGCAAGAATACCTAGAAGGTAACGAATGACACGATCCCCCAAGAATAATATGATGTACATTGACTCCTAACAGATATTATAGAGTATACTACCAAATTTTGTGAGACTGTGTATACAAATTATGTAAATTTCTCTGGGTTGAAATAAATAAAATTTTAATTTTACTAAACACGCCAATAAGTTGGACTGTTATTTGTAGTAAAGGCAAATCGTTGTTATGTTCGCTCTTCGTAAATGAAAATCGTAAAATCGATTAGCGTTGTGTACAATGAAAGAAGAAGAAGAAGAAGAAGTTGCGCTGCCGCAAAAAAGAAAGAGGAAGAGAGGTTAAATAGATTAGGGTTTTAGACTTGGACAACGGGTCAGGTTGGGTTTTATATATAGATCTATATTAGGGTTTTACATTTTGTAGGGTTTTACGCACGTGTACACAAATCGACACGATGTTTAGACTTAGTAAAGTACAAATCAATTTAAGTAATAGTTGCAAAATGTTATGAGTAAATTGTGATATTACATATCGATATCGTTCACATAGACAAACAAAGACATATCGTTGTCGCAATTACTTCATAAATATAATTAGACATCCTGATAATTACCTACTGGTGATGATATCTATTTTTTTGATGATGATGGTCATGTATTTTATCTAAGCCAAACCATTGTGGTCAAGTAAAAAAGACTAGGTTTTTTTGTTAATGATCGCGGTTATAAATCACATCATTTTGTAGTTTTAAAGTTACCGCGACAACGATATGTCTTTGTTAGTTTTTATGAATGAAAACGATTTATATTTATGAAGTTACTGTGACAATGATATGTCTTTGTTAGTATTTGTGAACGAAATTGATTTGTATTCACAAACTTTTATCACGATTTGTACTCATGCACATTTGTGAACACCCCAAATTTTTCAAAATTTTAAAATTTTGCTTTTTGCCTCTAGGACCCACCTTCTGAGTCAGTCAGAAGAGCAATTGGGTCAAATTCTAATTATTTATCGGATTCACTTTCTGGTTGAAGGTCTGAAGCCCAATTTCATTTTCTATATTTGACCCAATCTCGATTCTAGATCAGATATCCAAATCCAATTCTGAGCCCGATTCTTCTGATTTCAATTCAAAATCTAAAAATCCCAAATCAATTCTCTGTATGGCTCAGGTATTTTGTCCAGATCCAATCTCCATTTGGATCTACTCTTCACATTTTTCCTCAGTTCGAGATCCAAACTCGATATTTGCTCAAAAATCTTAGATCCAAATCTGTTTTGAAACTCAATTTTTAAAATTAATTTTTCTATTTCACAAATTCTCCTTTTATAAAATCCTCAAAATTTCAAATTTAATATTTTCGTAAATTTTTCAAAAAACCTCATCTGGATCTCATCTCTTAAGTCCCTCGTATTTTCCTTATGTTTTAGGTTTTCTTTCAAAAAAAGAAAAATAAATATCATAAAGGGGAAAATTTTTAGAAAAATAAACTTTAGGGTTTTTAAAATGTTATAACTAAAATCCCGTTTTAAAATTTTCCAGAAAATTTGAGGGACTGTTTTCAAAAATGTTGTAACGTCCCTCCTCTTTATAACCACCATTGAAGGGGAGGGGAGAGACCATCGAGCATCGCAAAGAGCATTGATTCTGACAAGAAGCTCTTCTCCCTCTTTCCTTTTCCCTTCCTTCTCCCCTGACTCTCTTCTTCTCCTTCTTCCTTTTCCCTCTCTCTATCCTTTTCCCTTTGGTTTTTCTCTTCTTGATCGACTGAAGGAGATCAGTCCAGCATGAGTGCATATAGAGGAATCACTTCTTTTCTCTCAAGCTCTACCAAGCCACTGTGAGAATCATCCCCTCTCACTCTTTATTTTTTTGTGAATTTGCCTCTTTCTTCTTCTTTCTTTTTGATTTTTCATAGTATCGGCTTCATGTTTCTTCTCCACTGAAGCACCATATGCAACATCGATCTGCCTATAGCAGCATCATTTTGCATTTTGCAATAGGATGTTGACCTTTTCTTTTATTGTTATCTTCCTTCTTTTCATTTGTAAATCCTTGTTACATTTTCGTTGTTTGTTCACGTATTTGATTCTCTGCATCTGATGGCAAACCCATATCACTCATTCATTGCATTTTCATCAACTTCATCATCATCCTGCATCGTTCATTCATTAGATTTCACTTCCTCATCCTCATCTTATTTTGTCTCCTGTTCAGAGCATCACATCATTCATTACCTCTGCAATAGAGAAATCAGATCTAAGAATTTGCATCACTTCAATCGGTTCTTTTATATATATATGAATCGTATCACAGTTTCTGGATCATTTCAATTCGATAATCGTTGAAATGATTGGGTCTGTTGTACTTCTGAAGCATAGCCATGTTTCATCGATTTATCTTTGAATTTTAATTTTGCCATTATGCAGATTTTGTTTTAGATCATTAGCCACAGTGTATATTGGATTTCCCTTTAGTATTTGGATCTTTGCATCTCCTCATGGCATTCCCAATTTCCACTATTCCCGGTGCAACATCTCCCTCATCACGTGGTAATCTGCAATGACCCTGCAATCCTGGTTCATTCCCTTTGTTTCAATGTGTTATTTTTCTTTTGATTCATAGGATTCCCTCACTTTCAATTAGCATCACATTTCCCACTCAATTTTATGCATCTATGTGTTTCTATTGATTACATTTCTCATCATGTGTTTCATCCCCTGTATATTGCATCATTATGTATCGACCTCCAACATTATTTTCACTTCGTCGGCGCTATTTTCATTTGTATCGCATCACCTTTTTCAATCCAACATCAGCGCCTATTATGTATTTACTATGAAATCCAATATGTTTTACTGTGAGACCATCATTAGCAGCAAAACACATATCTCATAGTTTGTACATCACTTCCCCACGTCTTCATCATTTCATTTCTTTCATGCCCCATCTAATTCAACGTCCAGATAAATACCTTGGAAGACATATAAGCAATCAGATTTCATTTCCTTCATTATTTCATTTCTCATGTCTTCACTGCATATGCATATCATTGGACAGATCCATTAGACCATCGCATAAGACATGAGTTGTGTTTTGTGTCCAGATGGATCAATGAGCTCTTGCTCATGAATGCCTGATGTATGAAATTATTGATTTGAAGAGCCTGTTGTATGAGTTAAGTCTGAGCTCTCGTTGTTGCATTTGTGTCTTTTGAAATGTGAAAGTCCATAAGTCTGAGCTCTCACTGTTGCATTTGTATCTTTTGAAAGGTGAAAATCCATGTTGCATTGCTTTCACAAATCTGAGCTCTCACTAGCTTCAAAATGCTGTGTGATATGCATATGCATATTTAAATTTCAAAATTGATAAGATTGTATGGCTTAATCTAAGCAGCATGTTGCATTTGTGTTGTTTAGGATTTATTATTTTGTGTTCGCTTGTTATTTAGCATTACCTGTTTTACCCAGTTCAATCCATTCCATATTGTTTTGAAAATGCATTCCGGCTGATTTTTAATTCATTGCTGAGCAACTAGTTCGCTGCGTTGAATTTTAAGTTCAGTTAAGGGTAATTATGAACATTGATCAAGATATAGAGCCTACTGCAGATGCTGCACCTATTTTCTCAGCAAGATAATTCTAAAAGATTCCTACATTGTTTGAAAATTTGGTGGTAAGGTTGTAACCTTAAGATCACCTTGGATAGTGTTAGTCTTTGCATGATGGTGATCCTAAAGAGGGAGGAGGTGGTAATAGTCTTTCAAGTGCCTTTGACATTTTCTGATAATTCTGAAAAGAAGGTGATCTCTTGTCTTTGTTTAGTGTTCTGCATTGGGCTTGTATGATTTTGGATTAGCTTATTTGGACTAGTATTTTACCCTAGTGTTTTATTCAGACACATAGACATTATGCTATGAATAGAAGGAAGAATATGACTTGCAGAAACAAAATATCATCAACAATCTTGATTGATCAATGAAATTCTTGGAGGATGCACATTCCAGTTTAGTGGAATCAGGATAGGGGAACCGTTTGCTTGGTAGTCTCTTAATATGCACATTTTGTCTGTTCATGTAATTCGATCACATGGTTTACTATGAATTAGAATTTTACATTTCTATAAGGAAATCTTGCATGTACCTGGCCTTTCATTAGAAGGTTTGCTTATCAAGTACACTCGACGAACACAACCTTATTGGGGCTATTACTCAGAATTTTGCTGGGCATCCTGGAGCTGCTGAAATATCTTGATCAAATTTTGTATGTTGACATTGATGTGCATCATGGTGACAGAGTTGAAGGAGCCTTAACATCTCACAGATTTCTAACTTACTGTGAAACACTGCGATTTGTTGGCTCAAAATCAGACTTTTGATTTACTGCGAGAAACTTTGATTCATTGACTCAAAAATTAGATTTCTGATCTAACGTGAACATCTTTCAAAAACATTTTTTTTTGCTGAGAAGCATATGTTTTGTTGAGTTGAAATTAGATTTTCTTTTTGATTTGTTGTGAAATCGACCTACTGTAAATCGGTTTGCTATTGAAAGTGATTCATTGACCTACTGTACTGTGGTAAACCGATTTAAAAACTCGAACAGTTGTGAGTTCAACCTGCTAAAGTTGAATGTTGAAATCAATTTGTGAAATCGATTTACTTGTGCAAATTCCTTTGCATTTGTTCAGTCCGATTGAATTTGTATTCACAGCATGTCATTCAATTTATTTGCTATGAATTTCACCTACATTAGACATAGCATCGACATAACATACTCTGCACATTGTATTCAGCATCTCCTTCATCCAGCATTTACCTGCACTTCATTTCCCGTGTCCACAACATATTATTTACCTGCATATCATATTAGCATTAGTCATCACACTTCATTTCCTGTGTCCACAACATGTCATTTACCTGCACATCACATTAGCATTAGTCACTACACTTCATTTCATGTGTCCACAACATGTCATTTACCTGCACATCATATTAGCATTAGTCATTGTGCTTCATCTCCAGTATTGCATTAAAGTGCATATCAACATTTGCACTTCCACATATATTTCTCATATTGCATATGCATTTTAGGTCTCATATGCATTTTCATTTATGTAAATACACATGCATATACACCTTCATATGCACATTTTCATATACATTTTCATATGCATTTTCATATACATATACACTTTCATATGCATTTCTTCATAAGCATAGGCATTGCACTTAGGCAAATGCATATGTGTTTCTTCATAAGCATAAGCATTGCACTTAGGCAAATGCATATGCATCCAATTTATACATAGGCATTGCATCTTAACATATGCATATGCATTTCCATTATAGCATACGCATAATCATATGTATGTTAGTTTTTAACATAGCATTTTTAATTTCTTATTACATTTTACATTTATGTTGCTTTGTGCTATCTCGTGTTTGCAGGAAACTATGGAAGACCCTGATTTCTTTTCCTGAATTAGGAAATTTCAACATTCAATTTCAATATTAAGACTATAATAATTTCATATTAATTAGACTTTTTACTTTTCTATTTAGATTAGAATGTATGAGCATATAGTTGCACTTTAAATTCTCGTAATTTCTTGTGGCATTTTATTTTATTTTTCAAAGAGCACTATGGTATAACACGAATGGCACGTGCACCATTCTAATAAAAGGTAAATAACCCTAAGTAAATGATTCGCATTTATGGCCATAGTCAAAATGCAAACAATACTTAGGATTTTTATCTTTTATGAAATAAAATTTGACCTACACTTTACGGCCTTTTTGAAAAATATCATATTTTCTGAAAATGGATATCCTTTTCTTCCTCTATCAAAATTTAAAATATAAATTAATTTGAGATATATTTGTGGCCATGGTCATGAATATATTAAAAATTAATTTTATTTAAATCCTATAAAGGCATAAAAAATATTTTCTTCTTTATTAGAATTCAAATAAAGATTAAATTAGAATATGTTTATGACCATAGTCATGAATATATTAAAATTTAATCTTGTTTTAATTCTATTAAATAATTTAATTTGCTTTTTCAAATAAAATCTTTCTTTATAAGAATCATATCATTATTTTCCATCTTTTTGAAGTTATTTAAAGTTATTTTCAAAAATTTCAAGTGATTTTTAAAATAAATTTTCAAAAACAAAAACAATTTTCATTTCTAAATTCAAAATCCATTTTTGATTTCCATTTATAAATTCATATTTTTCTTCATTTCATCTTAAATTCCACTCAGTTTTAAATCTTATTTCAAATTCTAATTTTTTA
The DNA here is from genome assembly GCF_984573655.1 of Nuphar pumila. Taxonomy (NCBI): domain Eukaryota; kingdom Viridiplantae; phylum Streptophyta; class Magnoliopsida; order Nymphaeales; family Nymphaeaceae; genus Nuphar; species Nuphar pumila. The sequence continues at coordinate 69,257,003 of NC_143261.1, forward strand.
TTCTTATTTATGAACTTCACACCTTCAAATTTCACATCTTAACTTTACTTCTTTTCAAAATTCCAAATTTTGAATTCCATTTTTCATTTCAAGTTCAATTTCAAAGATTCTGAATTTCATTTTCTCCATTTAAAACCAAATTTTTGAAATTCACTTCGAAATTCCAATTCAATTTCCAAGTTCAATTCTGATTTCAAACATCAAATCGAATTTCAAAGATCAAATTCAAAGTCTTAATTTCAAACTCTGATTCATCAACTTCAAAGTTCCAAATTCAGTCTTTTATCTTCCAATTTCACTCTTTTTTAAATCCATTTTTTATTTCAAATATTCATTTTCAATTCAGATTTGAAATTCCAAATTTTAAACTCTGAAATCTCACAAGATTATTTCAACTTCTTGCAATTTCAACTTTTGATTTCGGTTTCAACTTTTTAAAATTCCAAAATTTCAAATTTCAAATTTCAAATTTCAAATTTCAAATTTCAAATTTCAAATTTCAAATTTCAAATTTCAAATTTCAAATTTCAAATTTCAAATTTCAAATTTCAAATTTCAAATTTCAAATTTCCTTTTCCTTTTTTAAATTTACTTCAATCCAAAGTTTTCGGATTCAAATTTTAATCTTTTCAAATTAAGTTCGATTTCTTAACCATTTCCTAAAAGATATTTTCAAACCTATTTCAAAATCACTTGAAAAATCCAAATTTCTGAAATATTTTCAAAAGCATACATTATAGCACAAGCTTGATTCAATGTGTATTTAGGATTTTTAGAATAATCTCTTAGACAAAATTTAGGCAAAGCAAAAAGCATGAATTTGATCCTTGGTTCAATTACCCCTCGTAAAGGCTCCATGAACGGCTGAACCTCATACCGATGAGCGAATCCCGTCTCCTCATTTTTTGACAAAATTTCAAAACGGAGGTAAGTAATTTCAAAACATCTTTTTCAAAAGGTCAAGTGAGACCTTGCAAAAGAGTTTCTCTTCTCTTTTTCCCTCAAAAAGAGGAAAAGGAAAAAAGAAAATTTTTTCAATGATCACAACATAGCGATTTTCATCCAGTTGTGGCCGACATAGACGTCATTGTGTAGATCACGATAGAACACTACATGGTATAACATCTTACAATATGATACTAGAAAACATATAATATCTTATAAATTGATATACATATTGCATAATATATTACAAATCGATACATAAATGCAGCATAATAGCTTATAAATCAACAGTACAAAACACATAATATCTTACAAATCGATATACATATGGCAAACTATATTACAAATCGATACGAAAATGCAGCATAATAACTTAAAAATCGATATTAACAAACAAAAAAATATCTCACAAATCGGTAGTATGTTACTACAATCATGATTTGTGATACATTGTATATACTGAGTGAATGAACGATACTGGATGGGGTAGATGTCATCTCATACAATATGGATGATACAATATATGTATAACGATTTGTATATGTGAAGGCTAGATGAGGCAATGATTTTCATTAATTGTATAAGCACTAAGCAATGGCGATTTACCTACAGTATCAAAATTGTAGCTTTGTAGGCTAGATGAGACAATGATTTATACATGTAAATGATATACAATACAACAATTTATATATGTGAAAGATACATTATTAAACAGAATTCACATGTCATTCACGTGTTCCATAGCTTTTTGGATGAAGTCATTTTCATGAATGGTGATCCACAAAAATATTAACAATTCTATTTTTGTGGCTCACAATTCACGAAAATGGCTTCATCCAAAAACTCTTTCTTAATAAGACCATCCAGTGTATAAGTATATTCAACTTTTGTTTTGTTAAACTCTTAACAAATCTGACAATGTGGAAATTGGGTCATGCAAAGAGGCATAACAACTAACTTTATGGTAAGACTTAAACAAAATTCATACGTGATTCCTGTGTTCTATAGCTCACTTTTGAATTGATCAGAGTCTGTCATGAAACAGAACAATATAAGACACTACATTATGTTTCAAAAGAAATGCAAACATCCTTCCAACATTGATTATATACCAAAAGACTTGTAAAACTGAAGCTATCATTCTAAAAAAACTGGTCGGAAGGATTGAAGGTTACAACATTGGAGTGCACATCTGTAGGGTATTATTGCATGTTAGAAATTACACAAGTTAGATATTGATAAGCTACATGTAATGCAATTTACATGGGAAGCAATATAATGTATTACAGACATGTTCATGCGAAGGGCTTGGTTGTTTTTGCTTAGAGGTTGGTTGTTTCTCAGACCTTTTCTTGCCAACCAATTCTAGTGCACCCTTTGACCTCCGACGATTGCGATCAGGGATGATTTTTCTTTTGATACCCTTCGCTAGGTGAATTTTTCCATCATAATCTATAATATTCACTCCTGACTTGTTGAAGATGATGGTTACGCTTCGACGCAACTTTTCATGAGTGTCAAGGAAAGCATGATTTTTACCTCCTTTGTTTGCTCCCATTTTCTTGGACTTGTCTTTATGAGCTGCAACAAACTGATGGTTAATTAACTGCACGTTTTCAAGTAACTTCCTTGACACTTTTCTTATGCATACATAGGCTTCTTTACTTTTTGATGCCAAATCTGCAACATGCATAAGTGACCTACATAGTTGTTGGTAACGGGAGGCTATGTGACACTTCTTATCAACACCAGATTGACTGACATTATCTATATCCAGCAGTTCAATCTTTGTTTGTCTCGTTCATCTTTGCATTAAATATGACTCAGGTATTTCTTGTATTTTCTCTTGATTAAGTGCCTTTAATGCATGGCAACATAAAATACCTTTGAATTCATGCATTTAGTACGTGCATTCAACTGTTCTGTTGTCAATATTGTATGTAACATGTGCTTCTTCTTTTTTAGATGCTCTTCGCCCTTCCATACAATATGTTATTTCTGTATATTCTCGATTTGCACGCATTCTTCTATGTTGCAATTCATGACCTGTATAACCTTCTTTTTAATTCATTCAAATACAGTTAGTATATATAGATCTACATGTCGTATCAATATTTTCATGCCCAAAGTTACAGGGGGTCTATTAAAGCATTTTACATCTTGTTCAAGCTCATTCTGTCTAAGACCGTCTATAAATAATTCATATTGTTCTATGAAGCGAAACATTGTTAAACATGAATACAAATTTTTTTTCAATGTGGCATATATAGATTCAGCTCTTTATGTGCTTATCATACCTGCACAAAAGTATTGTCTTTCATATGTCAATGGCCACTTCGCTTTTTCTACATATAAATTTTGGAACCATAGACAGTCTTTAAGGTCCTATATATGAATCATTGTCTCCCAATCAGACATAAATGTGACATCGTCTACGCTCTCAAGTACACACCTTATAAACTTTTTGTCAAACCTTATCTTCTGATTAAATATGTGTTTTATGTTCTTTGCTGTATTTTGAAAGATATGTCACAATCATAGGCGATGATGTGCATCTGACCATACATGAGACATTGCAGTCGCAATTGCGTGATCACCATCTGTAAGTATAGCTTCAAGTTGCTTCCCATTCATTGCCTATGTAAATACTCTGAACAAACACTCAAAGCTTTCATTGGTCTGGTCATACAAAAAAGTGTCGCCTAATATACAACTCTGTGAGTGATGGTTCACTCCGACAAATTGCACAAATGGCTATTATTCAGTATTAATCTTCACTATCGTATCAAAAGCAAGCATATCATTGAAGCATTCATAATCAATTCTTTACTTTGAATTTGCCCAAAACCTATTTACAGCAAATCCATCTTCATCCAGTTGCATTGCACTAAAGAAACCAGGGTTAATGCTTGATTTCTTCTGTAGGTAATCAATCAAAGAACATATTTCTTCATTCTTCATGTTATTTGTCATCTTCCTTCTCAAGTGGTTTTTTAGATCCATAGGTATGAATGACACATTCTCGCGACCACCATCTATGTGCGCAAATAAATTGTATATCTTTTTTTGTGCAATGCCGGCGCTATCAGCTATTTCAGCAATTGCAACATGTGCTTCAGTTACTTTATGATGTGACCTTAACATAGGAGTCATAAATGAAGCAGATAAATCATTGTTATGATCACTAATTAAAGTACGAACTACATATTTCTCATTCAGAAGTCTTCCTAACACCATTCTTGCTAGACATCCGCATCTTGATTCTGGCATGCTCTTTGTTGGATTTTCACTTGACTTCTTCCAACCTTCCTTAGAACAAACATATGTCTTTCTCACTACGACACCCTATGCATTTTTTGACCAAGAATACCTTCTAACATTGAAGCCAAATTTTAAGGCATAATCATTAAAAAATTTATATGCAACATCCTCATTATTAAACTGCATTTCCTTCTACGGGAACAAAGTCAGGTGTACTATCATGTACATTTCCCGTGCCTGCACCTTTATCAAGTATATTGTCACAATCATCTACCTCATTCTCGAATTGCATTTCTTCTGCTGGAACATTCAAGTCAAGACTGAATCCAATGTGTGCACCCTTGTTATCATGTGCATCATTAGTGCACATGTTCACTTCTTCATAACTTTCCAAAGATTGAGATAAATCATCTTCATTGCAACCAGGTGATAAGCTCACCACTGTCATAAGCAAGATATTATTTTGCATTAAACGGATACCGATAAGGTTAAGCAAGTCAAAGAAATGATTGAATGAATCACAATATAAAAGCAACAACGATTTCTTATTTGCTTATACTATGCATCGAGTTGTTACTTACCATGCCAATAAAAGAAACGATTTATCGTATATGTGTGTTGATGATAATGATTCACGTGACAGCGATTTAATTATATTTACAACATTGTGAAGCGATTTCAATAGAAATTGCTAAATGAGCAGCGATTTGAATACAAAAATCACCACCAAGCACGCAATAATGTATTTCCGTACACACACGTTTTAAAATTTTTTCTATAAATATCTTACAAATTAATACTAGAAAACACATAATATCTTACAAATCGATATACATATTGCATAATATATTACAAATCGATACGGCAATCATATTTTTTGCTTACAAATTGATACTACAAAATACATAATATCTTACAAATCGATATACATATCGCAAAATATATTATAAATCGATACGAGAATTCAGCATAATAGCTTACAAATCGACACTATGAAACACATAATAACTTACAAATCAATATACATATCACAAAATATATTTCAAATCGATACAAAAATTCAGCATAATAGCTTACAAATCGATATTAATAAATAAAACAATATCTCACAAATCAATAGTATGTTACTATAACCGCGATTTACGATACATTGCATATATTAAGTGAATGGATGATACCGGATGGAGTAGAGGCCCTTCCTCGCATCTGTAAACAAGCATTCTTATCAACAGGTCTCAGCGTCTTATAAATATCTTTCATTTTCCAACCATCGAAAGGACAAGATCAACCTACAATAACAAAACAACGCTTTAATGGCACTCACGATGATATACATTCTTCAACAATAGCATGATGACATGAAAAGGTACTCACGATGCCTTAATGGCACTTGTTGGAATGTTTGTGTGTCATTGCTTTCTTCTATACTGCCTAACGACAATGAAAAAGAACAAAAGAATGTAAAAAGTGATGGCCGACAAATATCCCTATGACGCCCACCAATGATCAAACCAATCAATCGCGAACCCAAGAATGTTTTGTAACATAAGACAGGAACGAGAAGGCGGCAATGTGTTGTAACACAAGCTAAAAACCAAGGCAGGAACCTGGACTTGAGATGACGACAAAGGTTGCTCCGGCGGCAGCAGACGATGGTAAAGGGTGTGCCGTCAAAGGGAGCACCTGTTACAACAGATGGTGCAAAAGTTTACTGCTTAGGGCGGAAATGGAACGTTTGAACTTTGAAGAGTTAACAACATCCTCGACTTTCTCGATAGAGGACATTTTTGTCCTTTTCTCGAACCGTCGTTTCTCTTTTTTGAATGAAGGACATTTTTGTTCTTTTCTCGAACTATCATTTCATAGTGAGAATAGCAGGAAAGGGTACTTAAGGCTTTGCAACTGCACTGAACTCCGATGCTAAGTGATGATGACACACACGAGAATACGAGCCCCATGTGATTATATACGTGACACTCATTCGGACCCCGAACATGCACTGTAGCAAACACACAACACGATCTCATCAGCACGACAATAATCTGACTGATCTCTGCGACAATGATCACTAATTCCACCTAAGAATTCCTGACCCTGACACACTTGGACGACAAGACTTTCGTTGATGATTCACCTAGATCTCGACCATCGCCATCAATCCTCGTAAGTTTCTGCTGCGAGTGATTGAATGTGAAATCAGAGGAGGATTCCAGAATCGGAGCCCACGTAGACTCGGGTTCAGCAAGTATTTTTTCAGTTTGCACCAGACAGTAACACTGCAAGCCCAATGTTGTCAGTATCGGTATTGGCCCTATATCGTTTGGCCAACTATTCAGGTGAATACCGAAACTCAAGTGAATCATGCTGAATTGGCCAAAAATAATTAAAAAATATTACATGCCAATCAAAAAGTGACACATGTTTAAAATATTTTTTGAATATATTAAAAATTAATTCTAAATATTTTTTATATTTATTAAAAAATAGCCAATTCAAGGGTGAAGCATATCAATTTTCAGCCGATACAATGAACATTGGAATTGTCCTTTGCATTTTGATCCTATTTCTTTCACTTGTCTGGTACATTTTTTACTGGGAATGGATCCTATCAAACGCTTCACCCAGCATCCACAACCACTAACCCTACCCTTCTGTGGGTCCCACTTTAACTGAGCTACAGCAGAGGGCAGGATTAGTGGTTGTAGACGCTGAGTGACATTGCTAATTAATGTCACCCACCGCTCTCTTTTTTTACTGCCTCATTTCAGCTATGTCATCCTTTTGCTTTAGCGCTACGGTCATAGGACAGAGAGGATCATGTGCAATGTGGGGCCTATCAACTGATCTCCCGCTATCTTTACAACCTATCAACTGTGGGGCCCAACAGCAGATGGTCGGTGATCAGGTGCAGCAGCACACTAAAATTGTGCAATCACATTGCACCTAATCTGCCCCCCTTGGAACACATGATGCCAAGGAAACCTCCGACAATAGTGTCTGACCCTTAACCAGGTGAGCAGGTCTGTGGTGGACTCAATTTATCAACTATTAATTCAACAGAAATTTGCTAGTTTATCTAAACAAATTTCAATTTATGCTTCTTCTTTTTTAAATAGTAGAAATTGTAAAACAGCCAACCTATACAGGAATTCTTGTTTCTTAGCACTAACTTACCAACCAAACGCTTATTAGTTGTTTGGCTGTCATTATCTCACTAACATGTATCCACCTAATTAAGTTAGCACTATAAATAACTTTTGCAGTTCTGTCATCTTCAATTCATGCATCTAATTAACCAAGGGATGTTTATGTCCAAAATGGACATCTCAAGGTTTATCAACTAAAATCATTAGTTTGTGCATATTATTGTGTTCAATAGTAACAGAGATCTCATGGAATAAAAGGGTAAAAGTTTGTCTAATTTTGATTCTGAAAACAAACTCTTATTGGTCTTTTTAGACCAACGGAATTTGAAGCAAAGTTATACGGGTAACTGGATTGTGGCAACCAATCATTCTTAGCAAGATTGATTTTTTATCCTTGAATGCCGTCTCTTCCTATCATTCCCAATAATTATACCTGTAAATTTTTGTGTAGCTTTCTCTATTTGATAGCATTCCACACATGGAGAGGAACTTGCCTACACCATGAAGGTGAGAGGTGAACCACATAAGGCAGGGTGGCTGTGGGATCCCATCCAGGGTTTTTCTTGCTTCGGCGAGGGTTCTTCTTCGTCATAATTAAAAAAAAATGAAAATAAGAATTACCTTCTAAAAATGTCAATGAAAGAGACAGTGTTAATATAAAAGGAATGACAATGACTGGAAAACTTCCATTAGGAATGTCCATGACTGATCTTTACAGAGAAAAATAACTTGGCAACTGTCAAGGACCTTCCACCCATATATGTCAGCATAATCCCCCAGTTCAAAAAATCAGGGTGCTACCAACAGGGGCTCCGCGTGGTTGGTAGGAGCTGTCAGTGCACATCTCCTTGTGGCGGGACGTTGCAGGTTCAAAACCCAATGGTACGTTGAATAATAACTGATGGGGGTCTGCCTAACCCCGGCTTGCCTTAAAAAAAAAATCAGGGTGCTATTTGAAAGCTGATGTTGCATATGAGGATTTGCAAAGTCAATCCACATTTGCTAGGCCTCTCCAATTTATTAATGAACATATAATCATGTTTATTGTGATGCTCAGTTTCTTGTTCAAATCTTATGGAACATAAAATGTCATGCGGTATGGAAGACCATAGAATGGCCATAATACTTTTAACTACTTTTGTTTGATTGCCTTGAAACTCAGACTGGAGGGCTTGATCTAGCATGGGGCCCACGTCAGACCCTAGTTTTTCAATGAAGATAAGAAGGATTTGAGATCCTCAAAACTTCCCTAAGTGCACCGATCTTTTGAGTGGTTTGGATTTGATCTGACTTGAGATTCTTGGATCACCTTGATTTGAGATCCAAGGCAATCAAAGGCAAAGAAGTGAATCCCATGATTGCAAGAGTCAGCAAAGGATTTATATTTGGTACTTTTGAAGGTACGGAACTATTGTCATAGGCTTAATTAGGTACTAAGAGCTCAACCTGACCACATTAGGGTTTGTTTAGTAAAAGACTGGACCTCAGATCATATTTTTTTGATGTAAAAATATGAGTTTTTGAGTTATGAAATTTTGGTATAATATTATAGACTATTGATTTTGAAGCCCTTAAAAAAACTGCTTGGTTCTATGTCACAGTCACATGATTCAAAGCCCATGTCCTACTAAACAGACGTTGTATATTACATTCATAAGTTCTACTCTACAACAAAAAAAAACTAAAAATATATCGAAAGTTTGTGATGACTACTCAATAGTTTCGTACCTTCATTAGTACCAAATACTTACCTGTCTAAGCGTAAAATTGCAAAACTAAAATAAGTAATTTCATCTAGCCTAATCAGACTTAGATTTGGAGCCAAGGTTAGATGGAACAATGTAATACCAAATCTGGATCCTATTAGTCAATTTGGGTATATTTACATGTAATCGAGTCAGATTTCTAACAGCTTCATGTTAATCAAACAAAATGAAATTAACAAAATCAAAAGATAGCCAATACTTGTATAGTAGATAGTTCTAGTTTTGTGTAATTGTTTCTCCCCCACTCTCTTGCTATATTCATACCTATTCACTATTGTTTCAATTCCGTAGGATATCCAACTTAAAATCTGAAGCTCTTACATTCCCAGGCATCAGAGAGGAGAATGCTTGGGTAAGCTAGGGACTAAAACCGTAAACCCAAGAAACGGACCTCTTCAAACCCGGCCAGACCCAATTTTATAAATGGTTCCATGGATCAGGCTGGTTCCAAAAGTTAAACCTGATTAGTAAACATCTTGGATATGCGAGTTTGTAACCTGAAGTGATTTATATCTAACCTGAAGTGTCTAGTTATTGACAACAATCATCTGTGTAACCAATGTTGTCAGAATCAGTTTCTGAATCATTTTTGAAGAAAAAAAATCAGAAAATCATCCTGAATTAAATTGAATCAAATCGGAGCGGTTTGAATCATCTTTGAAAAAAACAAATCAGAAAATCGGCCTGAATTAAATTGAATCAAATCGGAGAGGTTTGAATCATTCTATTTAAGAAGCCAAATTTTTTGACTTCAAAAAACATAAAAAAAAAACAAAACAAATAAATAAATTTTTTCTAGAGTAAAGAAAATATAAAAATGAAGTAAATGATGACATTAAGCCCAATCAAATTCTAAAAGATACATTTAATGCCTAAAAATATATAATAATGAACAAATATCATAATCATAACAAAGTTAAAATGAAGATTGATTCAGACAAATTCCACTTAAACCCGATTCGATTCAACCATCTGATTCACGTGGTTTGATTGGAATCATCTTCATTAACCACCTACCCAAATTTTATTTATTTTTTATTGTACTAGTAGTCTAGTTCCAACTTTCAGACTGAATTTCAGGCAGGTTTTGGATAACCCATCCAAGAACCATGAATTGGTCAGAATCGGTTACTGATATTCCAACTGAAGAGTCATATTTCAGATTTGAAAGAGTAATGTATAGATCACTTACCAGACGATCCAAATCCAAAACCAAACCTGAATGACTACGACCCGAGACACATTAGGGTTGTTCAGGACCGGCTTGGCCTTTTTTGACAGCCCTACTATCCACAATGTAAGCCATTAATTAGGATGTCCAAGAATGAAATTTGCAAATGTATTGAGTCCTTGTTAGTCCAACCATCCAAATTTCCTTTCAATGCAGCACACAGGAACTTTTGCCGCAAAACACAGATCATGTCTATGAACCTGGACTCTGTTCAAGTAGGTAAACCCTAGATAGATTTCCAATTTCTCACATATTTTGGCCCCTAGAAAACACTGGTTCTTTCCTTTTTCTTGCCTCGCAATCAAGGCGGTATACAAGCCGAACGAGCTGAGTTCAGGGTGTTCAAGCTTGGCTCATTTTTACGGCGAGCCGAGTTGACAAGGCCCAGCTCAACCTACCTTGTTTCTAAAAAAAAGTACATTGTTGATTGTTCCAAAGCCAGAAGTAATAGGGTTTGAGCTTCAAACCTCTTTAGCCAATTTTAATTTTGACTCATTTACAAAGAAAATGTATCGTTTTGAAGTTAGAAGCAATAGGATTTGACTCATAAGCCTACTTATTCCAAGCCAAACACTTCAACTATTTGTTTTACATTGCACTAATAATAGAAAATATATTTAAAATGTACATTATGTCACGCGCTTATACGAGCCAAGCTGAGCCAAACACATATCATGTTTGACTTTCCGAGCCAATTTTACAACTTCGAGCAAGAACGATCAAAGGATAATTATAACTTTGTTTTTTTTTTACAGAGAAAGCTGGGGTTAGGCAGACCCCTACCAGTTATACAACCATATCATTTTGGGGTTCAAACTTGCAACGTCCCAGCACAAGGTGACCCGCAGACAAGGGGAGACCCTATTGGTGATGATTTTGACTTTATTAAGAGCCTAACTCTCAGGCTATTTTGTTTATGTATTAACATTATACAGAAAATGATCTTATTGTATGGTAAAAATGATGTGTTTCTTTAAAAACCTCACAATTTAGTAAAATTTTCTCAATCATCAAAACCGCAAATAATCAATTTTGTTAGAGCCTTTTTACCCTTTGCATGTCGCAAACTCCCACTTAAAAGGAGGTATGCATACTTTTTTTTGCGGACCTCAAGAAGCATGCAAAAAATTATGTTATTTATGCAGTCTTATTTGTTAATCGTAAAATCATAATTACCGTAGTAAAATCATATATTTTATATCAAAGTTGTGGGAAATTGTGTCAACTTTATTTCTTCTTTTTTTAATCCTCACTTAAATGTATATTCACAAATTTTTTTGTGGTTTTCATGAAGTACATTGTGAACCTTCTTATGATTGTAACTTCACAAATACTTTAATAAAATTGCATATATCTGGTACCTATGTCACTGAAAATCATGTGAACTAACATAGAATAAATATGACTCTTTGATGGTATAAAAAATGAATGTTCGCACCCAATGCTATTTTTGCATATTCTAGGGTTTCTTTTTTAGCCTCTTTTTTATCTTTCGCAAAAATATCCATAGACTTTTTCGGATACTTTTTCTAGTGATTCATTGGTGGCACTTCATCATTGAGTTTTTCAGATTCATTGAAAGCGAGTTTTTCGGTAAGCACATTCTTAATGCCAAGTTTTTTTAGTAAGCATAATATTTCCAATGATTTTTTTGGTAACCATTTTCCTTAAGTTGTTGCATCTTCTCTCTTGCACCTCTATTTATGCTTCATTCAGAAAATATGTCTATGATCAATGCATTGAAAAATATAAGAAACTATAACATTAGCAGTGCATCTTCTTAAACATTGTGTTTTATTGACATACTAGAATAGTGGTTCAACTGCTTCGTTTATTAGCTTGAAGTTCTTGCTTCTACAGTAAAACAATGAATTAACCACACCTTAGTGATGGTCATGAGCACTTCCAACTTCTAAATTTTATAAGCATTACAAATTTGTGTTTTCTTATCTGATACAATTAAACATTATTTCATGTTTTTTAAGCATGTTTTTTAGTGTAGCTTCTCTGAGCTATATACAAACATTGTTGCATGGCTATGAGCACTTTTATCTTCTAAATCCTAGAGGCTTGAGGCTCATATTTTTAGTTTAGTTCAATTTTAAGGTATTTTGTATGCATGGTGTTGTTGTTGCTGTAGTAATGAAAGTTATGATTAATAATTTATCCTCGTTGACGAATAAATTGTACTTCTTAATGTTGTGTATACTTTAATGTCAAAGGTTAAATTTTATGATTTTTAGTAATTCTTAGTATTGAATTTGCAAAGTTTAACACAATATAATGATTGAGAAGTCCATTTTTTAGGAAACCACACCCACGTCGTCTACTAGTGTTAGAGCACAACAATAAATGTCAAAGAAGAAAACCTATGTATTGGGTCATCCTGTGTAGTATGATATGTGTAATCAACTTAACACATAGATAGAAAGTGAGTTTGCTCTGTGGCCAAAATATTAGTTGCCTGATATTTACCATAAAAAATGCAGGCTTAGTTATGAGCCATCCTGAAAGGAGCAGCACAAAACACAACACCTGAAATGTTGACCAAACTGTAATTAACAACTTTTGGATGGCACAAAAATGAAGCAGAATGTACAAAAAATGATAAAGAGTTTGTTGTCACAATCATGTATCTCATCTCAGAAGCATCTAAGGAGGGTGAGGTGGAGGTGGAGAGCGACCCCATAAATAAGAAGTTTGACCCATGTGCTCACTTTGAGGTTATTGTTAACCTTAATGATCGAATAGATGAAGCTAGAGATGCAGCCACAGAGAATGTGGATGATAGAAGGGTAGAGGAGGCACCTCATCAAGGAGAATAGGAGGAAGCACTTCAACAAGGGAAATAGGAAAAGGCACCTTAGCAAGGGGAAGAGGAACCTCGGCAAGGGGAAGAGGAAATCTACAAAAAAAGATGAGACACCTCAATAAAGAGAGGATGCAAAGAAGAAAGTGAAAACTCCGATGAAGATATTGAAGCAGGGAAGAAAGTCGGGTGTTTCTGGACAGGTACTTTGGTCATTTGTTATTTTGTATATAAGTATTTCTAATATGTTTATGATTATTTTTTATTTTATATTTAATCATTTATTAAATTATCATATATATATATATATATATATATATATATATTGCAGGAGTCGCAAGGCAAGAAGAGTGATCATATAGGCCACATGCATTAGTTCTATTGATTCCAAGCACACCAGTGGTTCTTATATCTAACGAATGATGTGAAGGACATGCTTAATCATATGGATTTTAAAAAATTCTTGAAGTTCATACCATGTAACGTCAATCACCCCCTCATAGAGGCTGTTATGCAATTCTAAAATGTGGCAATCAACATATTTTAGTTTAAAGATATTGAGATGGCCATCACATTGGAGGATGTGGCACGAATCACCAAATTTAAGTGTCATGGGGAGTCAGTGAGTGGACATCAGTGGAGAGAAGAGTCACTTTGACCCCAGTAGAGCAAGGAGAATGGAGAAACTAATGTGTATTGCAAGGAAGGTTGGTACCAGTAATATCTTGGATAAGAAATGGAGAGTATTATTGCCCTACTTCTTTAACATGTGTATTCATCGACAATGATGGGAAGTCGACCAAGAATTCATATATTGAATTGGTGAGAGACTTGAATTGCATCAAGCAATATACATGGTGAGTTGCCGCATTTGCACACCTCTATACAGGTCTGAGTAGCATGAGGACTGGAAGAATGAACATCACTGGTATGTTGGTGTTGTTGAAGGTAGTTATTCCTTCATTTATACCAAAATTGTTGATTTAAATTAAAATATTATTTAACATTTTTTGTTTAATATTGTATGTATTAATATATGTTAATCCTTGCATGAATCTCTGCATGTTTGGATATGGGAGCACACATCTATTGGAAGGCCTCTGAGATGTCTCATTCTCCCTAAATTTTCATGTGTTGCAATGTGGAGTTAGTTAAGCAACGAATAGGGGAATGATCTAAGAGTGTCTAGTCATCACATGGACAAAACCCATTACTTAAAATTATTGTGAACAATGACCAAGGCAAATGTAAGTATGTTTTATAATATTTTATATGTGTTTATAAGTAATGCAATATAAGACTAACCATGAATGAATGTTCTTTATATAGATAAAGTGGTGCCCCTATGAAGTCACAGAGCAAAAAAAGGAGAATTGGGATATGGTTATGCAAGCAAAGGTTATTCATGAGAATGAACATTTGGTCAGTCGAGTGGTCTGACAATTTAGCTATGTTTAGCAACTAACTGGTTGTCTTGGCACAGTTGGCAAAATCGTATTGTTAACAGTAAAGGATAGGACAAAGGATTGTCTCATCATATTCTTCTTCAAACTTGAAGACTGGTGCTATGGTGGTAAAGATATCAGTTTGTCATCCATGGTACTTGTCGATGATAACGAGAATGTAGTTGCCCAATCTTAGCATTTTTCAAGCAGTCCCTCTAAAAAGAGGGAAATTTATAAGGAGAAAGAGATGGAACATGTGTCGATGAGTCAAAAAAACATAAAAACTGCAATTGGAGAAGATGCAGAGTGGGCGCTTATATAAGACAAAATCCATGTATTGAAGGATATGCTTGTTGTAAAAGAGTCTATTACATAAAATCAAACTGAGTTTATTGATAACTATGCTAGGATCATCGAGAAGCTACGAGCGTGCCTGAAGAGCTATGAGTGATCCTATCAATAACTTGATGTGAATGAATGAATGTATATATGAGCATGTTCATTTTTTAATGAATGTATGTATTAGCATGTTCATTTGGTGATGAATGAATGAATGAATATGGGAGTTAGTTCGTATTGAATGCAAAAAATGAATGTATATAAGAGCAAATTCATTTTAGAATGAATGAGAAGAATAAATTAATAAAATGAATAAGTATGCTCATTTCGAATGAATAAAATGAATGGTTGTATGAACTGATTCATTTTTAAATGAATGAATGAATGTATGTATAAGCAAGTTTATTTTTTTAATTAACGATTGAATGTATAAATGAGCAAACTTATTTTTTAATGAATATATATAAGCATGTTCATTTGGTAATTAATTAATTAATTAATTAATTAATTAGTTGATTTATATTGAATGCAAAAAATAAATGTATGTAAAAATAGGTTTACTTTAAAATGAATGAATAAATATGTTCACTTTAAATGAATGAATATATGAACTGGTTCATTTTTAAATGAATGAATGAATATATGTATGAATAGGTTCATTTTTGAATTAATGATTGAATGTATATATGTTTAGGTTCATTTTTTAATAATGTATGTATAAGCATGTTTATTTGGTGATGAATGAATAAATAATAAATGAATGAATATTAGAGTTGGTTCATATTGAATACAAAAAATGAATGTATGTAAGTGTATGTTCATTTTTTTAATGAATAAGCACAATGAATTAATGAAATGAATGAGCAGGTTCATTTTGAATAAACAAAATGAATAGATGTATGAACTGGTTCACTTTTAAAAGAATGAATGTACGTGTGAGCAGGTTTATTTTTTAATTAATAATTGAATATATGAATGAGTTGATTTATTTTTTAATGAATGTATATATAAGCATGTTCATTTAGTGATGCATAAATAAATGTCAAAGTTGGTTCATATTGAATACAAAAAATGAATGTATGTAAGAGCAGATTTATTTTAAAATGAATGAATAAAATAAATGAGTAAGTTTATTTTGAATGAATGAAATGAATGGAGGTATGAACTGGTTCATTTTTTAATCAATGAATGAATGTATATATGAGCAAGTTCATTTTTTAATTAATTATTAAATATATGTATAAGCAAATTTATTTATGAATAAATAAATGAATGTACGTATCAGCAGGGTCATTTTTATAACAAGTCAATTATAACAAAAAATGATGAATTTGTGATTTTAGGAAATTCTGTAAATAATTGTTGTGAATAATAATCAAGAGTTGTGAGTTTTTAGAAATCCATAATAAATAATATGTGATCATGCAAAACTCTATAACAAATTATTGAGATCATGTGAAAATCTATAATACATTATTATGAACAATTATGAATATATGCGATACAAAATAATTTCGAGATGGACATTCACAACACAAAATAAGTGTTTTCCTTATATGTGATTTCAATACAAGATATGCAGAATTCTGCAAAAAGGACGGTGTGAGGATGCAAAATTCCATAAAAAAGTTTTGCAAACACAAGAAATTTTGTGACTTTCACAAAACAGTTTTGCGAACAAAGAGTTGCGATCATGTGGAACTCTGCAACAAATTATTGTGAATAATGATGAATATATGCAATTTTAAAAAAAAATTGAGACATTTGCAACACAAAATAAATATTTTTCTCATATGCGATTTCAATAGAAGATATGTGAAACTCTATAACAAGGACGGTGAGTATGCGGAAGTCCACAAAAAAGTTTTGCGAACATAGAGAATTTTGTGACTTTCACAAAACAGATTTGTGAACAAACAGTTAGGATCATGCAAAACTCTGCAACAAATTATTGCAAATAATAACGAATATATGTGATTTAAAAGAAATTCAAGACATTTTCAACATTAAATAAGCCTTTTTCCTCATATGTGATTTCAACCTAAGATATGTGATTTTATGAACATAAAAAATTTTGAATTTTTTGCAAAAAACATTGCGAACAATGACTATTATGCCAATTTTCTTTGTTTTACACATGTCCTTTATTAACATACAAAATTTGCAGAATATTAAACCTAAAAATATTTAAAGAATAATGATGAAACTCGTAATTTACATCCTTAAAGTTTGATAATTCATAAAATTTGATAAATTTAAACTCATTAAACATAAAAATTTAATAAGCTATATGTTTTGGACCATTTAAACATGAAATATTTAAAGAACAAATTTAAACTCATAATTTACTGCCTTAAAGTTTGATAATTCATAAATTATAATATTAATCAATAGATAATCCCCATAATTGTCATGATTTCGCAGCATATGTCTCTATAGCCTTCTCCTCCACAACATCCATCGTTGTAGCCTCCATCTCCACATCATCTGGTGTTGCAGCTTTCGCCTTTTTGGTATTTATTATTTTCTGCTGCGGACTTTTTTTTTTTGCCTTGTCAGTCTTTCTTATTTTTTTTATAGATTGAGATCATACGATTCCTGCAGTTTGTGACATAATTATAAAAAGATTATTAGCAAACAATGAATATAGCTTATTTCTTATAAACATAAAAAACAAGAACATACAAACACGTACATGAGTGAAGGTCGATTCCTTATTTTTTTTCCAAGTATTACATGTACAAAAGGACAAATATACCATAGTTATACATGTAACAATCATATTCTAAGTGAATAACATGTTCATAATTTTAATTAAATTAACAAACATATAAGCAAAATAATTACTTATTTTCTTACTGAGGAATATCATCCCCAAGTGACACCATTAACTCAGAGTAACAATTGTAGCCCATCCACACTGTAAAAAATTTTGCCTACAACAAAACATTAAACTTACCGAGTACGAGAGAGAAATAAGATCATGTTTAAATAAATAATCTTAACTTACTATGTAGCAAACATTCTTATGTGTACAAGTTGTGCCACTAATTGAATCATACAACTTGAACTCCTTCGCCTTCAAGTCCATTTCTCAAAGAACCCAATGTTTATTGCCCTAATTAACAGGAAATAAGACATGCAACATAAATCGAATTTAAGGTTGCTTTGGGCACCCTAAATTTATGTTTGCTATGTATGCAAGATTATCCAACAAATAACTTGTCAACTTCAAACCAAAGATAGGGCATGTTGTCAACATTCAAACATCCAACAACCCCCACTTGTTGTCCTTTAGTTATGAGCATTTATTATGACTAGTCAGTGTTTGCAAGTTATTTTTTATTAGTCGGTTGTAGAACAACAAAAACACCAATTTTTAAACTCACAAAGAAATAAGGGGTTAGGTAAACGGACTTTGGTAGATTAACTTTTTTTCATGTCTCGATTATGGGTTTTTTTGAGTCTTTCTATAAATATTGCTAAATGCTACATATGTGGTACAATCATGTTAGATTCATTTGAGTATACAAACAAATATAACAAAAGAACAAACAAATGAACATGCAAACCTAACACTTATGTCACTTACCATCAAAGTATCTTCATAAAATTCATACTCTTTTGGATCATTGTGACTTTTTTCACCAACCTTTACAAGTATCTTCGAACTCACAATTGCTTCCTTGTTTGGGACTGGGGATGGCGGTTTGAACTACTTTTTGTTTCGATATGTTTGGTATGGTTTATAAGTATTCATCGTGAACTACCTAAGGTATACGTAGAATACATAAGATATTAGAGCAATTCATCAAAAGATATTGTATAAATACTACGAAGGAATTCATTAAACAACTCCTAATGAATGAGCAAGAAGCAAATGTTTCACCATCTTCCCCTCCACAAGCCCCATAAGTACGTCCAAATCTCATTCATGATGGTGAAAGATCACTAAAAACAAAGAGCTTAAATGTTTATTCTCAAACCAAAGGTACTAACAATGAGTATACTTTGTTTTGTTTGTTTATTGATTGTTAAGCTTTAGGTTATCAAGACACTATAGGAAAAATAGGCTTTACTAGCACAGCATTTGCGCCAGTAAAAGCCTTTAATGATGCAATTGTTGCACCAGTAAAAGTTTTGTAAGTGACGCTTTCACTAGCAAATTTTGCATTTAATAGTAAAAGAGTTTTCATTGGCACAAACGTGCATCAGTGATAATATTTTCACCAGTGTAAAATTGTGCCAATGATACTCTTTTCACTGTCGACAATTTGCGCCAGTGAAAATATTTTCAATGCCAATCTTATTTCGCCAGTGAAACAATTTTCACTGTGGCAGACTAGTGCCAATGAAAAGTTTTTTGCTAGCACGACTACCAATGATACATTTTCGCTGGCATTAAGCTGCACCGGTGAAAAGCTTTTCATTGGCACTAAACTCCGCCAGTAAAAGTCATTTCCCTGATGCCAAACTACGCTAGTGATACATTTAAAACTTTTTTTTTAGATTATATTTCTTGTCACAAATATATAACAAATATTGAATGTGCATATATAACCATCAAAGATCATTTAAGTATCCTGACAACAGGAAGTTGAGAACAAAGAAAATGCTTTTTCTCTTGCACATGGTGCATTACACGGACAAACAACAAACTGCCTATTACTTTTTATGCCTTAAAAGACAATTGTATATGGATGCCTTGTGGTTTGTTCCATATGGAACCCCCTAACCTGCTATACACATAGCTTCATGTTTTTAGTTTTTAGTTTGTCTTGAAATAGAAACTTTTTCTTCTCAAGGTTTTTGTGCATGTCATAAGGCTGTGTGCAATTGTTTGTGATTCTATTACACGAACAAGACCACCATAAGAGGGTATGAAACATGAACAACAACAATACTACATCATGTCTGCACTGGCCATTAGTAGACTCAGCCACATTGGCTATAGGCCAGAGTGAATCCAGAAGAATATCAGGGGAATTCCCATGCCTGGACAATCTGAGTTCCAATTTTCTTTTAAACTTTTGTGCATACAAAAATATAACAAGACCCAAATCGAACATTGAATCAAATACAAATTCAATTAGAGAACCAAATTGTGCAAACTTTGATATGCATCAATCTCTTATATAGTAAATCGATTCCTTAGCGAAACAACAAGGACCGCAATGCAGAAAAGCAATATCTACCAAAAGGTCACAATTAAACCAAAAATTCCTTACAAGCCTATCCTATAACTTATGTGAACTATACTCTATTCCATTAAAAAAACAAAGACAATGCTCCAACTTTACAATACGAGATACAAAAGGTGAAAGAGAAGAATCTGTACACGTGAACTAAGGGGGAAAATTTGTGGGTGCCTATTATAAATAAATAAATAAGAAGATAAAATTTTGATTAATATGAGAGAGACAAAGAAAATTTAAAGCATATATGTTTTATTCATATGCTTAAGTCAACACCTGAGCCACATTTAACTCATGATTCTCGTATGTAAACAAAATTATTCAAAGTAAAGGTATTATCACAAAATTAATCAAAACCAACTCAAAATATGATAAGACATATAATCAAATGGATTTTTAAGTTGATTTAAAATGGATCTCCCAATCCAACTAGTCCCTCGTACAAGTTTTACCGAACATTACTCGACCCTCCTGTACATCTTGGTTTCGAACTTAACTACACCCATTTTCTTCATCTGATTATGAAAATAATCATCGATCATCAAGAATCAGCATTAAAGCAATAAGTGTAAAACCAAATCCAGTGTAGAGATCCCCCTCCTGCAATTGCCCAAAAATTCTACTTCGCCAGATCCTTGGCCGCGGCTGCCGTCGCCTCGGCCGATAGGTTGGTGAACAACTTCGATTTTCTGGCATCGAATTTAGAGATTCCCTCCTGCAATTGCCCAAAATCCCCCCAAAATAAAAGAGGAAAAAATAGGTGAAACCCTGACTCTTAAGAAATGAAATCGGGTAATGGCAGATCTAAACCCTAACCTCCTTCCTAATCTTTTATTGTAGAGATTGGGAATTTTTACTTGATGTGCAAGAACTCCTCCAAGGAGTTCATGGTATCCAGCGGGCCTTTATACGAGCTCTGTGTTGGATGTAAAGAAGAGAAGAGTATTAATTCAAAGAAGAAAGCAATTTGGGGATCACTCCTTTATAAAGTTCTTTTTGGACTTTGATGATGTGAAATAGTCTCATATTGAAGAATCTCAAAAAGGTTGTGGGGTTTATAACCTACATGGAGATTCTATCACTTGTTTCAAAGAACAAGGGGATGGAATGACTACCACACACACATGTGCGCTCCTGCCCCGCCCGTCGGGTCGGGCTCGGGTTTGGGTTTGGCCCTTTAGAGCCATATCCATTATCTAAGTCCAATGTTCTTTTTATCCCGCATTAATTGTTTTTATTTCGATTAAATAATGGGAAAAGAGAAATGGTTAATGGATCATTCTGTTGATGGGTCATGTTACCTCGTAAATGGTAATGAGTCTCTTTCACGTTTTAATACTCATTTAGTAGTTATAAAACATGGTTAGAGGGTTGCAGTTACATATATACAGACGCAAGTGACTCTCGAAGTTTTGCTTTTCTCTCTCTCCTTGCCTTGCTTTTTCTTGTTGCCCTGTGGGTGTTTTTCAGAAAGGAGAGTTATGCAGCAGTCGTTCGTTGAGGTTGTCTTCGAACGGTGATCTACCATCGGAGTGCACCGATCCAGTTCGTCGAGGCTATTGTATTCTGGGGGAAGGACGTCAAACCCTTTTTGCACCGTATGGGGGGGCAAATCTTCTATAAGGGGAGTACTTTTATATGCCTTAGCCTATTATAGATTATTAACATGATTTTGTTGTTGTTCTTATTATGTTTTGTGCATATGTTTGATTTGTTGCCTTAGTCTGGATTTTGGTTTAAAATCGAATATGACATGTTTGAACCCTGTTATGATTTGAATCAATTGAATTACATGTATAGCATGTTGTATTGTAATCTGATTTATATCATGATACTATTATTGAATCTAACAGTCTTAGAGAAAATTCTAAGCATGTTGATAGCATCGAGTTTTATAACGAAAGTAGACATGTCCGGTATGCCTGAAAAATTTGTCGATCAGAGTTTCAAGCACTGGCAACAACACATGAAAATCTGGTTCACGACTATAGGCTTGTTATCTGTTCTAGAGTTTGAATGCCCTTCGGTTTCTAAGATTGATCCTGATCTCGCCGTTGTTACTACGGTTGTAGAGTGGAAAGAGAAGGATAGTATATATCTTGGTTGCATTATGTTGGCTCTGTCCAACACTTTGTTCGACGTATACAGTTTCTCATCTACCACTGTTAAAGCCTTATGCGATCAACTTGATAAAAAGTATAATACTGAAGACCAAGGTCTTGAGAAGTACTCGGTTGCTAAGTTTCTGAAATATCAGATGGTTGAGGGCAAGTCGGTCACTGAACAGACACATGAGTTTCTGTTATTGCTTAATAGTTTGGTTGAGGCTGATATGAAACTTTCTGAGAAGTTTCAAGTGACGACCATCGTGAAAAAATTTTCTAAGTCTTGGGTAGACTTTGGCATGTCTCTCAAGCACCGTAGAGGAAGAGCATAAGAGTCAGAAACAAGTTGTGATGCCAACTGAATAGCCTAAAGTGAATATAATCACTGAATCATTTAAAGGCAAGGAACAAAAAGTTAAACCTGCAACAAAAAACTAATTTAAACCTAAGGCCAAAATCCAAAAAAAACAAAGAACAAACCTTGTTGGAACTATGGACAGGTTGGGCACTGGGCCAAAGAATGTCCTTCCAAGAAGACCAAGGCTCATGGGACCACAGATGGTACTCCTCAAGTCAATATGGTGACTGAGATCATTGGGACTAGTGTTAGGTATGTTTCTGTTAACCCTCAAATCTATCATGTTTATGAGCCAACTGAGTGGTTGGTTGACACTAAGGCTAATGTGCACGTTTATACTGATAAGTCTGTCTTTGTCTTCTATCAGGCTGCTGAAGGCAGATCCATGATTATGGGCAACTCCACGGCTACAAAGGTATTGGAGATTGGATGCGTAGACCTGAAGTTTCCTTCAGAATGAGTTCTATCTCTACACAGAGTGCACCATGTGTCTGTAGTTAGAAGGAATATTTTAAGTGGTTTGTGTCTAGTTAGAGAGGATTATGAATTTAACTTTAAATGTAATAAAGTTGTTATTTTATATTTTGGAACATTTATTGGCAAAGGGTATTTGGATGATGGTTTGTTTAAACTTTGTGTTGAACATGTTTGTAGTAATAAATTAGAGAATGATATTTTTTTTTATTCATTGTCTAATGTTGCTTATAATATAGAATCATCTAACTTGTGGCATAATAGATTGGGTCATGTGGATTTCAATTTTGTAAAATGCATGATGAACTTGAAGATGATTCCTAAACATTCTATAGATAAAACTAAAAATTGTGAAATTTGTGTGCAAGCAAAATAATGTAAGAAACCATTCCATATGATTATTATAGATTCTGAAATATTGGATTTGGTGCACACAAATATTTTTGAGTTTAATGGAGTATTAACTAGAAATCATAAAAAGTATTTTATCACTTTTATAGATGATGGCTCTAAATACTGTTATGTGTATCTGTTAAAATCAAAAGATGAAGCTTTTGATAAGTTTCTTATTTTTAAGAATGAAGCAAAAATACAAACTGGTAGAAAACTTAAAAGATTGAGGTCTGATAGAGGGAGAGAATATACGTCTAACAAACTTGATGAATATTGTCAATCCATTGGCACAGTTCATGAGTTTACCACTCCATATTCTTCTCAATCTAATGGGATTGCAGAAAGAAAGAATATTAACTCTAACTGACATGATAAATGCTCTACTTGGGAGTTTTGGATTACCTACTTATATGTAAGGAGATGCTCTGATTATGACTTGCCATATTCTGAATAGAGTTTCCCAGAAGCATAAGGATAGTAGCCTATTTGAACTCTAGAGAAATAAGAAATTTAGCTTAAAATACCTCAAAGTGTGGGGGTGCCTTGCAAAGGTACTTGTCCTAGAGCACAACAGGAAGGAGGTGGGTCCTAAAACTGTAGATGGTCTTCTTGGGTTATGTAGAGAACAACTATGTCTATAAGTTCTTATTAATCAAGTCTGAGATATCTATCATAGATGTAAACTCTATTGTTGAGCTTCGAGAAGCAACATTCTTTAAGGATGTATTTCCCATGAAAGTTGGTGTACCTCAGAATCTTACTTCTTTAGTTGTACATCTAACTTCTGATTCAATTCCTGAACATGTAAAAATGATGATAGATGTGGGGGTTGAGCCATCTTGTTCTCACTCTAGACCAAATGAGTCTGAAGAAGTGGTTGAAGCAAGAAGGAGCAAGAGACCACGAATTACCAAGGATTTGGGAAGTGATTATATCACTTACCTGATCGAGGATGATCCTCCCACTTTCCGAGATGCAATGGCTTCACCTGAAGCAAGGCATTGAAAAGAAGTTATAAAGAGTGAAATGAACTCCATTATCTCTAATGGCACTTGGAAGCTGGTTGACCTTCCTCGTGGTAGCTCTACTATTGGGTGCAAATGTATCTTTAAGAAGAAGTTAAAACAAGATGGATCCATTGATAAGTACAAGGTTAGACTGATTGCCAAGGGGTTCAAACAAAAGAAAGGAATAGATTATTTTGGCACCTATTCTTCGGTTACACGGATGACCACAATTAGGGTGTTTATTACACTAGCCTCCATTTATGATCTCTCAGTCCATCAAATGAACGTGAAGACTATCTTTTTATATGACGATCTTGAAGAAAAGATCTATATTAATCAACCTGAAGGTTTTATGGCTCTTGATAATAAAAATAAAGTTTGTAGACTTGTTAAGTTATTATATGGACTAAAACAAGCGCCTAAACAATGGCATGAGAAATTTGATAAAGTTATTTTATCATTTGGCTTTGTTGTCAATGAATTTGATAAATGTGTTTATTGCAAAGTTAAAAGTGATGCACGTATCATTTTATGCCTGTATATAGATGATATTCTATTATTTGGTTCTAATATGGTAATTATGAATAAGATGAAGTCGTTTCTTAGTAATAAATTTGATATGAAGGATATGAGAATTGCAAATATGATCTTAGGCTTAAAACTGACTCGTTCAGCTGGCGGAATAGCTATTTCTCAATCTCACTTTGTTGAGAAAGTACTTGAGAAATTTGGCTATGACAAAGAAAGATCTGTAGCAACTCCATATGACCCTTTTACTCCTTTTTATAAGAATATGACTGGTGTTCCTGTATCTCAATTAAGGTATTCTTAGATTATTGAAAGTTTGATATATCTTGCAAATTGCACGAGACTGAATATTTTGTTCTCTATGATAAAATTAAGTAGATACACAAGTTGTCCAAATCGCACTCATTGGAAGGCATTGGACAGAGTACTCAGGTAACTAAAAGGAATTATTTCTTTGAGTTTGCATTACAAGAGATTCTATGTTGTTCTTGAGGGATATAGTGATGCAAGCTGGATAGCCATGAACTCTGAGAGTTATGGCGTAACAGAATATATATTTACCTTGGGTGACGGCGCAATCGCCTGAAGGTCAGTAAAGCAGACCATCTTGTCATGGTCTACTTTTGAGGTTGAGCTCTGTGCTTTAGATATCACAAAAATGAAAGCTGAATGGTTAAAGGGACTTCTAGAGGAATTTTTTTTAATGAGCAAACCAATTCTTGCAATATTTGTCCATTGTGACAATATGGCCACAATTGCAAAGATCAAAAGCATAAAATATAATAAAAACAGAGAAGACACGTCCAAGTCAGAATAAAATCTGTAAGAGAACTGGTGTCTCAATTAGTGGTTGTTGTGGACTATGTTGGATCCAAAGAGAACACAGCTGATCCATTAACGAAATGACTAGATAAGTCTTTAGTCCTGAAATCCAGATAGAGGATGAGACTGAAACTCATCAGTACTTCATCTACAGTAGCAACCCAACCTATCTAAGTAGAGATCCCACAAAGTAGGTTCAATGAGGTAATAACAAGTTGTAGGGTGAACTAGATAGCACCTTCTTAATGTGATACTATGTATCTGTGTCTTTTTCATGATTACTCTGGAAAAATGGTGTAGCTGTCAGTAAAAAAGAGTAAAAATTCTGAATGGGTTCAAAGTCTTCTAGGCGAGATGTTAGCAGTGCATCTCTAGAGAAACCCACCTATGTGAGTGTGACTGTGTGGCAGTAGTTTAAGGAATTGGGTTATTTCTAAAGTCACTCATGAAACAGGATTCAGGCGCATGGCCTTTAATGCGCCGCCCCTAAAGATTATAACCAGAACTTTATCATGTTGTTGCTAATGGATACTCTTACACCGAAGGTTGAAGTTCAAAACTTTAGTTCACTTCGTTCCTGTGGAGGTAAAGTTAGCCAACTAAGGTAGTGGTTCAAACTGAAAAGTACCATTACTAAAAGCATGATATGTCCTGTTGCAGATTACTCCATCTTGCATATTTGTTTCCTCCTGTTTTCATTCTTTGAATTTGTGGAAGAATGTTGGATGTAAGAAGAGAAGAGTATTAATTCAAAGAAGAAAGCAATTTGGGGATCACTCCTTTATAGAGTTCATTTTGGACTTTGATGATGTGGAATAGTCTCATATTGAAGAATCTCAAAAAGGTTGTGGGGTTTATAACCTATATGGAGATTCTATCACTTGTTCCAAAGAACAAGAGGATGAGATGGCTACCACACACATGTGTGTGTCCGCCTGCCCACCACGCCGTGTCGAGCCAAGCTGGGCCGGGTTGGGCTCAGGCTCGAGCTCGGGCTTGGGTTCGAGTTCGGGTTTAGGTTTGGGTTTGGGTTTGGGTTTGAGTTTGGGTTTGGGTTTGGGTTTGGGTAATTGGCTCTTTAGAGCCATATCCATTATCTAAGTCCAATGTTTAATGGATCGTTCTTTTGACGGGTCGCGTTACCTCGTAAATGGTAACAGGTCTCTTTCACATTTTAGTACCCGTTCAGGGGTTATAAAACGTGGTTAGAGGGTTGCGGTTACACATATACAGACGCAAGTGACTCTCGAGTTTTTGCTTTTCTCTGTCTCCCTGCCTTGCTCTCTCTTGTTGCCCTGTGGGTGTTTCCCAGAAATGGGAGTTTTGCAGCAGTCGTTCACTGAGATTGTCTTCGAAGGGTGATCTATCATCGAAGTGCACCGATCCAGATCGCCAAGGCTATTGTATCCTGAGGGGAGGACGCCAGACCCTTTTTGCACCGTATGTGGGGGTGAATCTTCTCTAAGGGGAGTACTTTTATACGCCTTAGCCTATTACAAATATGAACATGATTTTGTTGTTGTTCTTATTATGTTCTGTGCATATGTTTGATTTGTTGCCTTCGTCTAAATTTTGGTTTAAATTTGAATATGACATGCTTGAACCCTGATACGATTTGAATCAATTGAATTACATGTATATCATGTTGTATTGTAATCTGATTTACATCATGATAGCGTTGTTGATTCTAACACTCTGGACCTCCGCTTCTACAGAATCCTCACCGTCCGACGAGGATGACCCGACGCCGAAGCTGCTACTGCTGGTGGTGGTGGTGTTGCTGAAGTTGTCGGCACCGGAGACCTTACGACGACCTCCACTCTGGTGATCCTCTGATGGGTCTGGCATGTACACGAAGATGCATGGCTACATGATAGTGACAATATCGCGAGATTTATGAAAATCTCGCAAGAAAATTCCTGAAAGTTTAAAACGGTAATTTCTCGCGAGATTTTCAAAATGTTGTGAGATTTATGAAAAAACATAAATACTGCTATTTAAAAGCGATATTTATGTTTTAAACCGCTATTTATCATGAAAAAATAATGTATTTTTATTTATTAATATTTTTATAAAAAATGTTTTTTATATTTTTTTATTATTGAGATTTTGCCAAAAAAGTGAGAGATTTATAAAAAAAAATAATTCTCACGAGTTTTTGAAAAATGAAATTTTGCCATTTTTAACCTTTGTCACCAGGCTGCATGCCCCTTGCAACGAATCTGAACCCTTCGATCCGGACACTATCTAGACCGAGAGGTATCCTAAAACCTCTCTCTAAGTGAGAGAGAAAAACAAAGCCCTAGAGAGGAATAAGAAAAAACAAGAGAAGATGGGTGAAGCAATTGTTAGTCTCTCCTATCGTTATGTGAAGGCAAAAGGGTGCGGAGTTTTTTTATCAGCCTCGTGAAAATTTTGTAGGATATAAAGGATTATTATTAAAAGTTCGACCAAACTTTTAACTATGGTCTTGTGACTTTACTTTATTTTTATTAATCTTGCAAAAAGTTTGACAAAAATATTAACTACGGCTTGAAGTTGTAGTTAAAAGTCACAAAACTTATTATTAGGTATGACTCTTTATTTAAACCGTAGTTAATAATTACTTTTAACTATAGTTATAAGCAACCGTAATTAATACTCTTTATCTGTTAGCTTTTTATTTTGTAGTAAAAGGGCTCCTAACTCTAAATATATTTTGAGTACAAGTAAATAGTATTATCCAATAATTAATGTTTTTTAGTGTTTATCTCTTAAATCTTTCTTTTCTTTGTTTGTATGAGATTGAGAGCCCCTTTAGTATTTTGTCTTTTAATGCATTGTCTGCATGATTTTGAAATCCAATTGAACGCTCCACTTTTTTCCTCAATAAAATGCTACAAAATTCATATGTTATAGTTAGTCAAAAGCCAATTCATGAACTCTAATTTACTTGGATTCTTGGGAGAATTTTGTGTAGCCATTATATTACAAAATAAACTCATGAACTTGAATATGGCCAAGTTTGCCTTTATTTAGTGACATTCCAGCTATATGTGCCTTCACAACTTAAGATAACAACTGTTAATGGATCGGGTTTGTATTGGGTACTTGACTCTACCCAAACCTGAAATTGCAGGTAAGGGCATAAAAGTGCCGACACATAATATTTGAGTCAATCCAAATCCAACCCGAGTAATATGCAGACCAAGTTTGGGTTATGATTTTTACCGGATACCTGACCCAACACAGCTTTTTTGTCGGTGTTGGCGACTCGAGTGTTTTATATGTATTTTTAGTAACTGAAATTATACAGAGCAGCGTTTGAGATTTCATTTTCGTGACCCAGCAAAACCTGAACCCAACCATTTGGTACACCTTGATGGGTTGAATACCCAACCCTTTGCCGGTCCATAGCTGGTGAGATGCGGGCTATATCCAACCAATTCATGCATGCTAATGGATCAGTTCCAGATAATCATTGCAGGATCTCTCTCTCTCTGTTTGAAGATGTCAATGCGTCAGATATCCGAAATTCAACCCAAACCTGGCTCTAATTAGTCGGGTTCAGTAAAAGAAAACCAAATCCGATTACTTCTTGATTTTTATAGCTAAATCTGTTGGATATCTTATTCCGACAAATCTGAATCCAATTACATGTTAAAATGTCGGATTTGGCATTAGCCTTTCTCCAACCAAATCTGATTCCGACCCAAAACCCATTTAGCCAATATCCAATCTGTCAGATTCATTAAAGGCTACGCCCAACGCATCCACGTTTTATTTTTTTCAATGTTTTCACCTTTGGCGGCGGGGTTGACTTTAGCAGTACTTGAACAAATATGACCCCATCAAAGGTCTAGGCAGAAAAACCGCCTTAGCGGCGGTCCCTAAAGGTCATTTTTAAAAAATAATGACTTTTTCGTTGCTGATCTTGCACGATCCGCAGCAGAAACGTCATCAAAGCAAGCTGAGATTGGACAGACCCCTACCAATTATTATTCAAAGTACCACTGGGGTTTGAACCTGCAATGTCCCACAACAAAAAAACGTCTGACAGCTCCTACCAACCACGCGGAGCTCTAGTTGATATATCATGAAAGACTCTGTATGTTTGATGTAGGCATGTACACGAGCTGGGTTCCAGTCGAACTAGGCTCGATTCAAAATGCTTGTGTTCCAGCTTGGCTCGAGCTCGAAGTCGAGCTTGAACAGCATTGTTTAGACTCGGCTCGGTTCCAAGCGCAAGCAGAGACGAGCTTTTCTATTGTTCAAAAGAAATTTAGCTAAAAAAGTAAGATTAGAACTCATGCACTCATGAATGACCATCACACTACATTGATTGTAATGAAGATTATGACCCAGAAAGTTTATATTTACTAAAACCTCTCCAGAATACAGAAAAAATTTACAAGACTTTAGATTCGAATGCCCTACCCATTAAATTTATTTTGCAAACATATTATATATAACTTATACAAGTGTTATCGAGTTTTTTGAGCTTAATTGAGCTCAATGACTTGATCAAGCTTGGCTTGTTTATCCACACCGAGCTTGGACTTGTATTCAAGCTTGACTCATTTAGTTTTTGAAAGACTTCGAGCCGAGTTGACTAGTTTTGCATCAAACTTATACTTCTCTCTCTTGCTTTGTCGTTTCCAAAATTTGGAGAGGGGCAGACTTTTTCTTTAAGTCCACGGTCCACTACGTTGGTAGTATTCTTATTCTCGGAAAGTCTTCTCTGGGTATCTCTCAAGTCGACGATGGCTTGTTTTATCTTTCGATTGCCCTTTCCTTGAAAGCGAGAACCCATACAATGGTGGTCACTATTGTCTATAGTCTCAATTGTCCTCCCCTTCGACTAGCGTTATGGTCCAATTTGAGTTGGATTATCGGTTCTTTTGGAGAGTTGCACCTTCTTATGGGGGACTTTAACTGCTTGTTGTCTATTCATGACTCAAATCTTTTCATTTTTTCGACTACCTCTATGCGAGGTTTCAAGGATTTTGTCCAATAGCAACATCTTTACCCTGTTCCTCCTACCGGTGAGCCTTTCTCGTGGTCGAATAAAAGGTTTCGTCTGTGCTACAGGCTGCTCGATCGAGTGCTCGCCTCCCCTGATCTGCTAGAGATCCTCCCCGACATCACCTGCTTCCTGCTTCCTCCTTCTGTCTCAGACCATAGCCAGGTTGTCACTCATTTGAGGGAAGATATTACCTTTGCAAGGACTTTCGTCTTTGAAAAGTGGTGGGTGAAGGAGCCAGACTTCGAATCTGTGGTCTATCGTTCATGGAGCAAGCCTTCTACTGCGATCAAGATCGCCGTCCGGTGTCATGAGAAGTTTTTTTGCCTCAACCGTGATATCAAAGCTTGGCTTTTGAATCATAATTTCAGTAAATTCCAGCAAATGGATGTCTGGGAGCAAGAGTTGTCGACCATTCATCATTCTATGTCTTTTCTAGACTTCTTTTCTGATTCGACTATTCAAAGCTTAAAAGTCAGATCCACTGGGTTTTCTTTGCTTCTGCAAACATGGCAATTCAAGGATGAAATTTGATGGAAACAATGAGCGAGGGTGCATTGGCTTGAGGCAGGTGACGATAATACTAGCTTCTTCCACTCCTATGCTTCGCACTCCCACAGGAGGAACGTTATTCCCTCTATCTCCATTGAAGGAATCAGCTACTCCACCGACAATGTCCTTTTAGCGGTTTCTCACTATTTCAAGACCCTTTATGTTGCTCAGACCTCTGTCGATGGCACTATTAGCCCTCTTCTCGTACAGGCTATTGATCAATCTCAAGCCAGAGTTATGCAATTTAAGTTCGTTGATGCTGAAATCATTTCGGCTATCAATGGTCTTTCAGGATGAAAAGCTCCTGGCTACAATAACTTTCTCGTAGATTTCTTCCGTATCAATATCTTCGTTGAGTTTCATCGCAACTGTCAATTGTCGATTCACATGCACTTAGCCATTGTCTCTCTCATCTCGAAGGACGTGGTGGCCTCTGATATCTTGAGGTTTCGTTCGATTTTGGTTATGAGTGCGCTCTACCGCATTATTGCTAAGGTTTTGGCCAATAGGCTAAGAGTCGTTGCTGATCAAATCTTCTCGGACTCCCAGTTCGCTTTTATACCTCATAGGCGGATTCAAAACTCATTCATCTTGGCATCGGAAGTTCTTCACTCTTTACATATTAGCAGCCAACCTTTCTTCTCTATCAAGCTCGACTTTCATAAAGCCTTCAACTCGGTTTATTGGCCTTTCTTATTCCATATGCTTTTCAACTTCAGTATCAGTCGTTGTTTCTCTCGATGGATGTGTGAGCCCCACTCTTTGATTAAGCTTAACGGAGCAAGAGGTAGGCAGTTCAAGCTTAAGCATGGTATTCAGCAAGGCTGCTCTCTCTTTCTCCTTTGTTATTTAACATCATCGTTGAGGGTCTCGTGGTGTTGTTCAAGAGGGCAACGGATAAAGGCATAACCAATCACATCGGCATTCAGAAATTTTTCTATCATATTGTCATATATGCTGACGACATGAACATTTTCAGCTACGTTATCATGCAACAAATGTCCTTAATGACGGTAAATGATGTATGTTCATATTCAATGCCTATCTTCCTTGCTAACAGTCGGATAGCAGATTTGAATTTTTCACAATAAATATTTCTTAATTAGGGTAGGCATTTGGGGCTTATTAAAGCCAGTGTGAGAAGCATATATACACTATGGGGGTGGGGGTGGGGGGGTGTTTCCGTTCTTCATGAAAAGCAAATTACCGCAGGCCAGCATGAGTAGGTCTTTGATCCCGATGGTGGTTTTCCGGTTCTTCATGAAAAAAAAAACTAGCTTTAATAATGACGAAGGCTTTGAAATTTTGCAAGACAACTAATTTGGTGCGATCAAATCTCAGAACCAGAACATATTTGCCATGGATTCTTCCATATCCAACTGGCCCCAAAGGCATAAAGACTCTTTAGAGTAAAGGGCAAATTAAGCTCATTCCATTCCAAATAGAAAGTCCAAAGATTGGTGGCTCATGTGACTCTCAAAGCAATAGGCACTGTTGGTGTTTGGTAATCCCAATTATATTTTTTCACAATCCATGTCTTTTCCACCCAAATCATTTACCAACTGACTTAGTCTTCATCTTGTCATGAGTGCAACATTAAGCCCCTCATCTATAAAAAAAAGAACATATAAAATGATTCACGGTACGAGACAAAGGCATTCAGTTTGGTTACATACGGTCCAAATGTTTTTTTTATTTCACCAAAAGACACTTATGACCACTCCTTTTATCTTTATGTCTTGTAGTAATGATTTCTTTGGCATTAGAACTTTTACAAAGGGATAGTATTTTGAAGTTCTCGTGAGCAAGCAACTCCTAGCCATTTTTTTGGTGTTTCAGAACACGGTTAACTAATCGATTACGATAAATTGGATTGGATTTTGCTCTTCTGCAGTACTCTGACCTGACATTTGCCTGAAAAAGGTTCAAAAATCAATTTTATAAGGGCTAAAAAAGAATCCTTTATCTTGGCTTTTTGACCCCATATTGTAGGGTGGATCTCAAAAGATACGATAGATCTTCCTCCAAGCCGTACACACCGTACACACAACTTTCATTGAATACTGCTTTCCACATAACTTGTTTTAATCAAATTTGACTTCATAGATGTATTTAGTATGACCACAATAGCAGAATCAACCCTTGGATCATAGTTTTCAAGGTAAAAAATGTTTTTTTTTTATGTTTGTAAATTTGGTATGTTGTAAGTCATTAATTTTTTCAACCGGCATAAAATCTGACATATACTTCAGGAAACTATGAACCAAGGGTCAGTTTCTACTAAACTTAAACTTAATGTGTAGATCACATCTGGAGGATCAGTGTAAATAAACTGAGAAAAATAAAAAATATTGGATTTTTTCACTAAGCGTAGCAAACATTACCCCTTCACAAAATATGCTACTTGTTGGTAACCTCAAATATAAAAGTTTTGTTGTAACTTGAACATTTCTAGAAATAATGGATTTCACTTAAGTTTAGTAACTTCAATTTTTTTCTTAGCAACAAAGTTGTAGTAGTTCATGAACTTAGTCAGTGAACTCCTATGCTTCTCCTAGCAGTGTTGGCGATCATGAATGTGGTTAGAGTAACCCTGAGTACCTTGTGAATAATTACCAAGTTCATTAACTTCAAGTATTTAATTGGAGTTTGTGATCTTGGCCATATGAATTCCTATGTTTCTGCCATTCGAAACAGTGGAATTCATCAATGTGGCATTCTCTGTTATCCTAAACCTTGCTCAATTTAATGGAAGAGTGGAAGAAAGCCTGAGATTGAGAACTAATTATCTTACTACAATGGTCGAGGATTACACAGTGGATTCAATTACTGCAATTCTGTGCTATTTAAGGGTTGCGAAAGTGCTCTTTTGAACTCTTGAATGCGCTCGACAAGCTAAACACAAACAATGGGTGTTTGGTCAGCTCCGCTTGTTATAGGCTTTTCAACTAGTAATAAACACAAATTTACATATATTATATTATAAAACATAGATGGTTGAAGTGTTTGATTTACTAGCAGTAAGAGTTCAAATCCTATTACTTACGGCTTTCAAACAATGTATGTATTCTGTAAATGAGTCTGTCTGAGTTTGGTTCAGTACTTATGGATTCAGAATTCTACTATTTCTAATTTTGAAAAGTGTTTGTTTCTTAAACGAGCCAGTTCGACTCATTTAACTCGGGTTTGCCATGAGTTTGAGTTTGGTTCAGCTCACCACAAGAATGAATCAAGCTCGAATGCCCTCTGTTCTGTTTGTTTGACTCATTTATCAGTTGCTATTATCTTCACTGTCATGGCAATTCCCCTGTTAAAAAAGATACTGAAGCCTTTTCACTACTACAAAAGAATGGAATCTGTCTTGAACATGCCAGAAGGTTGCCCCATTGGTTTGATTTTGGGGGCTTGTTAGCAATTATAAAGAAGACACAGGGGCATTTGAGGAATGCTTATCTCACCACAAAAAAAAATGATAAGCTTCCCTACTAGAAAAAAACATGACCGTGCATTGCCCTCCTTGATATTTAAAAGCAGAAAATGGCACACAAAGTCTACCCCATCTCTGCTTGTCCAAAGATTTCATATTTCAGCTCCTGTCATTGCATTTCTCCCTTTGCAGCAAAGTGCATACTCTACCTAGTTAATAGAAGGCACTTGGGGTCAGCCACCTTGTTTATTTTTTTATTTATATTTTGGCAAATATTTCTGCTTAATTTTGCTTTTTCTTTTGGTTTCTAATGGTTGTATGGTGACTGTAGATGGTGCTTTTTGTTTTTGTGTTTTTTTTTTTTTTGCTTGGTCGTTTCTAACAGATAAGTAATGATTGTAGGTATCAATAGGACAAGGTGAATGGCCAATCATTTTGACAGGCTGGTGTGCCATTTGAAGTCCAAATTGAAGGCTTTGAAGATGAAGCAGCCCTATAACAAAATTGACAAGAGTGAGAGCATGAGAATGGAGATAAGAAGCAGAAGAGCTCAGAAGCTGGTAACAGAGACCCTAGAGAAGGCTGATTCATTAGGAAGCAAAGGTTTCATCATATGACGCCTTACGGAGGAACTCAATCACCTGTTTGCATGTAAGCACTTGCATCTTTCTAATTAACCTAATGATAAAGAAAATCTCTCTCTCTCTCTCTCTCTCTCTCTCTCTCTCTCTCTCTCTCGCTCTCTCTCTCAAAAGTCCCCAATAATATTTTTCAATTTATTGAACAATTTGACTTAGCATATGAAGCCAAAAAATAAACTTTATAGATTTTTTTCCCTTTTTTTTATTATTGAGAGAAATCATCGATGGTTCAGACATTCACCCCGCCTTGTTTCAGTGTTGTTGATGTGAAATTCTATAAGCATTCCTTCTGCCCACTAGGAAAAGTTTTCTTTTTTGGAACTCAAGATGTCCCTTCAACTCAGAACAATTGAGCCGCACCTTAGTAAGGTGTGTGGAGCCTGTTTGGGCAAACTTTACTGATTATGGTGACAGTCAAGATTCATTTCTTTAGTGGTTTTGGGCATTTTGACAACATAGTCTGCATAGATCCTTAGTAGTTGTGTCCCCCATTGTTGGTTGTGCTAAAATAAGAGCATTAGGCTATTCAAGAAAGGTTACTGCAACGTACAATGCCTGTGCGGCAAAAATGACACATTTTCTGAAATATCTCACAATTTTTGAAAAATGCCCCATGTCTAAAATCACAAATCGTCAATTTCATTGTGACCTTTCTATCCTCATGTAGGAAACTCACAAAGTTCGTGAGATATATCATTCCTCTTGTGAGATTACATGCTCCCACTTAAAATGAGGTCTGCATATTTTTTTTGCGAACAACACAAAGTTTGCATAATCATATTTGTGAGTATCCAGTTAAACCCAAACCTCAAAACTTCGCAAATACCTGACTAAGTGCATATATATATATAATACAAAATTTGTATAAAAAATGTGTGAACCTCTTGTTATAAGGTACCTATTTTCATCGAGGAAACAGGATTATTAAAATAGGTATTTTTCATGTTCAAATGTGTTTTCTAGATAGACGAAAAATCAACGGTGAATTGCTAAGACTTGATGATAAAAAAAATCCAGTACTGTGTCAGTGTGGTTCATATACATACGTCTTTATTTATTTATTTATTTTCATGAGAAAAATAAATTTTTCATGCTCCTTGCAACTGTCAGTAAAACAGAAAAATATGTTCGTAAGAAGAAATTAAATAATAATAAAAATAGAAAAATACTTTTGGGCATTTTTGCAACTGTCAGTAAAATATTGTTGATATTAGCATTACGCAACCATGCAACCAACAAAGGAGTTCCAGATTCAATGGTACACACCCATGCATGGATGAAAGAATTCATCTGAATCACATATAATCACCTGCCCCAGCATGTTGAGCCTTTTGGGTCAAGGTTTAAAAACTCGCCGAGTCAACCTAGTGTACAGGCCGAGTCACCGGATTGACCCAGCCAGGTCAGTCACTGGGTTTTAAAACTATGTTTTAGGTAGGCAGTAGAGGTTGTCGGTGTGCATGGGCTTGATCTGGATGTCTGCCTGGCCAATCGGATCATGCTTTGCGTTAACATTTGGTCAGTCTCAGCCAGATTTCATTGCATAAATTATGTGACCGGATACTGGATACTGGTTTGAATCGAAATACAATAGAACCTGAAAATATCCAAATGCAATAAGATTTTTTATTTCCATTCACTGTTTCTCTTGCTTAAGTCACAACCAGTGAGTACCTTTCCCCAAATGCACAGTTTTATGGTAATGTGCTCGTGCGATATGTACAAAATTTTGGAAAAAGTTTCAAACAAAAATTATTTTATAAAGTTTTGGAGCTCTATTGCTTCCTACCAAAAGTGTTTTGAAAAGTGGTTAGTCTCTTATTTTAGGAAGAGATGTTTATGGTGGTTTAAACAGAGTTGTTTCTCTTTATCTTATACTTTGGTAACACTTGTGTTAAGGTGGCTTGCAGACATTGTTACACTTCTCACATAAATGAATGTGTCGTTTGCATACATGTGCATGCACACGTGTGCACAAGGGCGCTTTGGTGGTGCACTTTGTGTAACGCCCCAAAATTTAACCCAAATTTTTAAAAGAATTTTTTTTATATATAACAGCAGAAACAACAATTTCATTGGATTAAGCATTCGGGCGCATTACAGGAGTGAGTGATCAAGTACCAGCATTTATTTTATTCCAAAATCAAATAAATAATGACATCAGAGTTTCAATGACATGAACTAATATATCAAGAGGAAATCAATCTATCTCGAGAACAATAAATCAAATCTCGATTGAAGCATCATCTCGCAGTCGCTCATAAACTCTATTCCTTACCTGAAAATGGTAAATTTATAAGAATTAGACTACAACTGTCTAAGTAAGAAATACTGTAATTTTTAGTGCAGATATATCATGTGTCAAGTATGTGATGTGGGTGTCATGTGTGATTTTCAGCATATACAAGAATAAGTAAAGGATTTACACTATGACAACTTTACTTTATAAAAACTAACTAATAGGTCAAAGCATTAGCAGAATTTAAATATCTCAAAGCCATAGATTTCATTGCATGCTAAAAGTAAATGACCACATTTCAAAAGTAATTTTTTATGTATAAAATTGTAAACTTATCACTACCTATTCAAATGTGATACCTAAGATGTTCTAATTTAATGTTTTTCTTTAATTATCTCACGAGTACATGCGGGTCAAGGCAACCGTAACAGAAAAGAACATTCGGGGGTTCATTATTCGTTGGTGTTTTACTAACCTAAACATTCTAACTGAAATTATAATCCTAAGGGAAAGGTCAGTGATCAAGAGAACCTCCCAAAGGCCCAAAACCAAAACAAGATGCATCTCTAACTTCTGCAAAAGAACTTTAAGCTACCGCCTAGGACAAATTTAGTAGTTCGAGTCCCCAAATTCTGAAAACTGGAGACCAACGAGCCATTGTTGCTCGAAGCAATAAACACATGTTCTCAGAGTTTCGTACCACCTACCCTCTCCAAGGTAAGCCCGAATCTAAGTGGGTCGCTCTTCTTATTAATTTATATAACCCAATTTGTCAGGGTTTTCCCTGATCTAAACCCAGTAACCAAAAGAAACTGGAGTACCAATCATACTACTCTAGTAGTAGATCCCCACTCATTAATACCTTCAAAAGGTATGTTAACCAAAACTTTATCCATATAATTGTGCAAACCCACTCAGAGTGCTCTGGTACCTTTAAATCATCAAGCATGAGCGCCTCGGTACCTTTAAACCAGTCAGGCTCACAAAAATTAACATTTAATTTTTTCACGAATGTAGTTTAGCCAGCCCTAGTACTCGCATCAGGTACTCAACCTATATCGCCCATTAGGCAAGGTTTCCCAAACAACCCACTCGCAGGAGGGGATAACAATGACTAACTTAATCATTTACCCATTTAGGTTAACACTGTATATAGTTTTTTTTTTCAGTTAAACTCTAACAATACTGGTGTGTGATTATAGTCCTAACTACAAAGGAAGGAACATATCTAAATGTCACTATATGCACAGTAATGTGTGTTGAGTGTTTTTGAAACCCATGTAACAACCTTAAATATATACATACTTCTGTGTATGCTCAACAATGGTTTATATGGTCACCTGTCATATCCAGCTAGTGCTACTCTTAATATGCTATAGTAGATTAAACAACATACTACAACATCGACTATTCATATGATGACCAAATGAATATGCACGGGACCTAATCATGCATCTAACATTGATTAATCAGATAACAAAAATTATCACTAGACTTATACAAAACTCAAGCACACATCAGTCATCGAGTGACCTGATAAGGATCAATAGTATTACATAGAACTTCAATATGCTTCCAGCATCGAACTATTCATATGAAAGCCAAAAGAATATAAATGTGTCATATTCATGCTTCAGACATTGATCATTCATATGAACATCAAAGAGTTTACACAGAACATAGTTATGCTTCAATCATTGATTACCCATAAGAAAATCAAAAGAAGATGCGCAGGACCTAATCATGTTTCAAACCTCGATTTCTCATATGAACTTCAAAAGGATATGCATAGGACCAATCAGGAAATTCAAAAGAATCTGCATGGGTCAAAATCGTGAAATTCAAATGAGTATACACAAGACATTATCATGGTTCAGATCTAGATCATTTTGGAACAAGTGCTTATACGTTCGATTGCAGTTTTTCAAGTTCTGTGTTGTGATACATGGAGGCAGACACAACCTTCCAGTCAGGGAGCATCTCACTCACACTCTAGCAACAAGATGTATATATGGACTTTTCCCAACTAGAACCTACAATTTCACCCCACTTACCATCTAACACAGATATGACGTGTATTCAAAGAATAAAACATGGTCTGAGTCAGAAGAGTTAACATGTTTTCGGATTTTACCTAAAACAAAACTCTCATTCACCACACTAGATACGTAGAGTACAGAAAACAACACTAACAGTAATGGGATACATCATAGTGCAACCAGGGAAACAAAGTACATTACAAAAAACATGGTAAACCCTATAATTACCGGTCGGAAACCGACCCCCCCCCCACCCCTTTCTTTTCCTCGATTCTCAAAAAGGGATTCACGGTATCCAAAATCCCCAAATTTGTCCATTTGGGGTTCATGGCAACCCTGCACACCCTCATTGATTTCTTTCATTTGGCTATTTCACAGACCCCAAATCTCTAATCTCTGGGATCGGCAACCCACACACCACGCTCGACCCACAAAATACCCTAAAGGAAAAAAAAAGAAAACCTACCTTGTTGTGCGAGGTGGTTGTTGCCGCGAGTGGAAGGGTCTGCCTGCCTCAACCGCATTGTCGCCTTGCAAAGGATTCGAGAGGGAGAGAGAGAAAAGGAACGGAAGGCAGTTGGGGAAACCGAGAGGGAAAAAGGGAGTGTGAGAAAAAGAGAGGAGAGGAAGAGCTTTAGTAGGAGGCTCCCCCCTCCCCCCCCCCCCCACCCACCCACCCCTTCATCCACGACAAGGCCTGCATTAGGGTTCTGAGAGAACCCTAATGCCCCTTCTTATCGGTGAGGCCCTGTAGTGGCCTAATACTTTTAACTTTTTTTTTTTGTTTACATGGGGCGCGGCTCGGGTCCGAGATCCAACCTCGAGTTGGGTCC
Organism: Nuphar pumila; assembly: GCF_984573655.1. NCBI lineage: Eukaryota > Viridiplantae > Streptophyta > Magnoliopsida > Nymphaeales > Nymphaeaceae > Nuphar > Nuphar pumila. Next base: position 69,297,560 of record NC_143261.1, read on the forward strand.
ACGTCTTTTCCTTGCGATGTGGATTCGCAAGTTGGATCCAAATGGATCCAACTGTGGATCCTTGAGTTTGATTTTTTTTCTACTAGATATATATATATATATATATTATATGAGTATATGGACCCTTTATGTATCCTGGATCTGAAACGCGAATCCCAAGCCCAATTCAAAAAAATATATATTTTTTATTTTAAGATAAATTTAAGCAAATAACCGAGATTATTATATCCTTTCCCCCTAAAAGAATTTTTTCCTCAAAATTTACCTGAAAGGGCTTACTCAAAAAGATTGGTGTACTTCTCCCGCATATTGGCCTCAGGTTCCCACGTGCTTTCATCAATGTCATGGTGTTGTCTTCTCACTTTGAGGAGAGGGATGGTCTTTGATCTCAAGACTTGCTCGATTCGCTCTAATATTTTCACTGGTTTTTCTTATATTGTTAGATCTTCCCATATATCTACGTCTGCATACTGGATGACATGTGATGGATCTTGAAGATACTTCCTCAGCATAGACACATGGAATATGTTATGGATCTGAGCATACTAGAGAGGTGGATGATACCATCACAAAGACCTGATCTCCCACTTCAAAAGTGAGCGCTTTGCGCCTCAGATCCGCATAACTCTTCTGCCAACTCTGGGCTGATAGTAGTTTATCTCTGATCATCTTGACCTACTAGGTATAATGTTGCAACACAATTGGTGATTCCAACGAGCGTTTACCAACCTCGTCCCAATACATAGGTAATCTGCAAGGTCTTCCGTACAGAGCTTCGAAAGGAGCCATGTCGATGCTCACATGGTAACTATTATTGTAAGCATATTCAGCTAAGACCATATGTTTGTCCCATTCACCTTTCTAATCCAACATACATGCTCGCAGCATATCTTCAAGAGTTTGAATAGTCCTCTCTGATTGTTCGTCGGTCTGGGGATGAAAAGTGGTACTCAATTTCAGCTTTGTACCCAAGGTTTGTTGCAACTGGTCTCAAAACTTAGAAGTAAACTGAGGATCTCGATCTGATATGGTAGAAACTGGTACTCCATGCAGTCGAACGATCTCTCTGATGTATAAATTTGCTAGACTCTTGAGGGGTTGATTTATCCGTATGGGTAGAAAGTGAGCCGATTTGGTGAGTCGGTTCACTATAACCTATATAGCGTCATGTTGTTTCCTTGTTTTGAGCGAACCCACCACGAAGTCCATGGTGATTTCTTCTCATTTCCACTGTGGAATCTTCATTTGCTGCATCATTTTGCTAGGCTTCTGATGTTCAATCTTAACTTGCTGACAAGTCAGATACTTCAAGACATAACTTGTGACCTCACGCTTCATTTCATTCCACCAATACCCCCATTGTAAATCTTTAAACATTATTGTACTCCCCGAATGTATGGTGTACTTGGACCTATGTGCTTCTGCCAATAGTTTTTCTTTCAATTTGGAATTACTAGGGGCCCAAAGTCTCTTCTGCATCCAGATACTACCATCTTCTTTGAGTGAAAGAACAAATTTTCTTGCTGAGCCTATGACTTGAGCTTCGCATACTGGGGATCCTCTTTCTGACCCTCAATAATCTTTGTAAGGATCTCAGGATGAGCAGATAAGTTGGATAGCTTGATACTTCCTTTGTTATCTGCGAATGACTTCAAGTCAATGAATTCTTCCACCAAATTTCACCCTTTTGTCACTAGACTGGACAAACTGCAATCAGATTTGCGACTGAGATAATCGACTACGACATTTACCTTTCCTGGGTGATAGGAAATGGTAAAGTCATAATCCTTTATAAACTTCAACCATCGTCGTTGTCGCATATTCAACTCCTTCTGAGAGAACATGTACTTGAGACTTTTATGATCAGTGAACACCTCGAACTGTTCTCCATACAGTTAATGTCATCATATCTTCAAAGCGAATACTACGGCTACCAATTTGAGATCATGAGTTAGATAGTTTCGCTAATGAATCTTTAATTAGCGGGAGGCATACGCTATCACCTTACCATTCTGCATTAAGACACATCCCAATCCGGTACCTGATGCGTCTGAATACACCACAAAACCACCATGACCTGATGATGAGGTCAATACTGAGGCAGTGGTAAGCTTCTTCTTTAAGATTTGGAAACTCTCCTCGCACTTATCTGTCTATTCAAACTTAATTCCTTTCCTTAGGAGCTTGGTCATGGGCATGACAATCCGTGAAAAGTCCTAAATGAATCTTCTATAATAGCCTACCAAGCCAAGAAAACTCTTGATATCGATGATATTCTTCGCTTGACCCCAATTTAATACGGCTTCAACCTTAGTCGGGTCCACCGATACTCCATCTCGCGATATAACATGGCCTAAGAACATAACATTCTCAAGCCATAACTCACAACTGATGTTCCTTAAGAGTCTCCAAGACAATTATCAAATGGTCTCGATGTTTCTCCATGCTTTCTTAATATATCAGTATATCATCAATGAAGACGATTACGAAAGTATCCAAGTATGCTCGAAATACCCAATTCATCAAATCCATGATTGTTGGGAGTATTTGTCAGTCTAAATGGCATAACTACGAACTCATAGTGATCGTACCTTATTCTGAAGGTTGTCTTGGGAATATCATTATCCTTGATCCAGAGTTGGTGATATCCAGATCTGAGATCGATTTTTGAAAACACCTTAGCCATTTGCAGCTGATCAAACAAGTCTTCGATAAAAGGTAGGGGATATTTATTCTTGATGGTTGCTTGATTCAGCATTTGATAGTCTATGCACAACCTCATAGACCCATCTTTCTTATTTACAAAGAGAATTGGTGCTCCCCATGGCGATACACTGGGTCGAATGAAGCCTCGCTCCATCAACTCTTGAAGTTATTTCTTTAGTTCCTCCAACTCCGTTGGGGCCATACGATAGGGCGCTTTTGAGATCGGTGTCATCTCAGACACTATCTCAATATGAAAATCCACCTCACACTGTGGAGGTAGTTCAGGCAACTCATCTAGAAACACTTTCGCAAATTCATGAACCACTTCAAGTTCTTCTAGTGGTGTAACCTTCGGCTCGCAGGAAAATACATTCACTAGGAATGCTCGGTACCCTTGCCGCATATACTTCGGAGCCTTTAGTATCGATACAATTTGAGCCTTCACCGTAGGTCTGGAGAGCCTAAACTCAACATTCAGCAATCCTGGTCGAGACAATACCACTTTCTTTTGGCGGTAGAGAACATTGGCATAATGTTCATATAATCAATTCATCCCCAATATGACATCATATTCAGTCATATCGAGTAGGATTAGGTCAGTAGGTAAATTCAACCCTCCAACATAATTGTTACATCAGTGATGTAATTTACACATATCGAATTATATCTTATAGGATTGTACACATCTAATATATGTTCCAGGAGTTCCGTATGTGCACCTAAAAGTTTAGCAAATTCTATAGATATAAATGAATGTGTAGCACCATAATAAAAAAGGATAAGTGCAGCATGACCATCAACAATCACTGTACCTTGCACCAAGTCCCCTTTCTCTAATTCCTCTGCAGTAGTTGAATATGCTCGTCCTAGCACCCTCTTTTGTGTGTTATGATGTGGTGCTTGCTGCTGTAGAGGTGGTTGTTGATGTTGATGCCCCCCTCCGACGTTCTGCCTCTGCATATCCACCGTCTTCTTATGGCACTGGTGGGCATAATGACCCATCTTGCCACAGTAGAGATGTAAACACCTTCAAATTTTTCACTTTCACTCACAAACCCTTTTTTCTGGTCACTGGGGCCCATTCTCTGAATCCTTCAGGAAACCAGTTGGTCGACACCTGAGCCAGGGCCATTCAGAGCCCGAATTTTGCCCCAAAGTCCAAATATTCTATTCTATAATTGAGATTCAATCTCTATTTTTTGGCTCGATTTCAAATATCTATTTTGTCCTCGAACAGGAATTCTCAATTTCTCGTCTCTACCAAGGGTCCAGGACTTCAAATCCCTCATCCAGGGTTTATATTTTCATATCATTTGTATCCTTTCATATCATTTCATATCATTTCATGTCATTCCATTGCATTTCATTGCATTTCATTGCATTGCATCTCATTGCATGTCATTTTCGAGATCCAAAACTCTCATTTTTTGAAATCTCCAATCCAGATTCGAGTTTTTAAAACCCTTCTTTCAAAATCAATTTCAAAAACCTGGGTTTTAGATCGATATTTGTCATTTGGCCAACCCCAGGGATTTGCATTTTTCATTTCAAAAACATTTTCTTCAGAAAAATAATCTGAATTTGTTTTAAACTCATCTTTTTAACTGATTTCAAATCTCAGACTGGATTTGTCTAGGTGGTGTCGCTTCTGAATCACTTCTTTTATTCAAATTTCTTAAAATTTTAGTTATTTCAAAGTTCTAGTCAGATTAGGACTCTGTCTTTTCATCTTTTAAACCCTTTTCAAAATTTTATTTTGATTTTAAATGAGAGGTAGTCTTATCCATCGTCCATTTCCTTTGTTTTGGCCAAAATTTTAGAGTTTTAGTCGGACTAGGACTCTATCTCAGAGTTTCAGTCGGATTAGGACTCTATCCTGATTCTATCCTTTATCCCTATTTTTCACTTGTTTTCAAAAAAAAAAACCTTCTCATTTGACTTTCAAAAGGCCAAAATTTTAGAGTTTTAAAATTCTAGGACTCTATCACGGAGTTCCAGTCAGAGTATGACTCTCCCTATCATCTCTATTTTCACCCGTTTTCAAGAAAATCTTTCAAAATCTTCTGAGAGAAGATAAAATCTAGAGTTTTAGTCGGGTCAGGACTTTGTTCCAGAGTTTCAGTCGGATCAGAACTCTAACATTGACTTCATTTTTTGAGAAAAACTTTCAAAAATTTCTTCATTCATTATTCAAAAATCAAATTTTAAAATTTCAGGACCTTATCGTTGAGTTTCAAAATTTTAGGACTCTACCCCAGAGTTTCAGTTGATTCAGAACTCGACTCTGATTTCATTCTTTACTTCTATTTTGCTTGCTTTGCCAAAATAGACCCAATTCTCAGAGTTTGAGTTGATTTAGAACTCTATTTTAGAGTTTTGAAATTTCAGGACTCTAACCTTGATCTTGTCTTTTGCTTATTTTCGTTGCTCTCTGAGAAGATCTTTCAAAATCTCTTTGTTTGTCTTTCAAAAACCCAAATTTAAGAGTTTCAAAATTTCAGGACTCTAGTCAGAAGTTTCAGTTGGTTTAGAACTCTGATTTTCTCGAGTTTTATCCTTTGCTTTTATTCTCGTCTGTTTTAAAAACCTTTTCTTTATCTTTATTTTAACCTATTCAAAAACTCAGAAGTGAGGCCCACACAGTTGGTGCCATATCTGGAGGAGTTTCAATCCAGTCAGAACTATGGTTGATTTAAAACTTTCAATTTTAAAGTTCATTCTTTCTTATCCCTTTTGAAAATCTTATTTTTAACCCTTTATTTTTAGGTTTCGAAATTGTTTTCTGAAAAACCAAATGGAGCCCACTTAGGTGGCGCCACATTTTGAAAGTATTTTGATTAGCTTAGGATTAGTCAGTGTTCTAATTAGGTTAGAAGTTCAAAAGAATCAAAATTGATTTTTAAAAATTCATCTTCATTTTAGTGTTTTAAACCTTGTTTTTAACTTTTAATTAAAAGTTTTAAAAAAACCAAATGTGGGCCCACACTAGGTGGCACCACATTTGATCTTTTTAGGGTTTAATTAGGACTCAACTAGGTTAGCTAGAGTTGGATTAGGTTAGAACACTTCAAGAAAATCACCCCCCCCCCCCCCCCCCGATGTGGTTTATCCAAGTCAATTAAAAAGAGTTTTTGAAAAACTAAACTCTTTAATTAAGAGTTTAAATTTTTTATAAATAGGGGGACCAAGGGGGTCAACCCTCATTGCTTTCTCACCCTCTCTCTCTCTCTAGAATTTGTGGTTCTCTCTAGCTCCTCCTTTATCCTCCATTGTTGCCCAAGGTAAGCTTTCTTCTCTTTTTATTTATTTTATTTAGTTTATTCATTATGCTCTTTCACCTTTGCCACCTCTATGCATGAGCTTCTTCCTTATTTTTTTCATTTAAGGAACTCTAAAACTATTCAATATGATGATCTACAGATCATGCATGGTTGTTTGCATGCTTTTGATCCGTTGAAATCATTGGTTATAGGCTTATTATGTTAAATGCCAAATAAAAGATGAGATTCGACTTTTCGATAGGTCGAATCTCTCTTTTAATGGCTAAATCAAAATCCAACCTTGTTTTCCCTAATTTTTTTATTGTATTAATCATATTAATATTTATTTTAATTTCTTAATAATTAAAACTTGATTTATTGCATTATTTGTAATTTTTAATAGTTTTTACATGCATAAATTAGGTTTATTCATATGCTTCATTGATAATACGCATTTTTTTCTGGGCATGCGAGAACGACATTATTTCGTGTTTGTTTTTCTGTCATTAAACTTTGATTTTTTTAGGGTTAAACCGTGCATGTGTCAGTGAATTTTCATAAAAAAAAATTGATTATTTTGGGTTCTATAACCCTTTTAAAAAAATCAGAAACCGAACTCTAATTTTGGTACCGTGAGAGTGTTGTACAGAATCAGGTATAGTTTGTTGAAGCAATATCTCCTTCATTAGAGATCCGATCGACGATCCGTAAGTTGCAGTGTGTTCATTATGATGTCTAGTATATCCAGTGAAATGTTTAGATTTTTTTATGGTTGTTTGTTATTTTTACTCTGTCATAAATCAGAATCTATTTCACACTGATCAGTATATATCGTTTAAACCCTAGTTTAATTTGCGTGAATCGTATTTCCCTAACCGGAGATCCGATTGACGATCTGTAAAAAATCATAGATGCATCGGAATATTTAGTTTTATCAGTGTGATTTATGTAATTTTTGAACATTGTCTATTATTTTAAATTGAGCCAAAATCAAAACTACCTTTTCTGGAGCCGTTACGTGCTCACCGAAAGCAAGCATATATTACCGGAATATATCTCCCTAACCAAAGATGATTTTTTTGATCTGTAAAAAAAAAAATTTGTTTATTTGCCTAGTTTCTTCATGTGAAATTTCACTATTTTTTATTATTGTTTGATACCTGATTTGGGTTTGACATTGTGACAGATACATGCTAGTGGGCAAAATCATATATTTTTAGGTTTTATTTAATTTTTATATTAAAATAATATCAAAAATTCTATTTTTCAATTTCAAATTAATTTTAGGGTTATTAGAAGTATTTATGTTGATTTTTATAAATTTTGGAATTAATTTGATGCATTATTTAGTTAAATCATAAAAAGAGGATGCTCGCGGAGTCCCCATTCACCTGAAACACAGGCAAAATTTGATATTTTTATGATATTCTAAATTTTCATGAAAAGTTTTATATTTTTAGGGTTTGATAATGTTTATAATCATGTTAGGGTACTCCACACCGGATTTGGTATTGATTTGAATCTGTTTGCTCCCTGAATTAAAAGTTTTATAAAAATCTTTTCTGAAAACCCTGATTTCAAGGCCATAGTCTTGTTTTCAGGGATACTTTGGTTATTTTTCCTAAAAATGTAAATTTTAAAGTTATTTTTTTATTATTTATTTAATTTTGCATCATTTTTTATTATGTTTATCTAAGAAAAACATGAAAAAAGGCTTATATTTGAATAAATCCAGCAATTTTCATATATTACTGGATAAATCTCGAAAAGGTGACATATCTTCACTAACAAGTTTGCTAGTTTTGCAGAGACATTCAAGACTGTATTTTCTTTATTTTAATTTATTGTTGATATGAATTGTAAACAATTTAGAATAAGAATTTAATTTCCTACTTAGAATAGGACTGCATTGCGTATAGTGCATTTTTCAATAATATGATTTGTGTGATGGATGATAATTCATGCATATTCAAATTCACCATGGTCTACACGAATGGCACGTACACTAGCTTCTAAAGAGTTGATAAACTCGGTGAGTTTCGTATTTGTGGTCATAGTCAAAATACGAACAAAACCCAGATTTATCTTCTTCTAAGCCACAAATAGCCTACACTCTTAGGCATTTTCATAAATTATAGCATATTTTTAAAACTTTTTCTAAGTATTTTTCCCTTTTAGAATTAAATGAGCTATATTCAATGTGTATTCGTGGTCAAAGTCAAGGATATGTAGAGAATGTATTTCATCTAAATTCTATATGGCACAAAAACCCTTTTTCAAAGATTTTTCTTAAATTCTTCAGAAAATATTTTCTCAAATTGCATTCATGCATCATTTAGGTTAGATTGCATCATAAATAGTCTTCACAGGGCAACCACTACAAGAAAAACTCTAATTAGCGACAAAAATTTGCGATGAATTTTTTTTATCACAAATTTGTGATGGATTAGCTAGAGAAAACTATCTGTCACTAACATTCGAATTATTTGCAGAATTAGCGACATAAAAAATTATGTTGCTAATCTGTCGCTAATTAGCGACGGATTCGCGATAGAATAATTCTGTCTCAAACTCCGTCGCAACTTAGTGACGGATCAGCGGTAGAAATTTTCCATCACGAATCCATTGCTAATTTCCCCCGTAAAACCCTAATGCAAGCCCCTTTCTTTTCCTTTCTTTTTCATCCCTCTCCTGTCGCCCGCCGGCGATCACCTGTCACCAACTGCCAGTCGACCTCCTCCTTTGACTCAGTCCTCCTCTCACCTCTACTCCTCTCTCTTTCACTCTAGTCTTTTTTCTGGCTGATGAGCCCCGTTCGGCAACCCCCTTTCGACCACACCATGTCTCCCTTTCCCGACTCTGGTCTCTCTCATTTGTCGACACCAACATTGGCTCCTTTTAGGTAACCTCTGACTGCCTTCTCTCTTTCCTTTTTTGTCGGTCAGCGAGCCCATTTCTTTCCCTCCATTTCATTTTTCGTCAGGGAGGGGTCGAGCCCCCTAACTATCTCTCGGTCTTACGAGATGCGAGGGAGGGGCTCGGCCCCCTCCCTGTTCTTTTTTTGCCAGAGAGGGGTCAAGCCCCCTCCCTGTCTCTCTATCTTACAGGATGTGAGGGAGGGGCTCATCCCCCTCCCTGTTCTATTTTTGCCAGGGAGGGGTCGATCCCCCTCCCTGTCTCCCTATCTTACGGGATGCGAGGGAGGGGCTCATCCCCCTCCCTGTTCTTTTTTTTTCAGGGAGGGGTCGAGCCACTTCCTTGTCTCCTTGTCTTACGGGATGCAAGAGAGGGGCTCGGGCCCCTCCCTATTCTTTTTTCGTCAAGGAGGGCTCGAGCCCCCTCCCTATCTTTCTGTCTTACGGGATGCGAGGGAGGGGCTCGGCCCCCTCCCTGTTCTTTTTTCGCCAGGGAGGGACCGAGCAACCTCCATATCTCCCTGTCTTACGGGATTCAAGGGAAGAGCTCGGCCCCCTCCCTATTCTTTTTTCGTCAAGGAGGGCTAAGCCTCCTCCCTGTCTTACGGGATGCTATTGAGTAGATTGTTTTGTATTGTATTGTATTGTATATTTGTGCTTTGCAGGTACGTGGCTGAGCTAATTGTGCAATGCTTAGTGCTAAGTATCGCATGCGATTAAAAATGCAATGTAAAAAGAAATAAGAAAAAAATGTAAAGGCAAAAGCAATGCAAATCGGGTAAATACCCGTGGTGTATAAGTGATGCAAGCGCATCACAGGTTATTTAATTTCTTAGATGCAACACTTTTCTGTTCACACACTCACTTAGTTGTGATATCTAGGACTACTTTGATGGAGTTCGGAGATCATGCTGAGCATGATTTTAATGTATGAAAATAGAAGTGTTTTTATTTTTAGAGTTCGGATTCCATGCTAGACATGGTAGTAGTTAGTGGGATATTGGAGTATATTTACTGCAGATACATGTTTGACATTGTTTTGATATGAATGATTTAAATTTATTGTAATGTTTGATGTAACTGTATCCATGCTTGCATGAAAGTATTTTCAATTTGATTATACCTTTCATGTGAAATTGTATCATGAAAACATGGTTCAAATGAATGTATCATGTTATGAATGATTTTGCACATGAAAATGAATGATAAGTTATCAATGCTTCAAACATGCTTCAAATGAATGATTTTGCACATAAAAATATTAAGTTATCAATGCATGCATCATAGTTCTTGTAATTGAATAACATCATATATATATATGTGTGTGTGTGTGTGTGATATATATCAAATCATTACATTCACCATGAATGCATGATAAATTAGATATTTTCTTCATCATAGCTGTCTTATGATTCTCTTTTAACTTGTTATGATAAATTAGATATTCTCTTTTAACATGTCATATCTCCATTGTCCAATGACATACATATGGAAGAATATGATCTAAATGATATACTAAGTGGATGGGCGCCCAATGAAGAAGAAGAGGACGAAGAGGAGGAAGAAAAAGAAGAATATGAAAGTCAAACAAGTGATGAGGAAGCATACTCGAGCTAGTGAAATACATTTTGTAATACATACCTTATGTTTGATGTGAATGATTTAAATAATTTGAATGTATTGAAATGTGTTGCAATGATTTGAATGTATTGCAATGTTTGATTTGAATGATTTGAATGGATTGCAATGATTTGAATGATTTGAATGTATTGCAATGATTTGAATGTATTGCATGAAGTTATTTTTTATTTGATTATATATTCATGAAGATATAAAGTTGTGTAACTGATCTAAATAAAATTTTTATTGGTTAGAATATGGTTCGTGGAGGTCACAGTGGCCGAGCACCCAGTGGTAGCCAGTTTCAGCCTTCATCTTCACGGGTTGCTTCGATAGGTATATCATTTAACTAATTATATACTTGATTAGTTTAAATGTGCATTGTGTGAATTTCTAACTCAATTTTCTATAAATGATGTTTTGCCTGCACATGACTCACCTACACCATCTATTCATACACGTCACGAGACAACGCCGAATACAGGGTCTTCTCAGTCTGACACACGATGACTCATTTAAATAGTGTATATCGATAGTCGATCGTAGGTATTTCATTGTCATTTGTCCAACACTTATCTTATAAATAGTATATATCGACAGTCAATTGTTAATGTGTATCAATTCATGTGCAGCGCGAGGTTCGAGCCACAAGAAGTAGTACGAGAATTTAGGAAGTCACTACTACAGCATCTATCAGGATCGGTCGCTCAATAAAAAGAGTACTCGAAGGAGGTATTAGACAGATTATTATCTTCATTCATGATATGCAATCGTTTATCATAACTAATGTGTTTCATATTTAATTTATTGTTATAGTCATGTGTATTAACTTTCTAAAAGTATGTGTAGGCTTCGCATTGCTTCGCGACTGCGAACGAGGAGAATGACGTTATGGTAGTGTGGCAAATGGTGGCTGCCAATCGATTTGTCGACATGATGTATAATATGAAGACTGCAGTAATAAAAGCAGCTGGTGGGATAGATGATCCACTGCAGTGGAAGGGCCATGGCCCTTCTACTATCAAGATAAATTATTGGGACGGAATGTGCGATAAGTGGGCGAGTAATGAATTTTGAAACCACTCAATAAAGGCTGCACAAAACCAAACGAAGATGCCTGATGCTCATCTACACATAGGTGGATCTAGGACTTTTGGGAGCCACCAGAAGAAAATGATAACTCGTCAATATATATATTGTCAAATTTATAAGTATTTCTGCATACTTTTTAATTAATTTTTTTATCATTTAACCTTACAGGAAACAGAAAAAGGGGGAATTGTGCCAAACAAGGATGTATTTGTTGAAACACATAAACGTAGGAGCACGAGAGAGTTTGTATCAGAGAAGGCGAGAGCAACATCAGTATATATTTATTGTATTAATAAACATTGTAATATACAAGTTACTATGAATTACATTATCATAAACATTGTAATTTTTAATTATTAATTCATATTGTAATCATTACTTTATAGGAGTCATACGAGCAGCAGATGGTAGAGAAATATGGCGATGACTCCACTCAGCATCCGCCTTTTGATCCTGCAGCATGAGTGACTGCAATCGGTGAACCCAAAAAGGGTCGTGTGTTCAGGTTTGGGAGTAACATAAACACCACTCCAGTCGTTGCCTCCTGCAGCCAGGGCTCTTAGAGTTCTCCCAACAGCATCAACTTCCACCGTCTGATTGACCCTGCTATGTCTTGGGATAGTGTCTGCTAGCGTCTTGAGGACAAAATGTGTGACTTTTTATATGAATTCATTTTCAACCTTGTCCATAATGAGTTGTGCAACTTTTTTCGGGATAGGGAAACTTCGTCTGAATTCAACATGAGCTTTGGTGTCCGTCAGGTATAAAGATTCATGTAATTTGTTTTATGTTGTTAGATTTCAAGCTAGTGTATGCATGATTGGACACAAATAAGCATGATTTCATCACTATAAAAAATTTTGACTGCCTTATAACACATATGGGCATGATTGAATCACTATGAAAGTTTTTTGACAACCTTAGAATACATACAAGCATTCTTTCATCACTATGACAATTTTAGAACACATATGAGCATGATATTAGCATATATAAAAGTTTTTTGACTGCCTTATAACACATATATGCATGATTGAATCAATATGAAAGTTTTTTAACAACCTTAAAACACATATATGCATGATTGAATAACTATGAAAGTTTTTTGACAACCTTATAACACATATGAGCATGATATTAACATATATGAAAGTTTTTTGACTGCCTTATAACACATATATGCATGATTGAATCAATATAAAGTTTTTTGACAACCTTAGAACATATATATGCATGATTGAATCACTAAGAAAGTTTTTTGACAACTTTAGAACACATATAAGCATGATTTCATCACTATAAATTTGTTTTACTGTCTTAGAACACATATATGCATGATTGAATTACTATGAAAATTTTTTACTGCCTTAGAACACATATATGCATGATTGAATCACTATGAAAGTTTTTTGACAACCTTAGAACACATATAAGCATGATTTCATCACTATGAAAGTTTTTTTATTGCCTTATAGCATATATATGCATGATTGTGATACATAACACATTTGTTTGACAACCTTATAAACATTATATGCATCTGTGAATCACTCTGACATTTTTTTTACAACCTTAGAACACATATTTGCATGATTGAATCACTATGATTTTTTTTTGTCAGTCTTAGAACACATATCTGAATTTTGTTATTGTCCTTCACTTTATTGCTAGTCTATGTGTCATTCGGCCATTTACTTTGATTGCATTAGACTAGGTGCATTGCATATAATTTATTTCATTATATTTTGTTTATCAATACTAACATTTTGGTTCTCTTGTAGGATGCTGGAGATGATTAGCGTAGAGGAGCTGATGGAGCCATGGATGGAGGGGCAGATTGAGATAATGAAGAGGATGATGCCCCAAATCTTGGCGAGAATTAGATTTATCTGTTTAATTTGTTTCACGTACTTGTAACTAATTAGAACTTGGCAAGGATTGTATGTAAGTTATAACTTGTGTTAAATTTATTTCACCTGCTTTGTATATGTATTTTTTATGTGTACTTTATTTTTTATACATAGGTTATATAAATTGTATAACGAGAAAATTTTTTTGATATTCATATTTCAAAAAAAATTAATAATAAATTAGTGACAGATATTATCTATCGCTAATATCCATCACCAATTTAAATCGGTCGATGTTTTGTGATGGAATTTAATCCGCCGTTAATCCCTCGCTAAATTGGCGATGGACATTAAAACGGATACGTATTCATCATTAAATTTAGCAATGAATTAGCGATAGAATACATTCCTTTGCAAAACCAAATCAGTCCTTATTTAGCGACGGATTAGCGACAGACATGATCCATCGTTAATCCATCGCTAATTAGCAACGGATTGGTGATAGATAAATTATGTTGCATTTTAGCGACCAAGATTATGCGACAACCGATTTTCGTCGTTAATCTGTCGCTAAACACATTTGCGACGGATAGCATCTGTCGCTAATCTGCATTTTTCTTGTAGTGTACACGCCCATCCTTTTGATCAATTCAAGAGTTCAAAACTCAAAAAAATCAATTTTCTCAAAAATCATTCAAGTTTCCTTCAGAAATCGATTTTCCTTTTCTTTCGAAATATTTTCCAATGTGATTCACGATTTTCAAAGTGTTCATTTTTCTAAGAATTCTCCAATATTTGAAGCATACACCATATTGTCAATCTGCATTTTTCTAAGTCATAGCACATGCTTGATTCTTTGGGCATTTAGGAATAGAACATCGATTTAGACAAGTTAAGCAAAGCAAAACACCAGATTGATCCTTGGTTCAATTACCCCTGGTTATGGCACCAAGAACGGTTGAACCTCGTACCGACAAGCGAGTTTCATTTTTCAAAATTATCTTGCATTTTAAAATAGGGGCAAGTTAATTTCAAAATCTTTTTCAAATGTCAGTTTGACTTGCAAAAGTAAAATTTTGCAATGATAACAAGAGACATGCACCAGTATTCCTGGGGCAAGGTTGCCCATTATGGAACCGGTTGCACTTCGGGCAAACCAGATTTTGGCCCTGGTTCTGCGGAGGACGATCACCGCCATTGTACCTCTGCTTCTTGTGAGGTGGTTGATGCTTCTTGCCACCCAGGTGCTACTGCGGGCCGGCTCCCCGCTTCCACGATGTGCCCTTCTGATCCTTCATGGATCGCTCCCAATCTTTTTTCAGCTTAGTGGCCGCTTCAATGGCCAGTGTGAGAGTGGATGGCAGACTAGTCATCACTCAGGATCGTAATCCGTCCTTAAGTCCCCGGACATACTTGGTCACCCTAACCTTATCATTGGCAAACAAGTTCGAGCAGTATCACTCCAGGCTTCAAAATTTTGTAGTGTAATCCACTACACTCATGTTTCCCTTGGCCAGCTCCAGGAACTCCTGCTGCTTCTGATCGCGAGCATGCTGAGAAAAATATGTCTCTAAAAATGCTTTCTTGAAAACTTCCCATGGAATAGGATCCATTCTGGCAAAATGGACTGTCTGGGTTGTATCCCACCACTTTTGTGCATCTTCCATTAAGCCGTATGTACCGAAGTCTGTCTGCCTATCCTTGAGAACAGGCAGAACCCAAAAAGTTTGCTCTGTCTTCGTGATCCAGCTCTCGGCTAACTTTGAGTCAGCCTTTCCTGAAAAAGTTGGTGGATTTAACTTCAAGAATTTTTCATAGGTCACTGCTCTCGCATCGTGTCGTGCACCAGCAGCCGCAACCTCGGTCTGGTTGCGCATCTGAGTATCCATGGTCTGGGCCAAGTTGTTAAGGGTGTTCATCACGAAATCCCTCTATTCTTGCCAATCATTGGTTGTACTCAACTGGCTTGGGATCGGTGATACATATAGTAAAAATTTCAATACAGCAAACATTTTTTTACTATCTATGAATTTCAGTTCTTCTACAATTATTACTTGTATATATCTATAATTATAGACACTTTAAAAGAACATGCAAGTAACATAAACAAAATATACTTATAGAGCGCTTGCAGGGTGTGGCACGACCGTGATCTTAAATTTATTGTTCTCAGGCTCTAATGTCATAACTGTAATGCTCTGAAATTTAACCCAAACTTTTAGAAGAATTTTTTTATATAACAGCAGAAACAACCATTTCATTGGGTTAAACATTCGGGCGCATTACAGGAGTGAGTGATCAAGCACAAGCATTTATTTTATTCTAAAATCAAATATATAATGACATCAGAGTTTCAATGATATGAACTAATATATCAAGAGGAAATTAATCTATCTCGAGAACAGTAAATCAAATTCCGATCGAAGCCTCATCTCGCAGCCGCTCATAAACTCTATTTCTTACCTAAAAATGGTAAATTTATAAGAATTAGACTACAACTGTCTAAGTAGGAAATACTATAATTTTTCTTGCAGATATATCATGTGTCAAGTATGTGATGTGGGTGTCGTGTGTGATTTCCAGTATATACAAGAATAAGTAAAGGATCTACACTATGACAGCATCAATTTATAAAAACTAACTAACAGGTCAAAACATTAGCAGAATTTAAATATCTCATAGCCATAGATTCCATTGCATACTAAAAGTAAATGACCATATATAAAAAATATTGTTTATGTATAAAATTACAACCTGCCACTACATATTCAAATGTGATACCTAAGATGTTCTAATTTAATATTTTTCTTTAATTATCCTGCGGGTACATGCGGGCCAAGGCAATCATAACAGAAGAGAACATTCGGAGGTTCATTATTCATTAGTGTTTTATTAATCTGAACATTCTAACTGAAACTGTAATTCTTAGGGAGCGGTCAGTGACCGAGAGAACCTCCCAAAGGCCCAAAACCAAAATAGGATGCATCCCTAACTTCTACAGAAGAACATGGACCTACCGCCTAGGACAAATTCAGTAGTCCGGGTACCCTAACTCTGGGAACTGGAGACCAACGAGTCATTGCCGCTCGAAGCAAGAAACACATATCTCCAGAGTTTCGTACCACCTACCCTCTCCAAGGTAAGCTCGAATCTTAGTGGATTGCTCTTCTTATTAATTTATATTACCCGATTTGTCAAAGTTTTCCCTGATCTGAACCCAGTAACCAAAAGAAACTGAAGTACCCCACAATTTGAATCATACTACTCTAGTAGTAGATCCCCACCCATTCATACCTTCAAAAGGTATGTTAACCAAAACTTTATCCATATAATTGTGCAAACCCACTCAGAGTGCTACGATACCTTTAAATCATCAAGCATGAGTGCCCCAGTACCTTTAAACCAGTCAGGCTTACAAAAATTAACATTTAATTTTTTCACCAGTGTAGTTTAGCCAGCCCAAGTACCCGCATCAGATACTCAACCCATATCGCCCATTAGGCAAGGTTTCCCAAACAACCCACTCACTCGAGGGGATAACAATGACTAACTTAATCATTTACCCATTTCGATTACAACTGTATATAGGTTTTTTTTTCAGTTGGACTCTAACAATACTAGTGTGTGATTATAGTCCTAACTACAAAGGAAGGCACCTATCTAAATGTCACTATGTGCATAGTAATGTATGCTGAGTGTTTTTGAAACCCATGTAACAACCTTAAACATAAACATACTTCTGTGTATGCTCAGCAATGGTTTATATGGTCAGCTGTCATATTCAACTAGTGCTACTCTTAATATGCTACAGCAGATTAAACAACATACTACAACATCGACTATTCATATGATGACCAAATGAATATGCACGGGACCTAATCATGCATCTAACATTGATTAATCAGATAACAAAATTATCACTAGACTTATACAAAACTCAAGCACACATCAGTCATCGAGTGACCTGATAAGGATCAATAGTATTACACAGAACTTCAATATGCTTCCAGCATCGAACTATTCATATGAAAGCCAAAAGAAAATAAATGTGTCATAATCATGCTTCAGACATTGATCATTCATATGAACATCAAAGAGTTTACACAGAACATAGTTATGCTTCAATCATCGATTGCCCATAAGAAAATCAAAAGAAGATGCGCAGGACCTAATCATGCTTCAGACCTCGATTTCTCATATGAACTTCAAAAGGATATGCATAGGACCAATCAGGAAATTCAAAAGAATTTGCACTGGTGAAAATCGTGAAATTCAAAAGAGTATACACAGGACATTATCATGGTTCGGATATAGATCTTTTTGGAACAAGTGCTTATACATCTGATTACAGTCTTTCCAGTTTTGTGTCATGATACATAGAGGCAGACGCAACCTTCCAGTCAGGGAGCATGTCACTCACACTCTAGCAACAAGATGTAGATATGGACTTTTCCCAACTAGAACCTACAATTTCACCCCACTTACCATCTAACAGAGATATGACGTGTATTCATAGAATAAAACATGGTCTGAGTCAGAAGAGTTCACATGTTTCGGATTTTACCCAAAACAAAACTCTCATTCACCACACTAAATACGTAGAGTACATAAAACAACACTAACAGTAAAGGGATACATCGTAGTGCAACCAGGGAAACAAAGTACATTATAAAAATCATAATAAACCCTACAATTACTGGCCCAGATCCGAACCCCCACCCCTTTCTTTTCCTTGATTCTCGAAAATGGATTCACAGTAGCCGAAATCCCCAAATCTGTCGATTTGGGGTTTACGGCAACCTCGCACTCCCTCATTGATTTCTTTTATTTGGCTATTTCACAGACCCCAAATCCCCAATCTCTAGGATCGGCAACCCACACTCCATGCTCGACCCACAGAATACCCTAAAGAAAAAAAAAACAGAAAACCTACCTTGTTGTGCGAGGTGGCTGCTGCCGCGAGTGGAAGGGTTTGCCTGCCTCAACCGCACTGCCGCCTTGCAAAGGATTTGAGAGGGAGAGAGAGAAAAGGAACGAGAGGCTGTTGGGGAAACCGAGAGGTAAAAAGGGAGCATGGGAGGAAGAGCTTTTGTAGGAAGGTCCCCCCCCCTTTCATCCACGACGAGGCATGCATTAGGGTTCTGAGAGAATCCTAACGCCCCTTCTTATTGGGCAGGCCCTGTAGTGGTCCAATACTTTTAACTTAAAAAAAAAAAATTTACACGGGGTGCAGCTCGGGTCCGAGACCCGGGATCCAACCTCGATTTGGGTCTGCGTCTTTTCCTTGCGATGTGGATTCGCAAGTTGGATCCAAATGGATCCATCTATGGATCCTTGAGTTAGATTTTTTTTCTACTACATATATATATCTTATACGGGTATATGGACCCTTTATGGATCCTGGATCCAAAACACAGATCCCAGGCCCAATTCAAAAACAATACATTTTATTTTAAGATAAATTTAAGCAAATAATCGAGATTATTACACTTTGCACTTTGCTCACAGTGGTGCGAGGCACATGTGAGGTGTCGAGGTCCGTTTTTACCACACCTTAACTGTCAACCAAGTCATCTTTGACTTTATGTTTCTTGATTGGTTTTGCTGTTTGAAAAACTTGATATAGTGTTTATGGGCATTGTAACTGTCGCACAGTTTTGAAGGTCCTTAACCCTTGGTCAAATGCGGGTGGTCGTTCATGATCATTTTTATCCAATTTTCAAACTATTGGATTGATGACCTTTAATATCATTTATTACAAAAAATGTGTTGGTCTTCTTAAAGTCTATAAATCTCTTCATTTTTTTATTTTGGTTCATCAAATTTTTTTGTTTCTTAGACTTTCTTTATTTTATTCTTTTGCTCTTATTTGGCTTGCAAAGTTCTTGCATAGGAGAAGTCACCTAATCTTGTGATACAATAACATTCTTGAGGTTCAAGCCTTGTATCTTGAGAATTCAGTCACAAACAAACCCTTTTCGCATCTTCGAAAATCCTGAAGTAAGGTGATTGAAGTTCCAAAGATAGTGATCGTAAAAATGTCTCTAAGCTTGGAATCTCGATTATCTTAAATCATGTTTTTGGCCACTATTTGTTCCTATACAAAAAGAAAAAAGATTCAACGTGACTAATATATATATATATATATATATATATATGTGTGTGTGTGTGTGTGTGTGTGTGTGTGTGTGTGTGTGTGTGTGTGTGTAATTCTTTGGTTCCAGACCATTTAAGATCCAGTCATAATGGAACACTGCTTTCCTCATATGGATATCATCAAGTAAGAAAAAAAGGTTCCATGGCTGCAACCTATCAATTATTTTATATATATTTATATATTCATATATTTATGCATTTATTTTTATAAAGAGAGATTTAGATCAAGCGAGAAGAACTGCTTCATGATGTTAGCCTGGGAGTTCTTAGTGTGGGGTAATGCTGACAGAGGTGGATTCCTCTAACTCACTCAAGGTTAAAGACATATGGCCAAGAATTGTATAGATTACTTCTTTTATGCAAAGAGATAATGGGCACAAAAAGAGAACTTATGGGTGAGTGTCCTTGTCACATGTAGGAATGCACAAGAGTCGATCCTAGGCTGTTCAAACTCGGCTCGCTCTAAAACACCCTTGTTCTAGCTTGGCTCAAGCTCATTGTCAAGCTGAAACAACCTTGTTTAGACTCAGCTTGAGCAGAGCGAGCTTTAGGTATGCATTTGAATTGTAAAAAAAAAGGTATGATTCTGAATTATAAAAAAGAAAGTATGTTTTCGTAAACACTTTCAAAAACCTCATTCCACTTTTCAAGGCACTTCCCATTTATATTTCCCTTCCCGCAACTTTGGCCAAAAGACCATACTGGAAAGGACTTATAATAAATGAGACAGAAAGCAAAGCCCTTAAACTGGTGCTGCTCATGCTAGTGCATAACAGGTTCTATTACAGGTGCTGTAACAGTTCTAAAACATCTAAGACCATATTTATAAATCTGGAATGCAGGATTTTTGTTGGCAAGGAAAAATTTCACAATAAATATCAAAAAGAAATTTTTTAATATCAAGAAAAACTTGATACATGTAAAAAAAATGGAATTTTTATAGTCCTATAGCAATTGTCGTGTGTTACTCTTACAATAATGGCAAAGAAGTAATAAGCACATATCTTTTTCACAGAGGATTTACGATCAATAAAACTAGAGGAAGTCATAAGCTGGTCTTCTTCTAAGATTACACCAGTTACATGTCCATGAGACTCCAAGATAGGGAGGGTCTAAGCAAAAAGAATGGACCCAACGATTCCTGCAACTACAACACCTAAGAAGACGATCATCTGCATCTCCACTTCCACACTTGTAACAAACGAATGCCAATGCCTGTTAAAAGCAGCAAAGCAGAAATCATGATTAGCCATAATCAAATGCTTTTAAGCACAGAATGCACACTCATGCACATGCAGCAAAGGAAAAAGAGAAGACTCTGTCATAAGGTTGTCAGAAAGGGAAATATCTTGGGAAATGGAAACGGCAAACGAGGTTAGGTTTTTCAAGTGCATGTGAAATGGGAAACTACTAGGAAATGAAATGGAAACGTTTAACAAGAAGAAAAAACTTACCAGACATGAGAAACATGTATCCCACAAAAGGGAAACACATGGGAAACGAGTTTCCCATGTATGGGAAACACGTTCCCACTGTATGGAACATGCATTTCCCAACATTTCACAAAAAAAAAAATGGTGTTTCCTACACGTTTCGGAAACACAGTGTTTCCCATTTCAGAAATGGTTTCCCATACCCCTATAGTGTTTCTGGTAACCCTGCTCTGTCTACAATCAAAAGTTCAGTCACAACTAGGGGTGGCAAAACCTGACACGACCCGCCAACCCGCCTGTTAGGCGGGTTCGGGTTTGGAAAAAACGAACCTGTTTAATAAACGGGTCGACCCGCCTAACCCGTTTATTAAACGGGTCGGGTTCATGTTAGGGGTATGCCAACCCGCCAACTCGTCTGCCAACCCGCCAACCTGACCCGCGAACCTAAGAACCCGTTTACCCGACCCAACCCATTTATTAAATGGATTGGCGGGTCGTGTCGGGTTACCCGTTTATTAAACTGGCCGGGTTCGTGTTTGCCACAGCCGACCCGTTTAATAAACGGGTCAAGTTCGGGTTGAGGTATGCTGACACACCAACCCGCCAACCCGACCCGATTGCCACCCCTAGTCACAACACACCCAGATCCCTCCCTCACATTCATCTAACCATCTATGTTATGTAAGCTAAAAGAGGCATGTACTTTCAGATCCCTTGAATCTTCAGTTTCATGAATATCAACATGCATGCATAGAGATGTATATCCACAGTCTCTGGCCATCAGCGAATAAAATATATACAACAACATGGAAGAGAGAAAAGTGACAGCCATGAAAATTTTAAATATGTTTAATCTTTTAGAACCAACCATAGTCACTTACATCGTTAAAGGTAATTTCTTGGCGAGGGTATTTCTCGGAGAGATTTTCAAAAGTAGATAAATCTCAGGAATATCTTGGCAATATGTAAAAAATTAAATAAAAAAACTAAAAAATAAGTAGAAATACAGAAAATAGAAAAATGAAAGAAACAGACTCTCTTCCCTTCTTTTCTTTTACTTCCTTCCTTTCCTTTCCTTTCCTTTCCTTTCCTTTCCTTTCTTCTTTTCCTTTCCTTCCTTCCCTTTTTCCTTTCTTTTCTTCCTTCTTTCCTTTTCATCCTTCCCTTTTTCCTTTCTTTTCTTCCTTCTTTTCCTTTCCTTCCTTCATTTCCTTTCCTTCCCTTCTTCCCTTCCCTTCATTTCTTCTCTTCCTTTCCTTTCCTTCCTTTCAACCCTTTCTTCTTTTCCTTTCCTTCCTTCCCTTTCAGTAGCGATATTTATCGTGATAAACATAATTTGCCGATATATTGAAAATATCATGATATTTCCAATATATCGGCAATATCAATGACACTGGAAAAAACATAACACATGCACACACATGTCCACGCACACGTACACATGCATGCACACACAACAAATTCATTAGTTATCCAATTCATTTAAAGTAGACTAATTTTATTCTTATGAAGTGAAAGAATCCGCTGCATTTCCTGTGAACAGTTTTTGGCCATTCATCAAGCAGAGAATGTAATGGTATTTACCAGGTCTTCCATATTCTTTTCACCCCCATGAAGCAAGACTATGTTTGTGTTTGAAGAACAAGGAATAGTCTGTGAAAATATCTTCTGATCAGAAGAAGCAGCATCCTCCACTTTTGTGATGCACGCAAAGGAGGCCTTACACAAGGGACACGTTGATTCTTTCATTTTTGAAGCCTGCAAGCAGATCCAAAATTTTCAAACCTCAAAATATATCACAAATAGTTAAGAATATAGCTTGCTTATGTGCATAGTGTTTACCATTTGATCAGCCCAGCTCTGTATGCAGGAATAACAGAATCGATGCCCACAGAGCAGCACCCCCCTGGTTGAGCTGAATTCTGTCCAACAAATAGCACAAGAAATTTCTGCAGATGCAGGCATGCTGCATGATGCCCCTACAGAAGCACATCCTTCATATTCAAGATTATCTTTCTCCTTATCATCATGTAACAATTTTGAATTTGATGTTTGTAATATTTCTATGCTGTCCCTTCTTGAACTACCAGAATCAAGAGAAAAAGCATTGCTGTTAAAACCTTGGTTACTATTTCCGACAAGATCATCTTCATGGATAGAGTCCAAAACAATATGAACATAGTGAGCATTCCTTGAAGTTCTTTTTCCATAATGATATTCATTGGACGTAGTTGGATTTGCAATGGAAGAACTGCTCCCTGTGACATTACCAGCACTCTTTTTCTGGATAGGGTCCATAAAATAGGAACCTGGGTCAGCTTTCCATCAATTCAAAAGAACAAGCAAGAAAGGTTAACAGATGCATAATCTAATAATCATGTTGAAAATATCTGAACATAGAATCAACTGCACAATAAGAAAATCAAGAAAACCTTTCAATCATCAGAATAGGACCAATAGGCACATTTCAGCATTTTCAAAGATCTCTCAAGTGAATGAAGCAAATATAAGAAACATATTATTTCTTGACTCAGATAACTGAAAGAAACCAACAACTGAACAAAAACCAAATGTTGGCATAATGCGAGAAGACTAAGAAATCAGAAATCAATTTGCCGTCCAAGTTGTTCCCTGCCTCATGTGCAATTATGCATCTTTGTGCATATTAAGTAATAACCTTTTTTTTAGAAGATCACATTAAGGGCAAATTTGGTAGGCTGATCCAAATGTGATTCCAAGTCAAATTTGATGTGAAGTCATATGAATCAGAATCACCTGAGGTTCCTTGTGATTCTGATGCTCATTTAAATGAGAAAGAATCTCTCATTTGTAAAGGCAAATGAGACTCCATTTCTCACCAATCATTTTCTGATGTTTGTTTAGCCAATGCCAATAAGAGTCATTCTCTCATTTGCATGAGAGTCCGAATCTCATGAGACTCAAGAAAAGATGCTATAAGTAATAATTATTGCCTTGGGACATTTTATTTTTTCTCTTCCTATCTGATGCAGAGCAAAGCAAAAGACCCAGGTTCATAAGTGTCCACTTGGATCCATTTGCATATTTGGATCTTTATTTGCTTATGAATATTTTTGTATTTGGATCATTATATCGGATCCATATTTTACGATAAGTTTGATCTTTTTAGAAGATTATCAGAATAGGTAATTTGTTGGATTTTCGATAAACTTTTATTTAGATAAGCTGGATTTAGAATCAGAAAAGATTCATCTATTTATAGATGAGTTATCTTTGTAATTGGGCAGTTGAATTGGATAAGAATCAGTTATTCTCTTCTCCATTGTGTTCTAGTTTTCTTCCTTTCCTACATTTTCCTGTTATTTTCCTGCTTTCTTAGATAACATTAGATATTGTCAGATAGTTCATAGTTTTCATAGATTTTTTCACGTAAAATTTTGTGCAATTCATCATTGTTTCTTGTGATAATTTTTTTAGAATTTTTGCTATTTTTTCTGATTTTTCTTGATGTTTTTGATTTTTTGAATTTTTTTATTAAAAATTATGATACATTTATGATAAGATACGATACAGTGTAACTTTGGGCCCGACTGATATTGGTAACGATATGACACTTACAACCTTGCTCCAGAGTGTTCATTGCTTTTCTTTCACATAGTATAAGATATAGTCCAGAGTCAAAACCTGAACCAATCAGTTATGCCATGACTAATGGGTATGGCTACCATGGGATCCTTTTTATCAACCAGACAAAAAAGTACAGGAACCTCCATGGGGTTTTTTCTTAGCTCTGTTCTATAAATGCACTGATTTTAGGTCACATGACCAATCCAAACTCCAAACAGCATCATTATCAGAGACGAGCACTTCAAAGAAGTTATTTCGTTAACATTTGACATTTTGCCATCCATATTTTCAGCTTCCACTGTATCACCCTTCAAGAGATTGTGCACACTGACATCATCCATTGGTCCGACAACAGGTAAGTTTCAAGGGTTCCTTTTACTTCCAATGATCATTGATTATTGTTCCCTTGGTTTTTGGAGGTTTTGGGGAAGCTTCTGATGGGCCTAGTAATTGTTGCTCTAAACTACTTAGAAAACAACTTTTATGCATTTCAAGATTCAAAATCAATGATAATCTGAAAGAATAGCTATAAAAGGGTCCTTTCATTAAATGCAATCTCATCAAAAGCACCATAACTTTTTCAATATAAAGACATTTATGATAGAGGTTTATAGACTATACACATTACCCTCGCTTGAAATAGATGCTCCACAGGCACTACTGAAGGTTGATACCCATTGTTCAATCTGCGTTCCTGCTTCTTATCTTTCACCAATTCCTTTTTGGCAACTTTACGTGATCTTTTTATATTTTTTTCTGAATCAGATAAATTCTGCATTCCAAAATTACAATAAAGTTAATTGACAGATAAAGAAGATGACTTTAGATTAAAAAAAAGTATTAGCATCAGCAGAAGCATCAATTTATTTTAACCACTTATTATTTGGATTTTAGATGAAACCAATGATCATCTGCAACTACAACATGAAAATTAATGAATCATGAATCACTCAAGTAATCATATTTCTCTTGGCATAAGTAATAGTGTTTAGTAAATACCCACCCTAATATTATAAAATTAGTTTCCCACATAATCCTAAAAACAAATAGATTATTGGAAAGGCACTGCCCCCAAAAAATACAGTTTTCTGACAACTTGAAAACTGTCCGATGTGAAGCCCAGCAGGACTAGCAGAGGCAATTTGAAACACAAAAGTGGAAATAGAAAAGCAGACCACATGGCCAACCATGGCTAATCAACCAAGATGGGCATATGCTCAAGCTGAATCTAGCTCAGACTCCAAAGTTGAGTGCAAAACCAAGCCCGTCCCTAGTCAATTATGCAAATCAGCTTGATGTTGGATCCCATATTTGGCTCCTACCAATACCAAAATGAGGGTTGGATTTGAGTTCCTGAATAATAGATGTCATTTCAATGCATTTCTTCTATTGTGCATGCAAATCAGGTCTTGTGACATTCTTGATGCACAATGGGTGGTTAACAGATTATGGGTCTGCCAACAGTTTGGACAATTTTCTTAAGAAGAGGAGGCTCTGCATGGACCATCCTTCCATGAGAAATGAATCTGACCCCAACACTCCCCCCTCCTTCCTTAAGGAGACTCACTCCCATGTTCATCTTGGACATGGAACCTGCAGAAAGTGCACATGTTTCTGCAAAAACAGCACTGTTTCCACAGGATGTAAATGCCTTCTTAATCTTTTTATTTGTACACCAAGCTTATTTTATTACTTTTAGCATCTTTTATCCATCCAGGGCCTATTTTTATAAATGTTTCTTTCCATGTGTATTCATGTTATTGTATGCATGTGTATACAGCATGAACATATTAACATAATATGAATACATACCTATGTACATCATATGTACACACATGCATATACATGTGTCCTTGCACATACATATGTATGTGTCCATGCATGTATATGGTGTGTATGTCAACAATTTTATCAACAAATCTCAATGATGATCAAAAGTGTGGCTTAACAGAAAAACAATGGCACAATATCTAGAAGCATCTAAAACACACTCCCAGGCTATGTAACACAGACTCTTCTAACAGGGCACCGCACCCGCACCCAGGCAGGTGCAACACTTGGACATGTCTTCCTTTGTGTCTGGTGATGTCAACCACACTGAGGTTCATTTCTGTCCAAAAGTATATTCAATTAACCCTAACCAAGTCCAGATTTATCTATATTGTATATATAAATACATACATGCATACATACCTAATATATATATATATATATCCGCACCTCCACACCAGTGTGGTGTTAGTATTTATTGATGAGGAATAGCAATTGTGGATTGTTAATTTGATTTATTGCATGAATTTATGCATGATGAATTGATGATATGATAATCACTTTTATTTCATTAGTGTTAACTTAAACTCTAAAAAATTATATATATATATATATATATATATATATATGTATATATATATATGTATATATATGTATATATATATACTATGTCACACGGACTCGGCTAGGGAGGCGCCGCACCCGAGTCGACACGGGTGCGGACACAGGTGCGGCTTCGGACACGGCCCGGACTCGGTCAACGTCGAGTCGGACTCGGTCAACGCCGAGCCGGACTCGGTCAACGCTGAGCCGGACTCGGTCAACGAGTCGAGGCCGAGTCCATCCTTGTTTTGGACTCGATCAACATTGACTGAGTCCAAAAATATCCATTTTTAAGGTAAAAAACAAAAAAAATGATCTTTTTATATTTTTTTTTTAAAATATATATATATAGCATGAGTCTCAAACATAAGCCCCAGAAAAAAAAATCAGTGTGAGCCCCCGAACTCCCCTTTCTGCAAGGGCAAAAGTACAATTTGCAAAGTTTATAAAAACACTCATGCTGGTGCCAAACTTTAGAGGACAATATCCACATATATGCACACAAGATATATTATATTATATTATATATATATATATATATATTTATTTATTTTAAAATATATATATATATATAGCCGAGTCCCCGTGTCCAAAATTTTTACAATTGTGCCACACTCGTGTCACACCCGCACCCATGTGACATAGTATATATATATATATATACCCTCACCGCACCCAAGTTTTTTAAAGTGTTTGACATAGCTCCCAGGTTCACCTTTATAACTGGTCAGAGATTCATTCATATTTATGTTGCATAACCTTTCTAGAGAATGAACTGAACTATACATTTCAATGTGACTAAACTGATAATCCATATGGACTACAACAACAAAAACTACGCCTTCATCACAAAACAATTGGGGTCGGCGATATGAACCAAAAAAAAAAAATCATTCTAGGTCTTCCACATGAATCCTTCTCCTCCAATCATTTCTATCCAATGCCATGTCCTCGGTGAGGTTCAAAGCATTCATATCCTTTTCTATCGTCTCCATCCAAGTCTTCCTAGGCCTACCCCGACCTCTTTTAACTAATATATTTTCCCATTTCTCCATCCTTCTAACTGGAGCATCATTAGGCCTTCGTCGAATATGTCCAAACCACCGTAAACGATTCTCTCTTATCTTATTTTCAATGGATGCAACGCCTACCTTCTTACGTATCTCCTTGTTCTGAATCTTATCTTTTATTGTATTTCCACACATCCATCTAAGCATACGCATCTCAGCTACACTCATTTTTTGAATATGATGTCTCATGGCAGCCCAACATTCCGTACCATATAGTAAAGTGGGCCTAATAGTCATCCTATAAAACTTTCCCTTCAACCGCAATGGCATTCTACGATCGCACAACACTCCAGTTGCACTTTTTCATTTCATCCACCCAACCTTTATCCTATGATTTACATCTCTATCAATTTCTCCATACTTTTGAATGATAGATCCCAAATATTTGAAACAATCATCCACCGGTATTTCTTGCTCACCAAGCTTCACTACACTCCCATCACTACTTCGTTGCTTACTAAACCGACATTCCATATATTCTGTCTTACTCTTACTCAACTTAAAACCTCTTGCTTCCAATGTCTGTCTCCATAATTCTAACTTAGTATTAACCCCAACTTTAGACTCATCAATCAAAACAATATCATCAACAAACAACATACCACCACGGCACATTTTCCTGAATTGATCTCGTAAGCTCATCCATCACTATAGCAAATAGGAAAGGGCTTAAAGCAGATCCTTGATGTAACCCAACCGTTATAGGAAAATTGATTGTCACCCTTCCACAAGTGCGGACATTGGTTACTACTCCTTCATACATATCTTTAATTATACTAATGTACTTGAGAGAAACACCTTTCTTCATCATTGTCCACCAAAGAACGTCCCTAGGTACTCTATCGTATGCCTTCTCCAAATCAATAAAAACCATATGCAAATCTTTGTTCCTCTTTCTAAATCTCTCAATAAGTTGTCTAAGAAGATGTATAGCTTTCATAGTTGATCTTTCAGGCATAAAACCAAATTGATTCTCCGATATCATGACAACCTTCCTTAACCTAGACTCAATCACCCTCTCTCAAAGTTTCATAGTATGACTCATGAGTTTTATACCACGATAGTTTGTACAATCTTGTATATCACCCTTATTCTTATATAGAGGCACCAAAGTACTCTTCCTCCACTCATTAGGTATCTTATTTGTTAAAAAGATTTGTCAACCATTTTAAACCTTTCTCTCCCAAGCATTTTCAAGCCTCGATAGGTATACCATCTGGGCCAACTGTCCTTCCTGATTTCATTTTCTTCAAAGCCTCTGTAATTTCTTTCTTTTGAATCTTGCGTATGAAGTCACGATTCATCTCATGAAAAGGAATGGAGAAGTCTCCAAGATCCTGAGCACGACTTCCATTAAATAGCTTATCAAAATAATCTTTCCATCTCTCCTTAATCTCCTCATCTTTAATTAAAACCCTTTGTGTTTCATCTTTGATACATCTAACCATACCCAGATCCCTCGATTTTCTATCTCTCATCTTTGCAAGCCTATAAATATCCTTTTCGCCCTCTTTGGTATCCAACTTGTCATAAACCTCCTTATATACCTTATCCATTGCGTTTCGAACTACTTTTTTAGCTTTCTTCTTTGCTATCATATACTTCTCCAAATTCGCATTATCACGACTCTTACTGAGATTTCTATAACACTCTCTTTTAACTTTAATAGCTAATTTGACATCCTCGTTCCACCATGATGTATCCTTACCAAGCGATGCACCGCCTTTAGACTCACCCAATACCTCCTTAGCCACATTTCTTATGTCACCCGCTATCTTATTCCACATTGATTTTGAATCCTCCTCGAGACACCAATAAGCTTCCTTAATTACCTGCTCTACAAACATTCCTTGTTTACCTCCTTTCAGTGCCCACCACTTAATTCTAAGATCTATCCTATGTCTATCTCTTTTGCGGCATTGTCTAATTCTAAGATCTAAAATTAAGACTCTATGTTGTGTAGCTATACTTTCTCCCTGTATAATCTTACAATCGGTGCAACAACCCCTATCTCTTTTTCTAAGTAGGAAACAATCTATCTGACTCGTATTAACCCCACTTTTAAATGTTATTAGGTGAGACTTCCTCTTCCTAAACCAAGATTTTGCTAAGATCATATCATAGGATAAACCAAAATCTAAAATCCTTTCTCCACTTTCCTTTCTTTCTCTTATACCATAGCCTCCATGGATACTCTCAAATCCATCCCTACTAATGCTTACATGTCCATTAAGGTCACCGCCGATGAAAAGCTTTTCTCCATAAGATATCCCTTGTACTACTCCATCTAAATCTTCCCAAAATTAACGCTTAATGGAATCATCTAAACCTACTTGAGGTACATAAACACTAATAATATTAATAATATTCATACCTAATACTAATTTAATAAGTAAAATCCTATCACCCTTCCTACGGACCTCGACTACATTATCTATAAACTCATGACTCATAACAATCCCTACTTCATTCTTATTCCTATTTATTCTTGTATACCAAATCTTATATCCCCAAGGTTTTATCACTTTTGCTTTCTCACCTACCCATTTAGTCTCTTGTAGACATAAAATATCAATCTTTCTCTTACACATAACATCTACTGACTCTACCAACTTACCAGTTAAAGACCCTATGTTCCAAGTGGCTAACCTAATTTTATGGTCTTGGACTAACTTCTTTACCCCCACCCGTCCAACAAAGTGAGGGAACCCTTGCCTATTTGACACCACACCCGGGCGTCGGTGTGACGCGTCGCTTCTGGGCGACGACCTAGCAACCCTTGCCCATTTATCACTGCCTCCGAGCCTATAGAGTACAGCGCGTCGCTCAGTAGGGAACGCCCCAACGAAATTCTCATATTGGTTCATATTCATAGGGTATGACAATGTTTTTATGTTGGCTGTCACTGGCCTATCGCAACCCTCCTCCTTTGTCTGGACTTGGGACCGGCAGTGTATAACTAAACAGTTATAATCCATATGGACTGTTGATAAGAAATTCAATCATTGCACATTTTAGAAGTTGCTTAGCCACATCTTTAATGTGCCAATAATTAACATGGCCATCATTATCACATTTTCATAGGTTAAATCTTTGTAACATTAATGTTTAGAAATCTCACTTTTATGAGATTGCACATCTATGTGCCAAGAAATATAAATAGGAAACTCAGAAACAAGTTTTAAAAAAAAAGTTCAAAGCAGTCAACAGACAGATATTGCCAACAGCAAGATTCTCAAAATATCACATAAATGTGGTCTCAATTCTGTTCCGAAGTTCAAACTGCTGTGTATGACCAATGTATAAATCAAATTTATGTTGTTAAATAAAATTTTGAATGTCTGGTGATGGCACTTAAATCCTCTTCACGTAATATATGCTTCCTTCACTTACAATTTCAAGCAAATTTAAGATGTGTAAAAGGTATGGAGATATCTAAAAATTAGAGAAGTTCAGGAAATGTATCTTTGCAGGTTGTCTAGGGCATTTAGCAATTTGATGTTAAGCTTTTTGTTCAAACTCTATCATTTGAATTAGGGTAATAATCTAGTAAAACCTGATGCAACAAAGAGATGTAATGGAACTAGCAAATAGAGAAACATCAGAAAGAACAGCACTAAATGAAGTGTTCTGTAAAGCTAGAAAAGCATAAAACTCCTCTAGATGTGGAGATAATTCAGATATTCTACCTATCCCAGTCAACTCATAAATTGTATTACTTGTGCAGCTTAAAGATACAATAGCATAAAAGAATGAGTCATAATATACAAAACTTATAGAGTTACCTCATCAATCAATCTAGATTTGGACCAAGTCATTCCTTCCACTTTTGAGCACCGCTTATCAATCTCCAGAAGTTCTGCCGCATTGAAGGTATTGGACACATCTAATAACTCTTTCCCTTTTAAGCATGACTGGAAAGTTTGTTTTTGCCCATGACTACTGAGAATAGCAGGTGCTTCCCATAGTAAAGGGCCAATATCCTCACCACTGCAAATGACATGAGTATAAGCACGTAAATGTCGAAAAAAATCGTGAGAGATATGATAATCAGTATGACATTTTTACTAATTATTCAGCCATAGGAAGCATAATGCATTTTCAAAAAACAAATCATGAATCCATGATATAGAAAAGCGCTCACATTTGTTTATCAGCAATAGATGGCCTAATACTACTTTTATACAATTTTTAAAATAATATTATTAAGTTCTATGGCTGCTAACCTAGTGGAAATGAAGAATGGGATTCATATAAAGATCCTTAGTTGTACATAAAATACAATACGAGTGAATGTTTCACCAACCACTTTACTAAAAGATATCTACAACCTTCCAAACTGCAGCCTAGAATTATAGGATGCAGAATCGATGAAAAGCTCACCCTAGGGCTGCAAGAAACTCTCAGCTACTATAATATAAGATACATCTACCAAGGAAAACCCTGCTGGCCTATAACATGTTACAGAACATAAGCTAAACAATGGCTCGTGAAAGTGACAAGGAAAACTGACAACCTAGAAATATGAATATATTTACTCGATACTCAAGAATTATGAGAAATAACTGACATAGTTGCATTGGATAGAGACTCTAATCCTTGGTTGCATAGCTTTTGAGTGTAATAAAAATTTAGGCTAAGAAATGTTTTTTTTTCTTCATAACAGCAGCCATAGTGTACGGAATCAACTAAAGTATGCATAGTTAGACTGACTTTAACAAAATTGTGGATATTCTATTATTACAGGTAAGTATGATCAAGTGATCTGAGACGAGGAATTCCTCCACCCACCTCTTCTATATGCTGAATTCATCCATTACTGTGGTGTTTTATGTAATTTTTCTATATTAACATAAAGAACAAAAAATATAAGGAGATAGCCAGAAGATGTATATGTATCAGTGGAAAATGCCCTACCTTCATGTGTGGTTTGAACCAGCGATTTACATAATTGGAAATAGCAATTAAATTCAGAAGGATATAAGTTTTGATTTTAACCCAGAAATTCAGCTCAATGTGAATTACAAAATGCAAAAAACCCAGTACCTTCACGAAATTAGGACAATAACAATTTTTTCATATTCTGGTGGGTTTTGGCCACCATATACTACGACAAGATGAGAACACCAATCATATCAGGCTCAACAGAAACATTAGGTCATGAATTAAAATTCATTTGCTTATATCGTGTGAATTTGTGGTACCTCAACATGGTATAAGGACTCTCTTGAAGCTTCTTCCCAGCCTTCAAACAATCCTCGAACCACCGATGGTTCACAATTGTAACCCCAAACTTCTTTGCAAAATTGTACTTTTTCCCTTCAAATCGCCAACATACCTACACAACGAAATGTCGAAAAATTACAAACATTTACCCGCATTTTGCAACACCAACAACAAGCAAAGAGAAATGCCAACTACAGAATCAAGAAATTTCCGTTCCCCACCAAATGCGATGTCGTTCTCGTCAATGTTCCCACGTAACTGGCACCTGTTTGGCTGATGAGCTTGATGAGATTGAACCTCTCTGACCCATTGTAGCCGCTTACCGCAGCTACAACATTGTACATCCCTGAGATCGGATGGCCCCCTTGCCCTAAATACCAAAGAGGAAACAATGTGAATTCACTTATCAGCGCACAGAGTATTCAAACCACACCAATTTCGATCTTCCAATGGCCAAATTTGCTCAACTTTTCAAAGCATTTTCAACCAAACAGAGTCCACAATTCCGGCATACAATATGGGCAGTTCCTCCATATCTCGCACAACGAGAAATCTTCTTTATGCATAAGAAGAAGGAAATCTTTCTCCCAAATTGATCTACCATTAGGAGAACAAAAGTCCTCAATTTGCTACTGAGACCATCCCTAAGAATGCAATAAAACAGCAAAATCCTTGGAAATTTTCTATGTAAAAATCAAAATTAAGAACAGAAAAAGATAGCAAACAGAGATTAAAGACGAAATTTTCCGTGGGTACCACCAAATACCCGAAAATTTCAAGGCTTAAAGACATAAATAGAAGAAGGACGAAAACGATAGAGAGAGAGAGAGAGAGAGAGAACCCATCATCGATCGGGAGCAACCAAAGTCGTCGTCTTCCTCTGGCGACTGCATCTCTCTCTTCCCCTTCATCGCCACCGCGTCGCGTCGTTCTCGTTCCGCTCCTCGCCAAAACGAAAATGGCTTGGCTTCCGGGGAGTTTTGAATTTTCAAAACCACGAATCCAACTCGTACGGCTCGGGGAGACTCGACTCGTCCTGACCTGGCTGACCCGGGCTTGGGCTGAATCAACTCTACATCGATTTGGTCACTGGCCTAGACCACAGTGCAGTCAGTAGGGATAGGAACGGTTCGGGTTCAGGTCGGATATCCGATTAAATTTGAATCCATTTAATCGGATTCGGTAGCCAGAGTCCGGATCTGATTAATAATCGGATTTGAACTCAGTATATCAAGTCCTGCATCCGAATCCTAAGCTCCAGCCTGACCAAACTCCAAAACCGATTGCATGTATCCAGATCCGGCTTAGCTGCTCCCTATATTAGGTTCAGAACCGAGACCGGCATGTTTACATCAGTAATGCCTTGAATCTTGATTGTTAAGGGTAGTACGGATCTGAACTATTTCAATATACAACCTGAATTTTCGGTTTGAGAGCTGGTGGCTGCGTGATTCTAACCCATAGATGGGATATGGGCGGCCTACCGTTTGCTGAGAAACCTTTCCCACCTTCACAATGCAATCAACGTACGGTTGAGATCTAACAAGGCATCCAAGTTTCACTTAATAAAAGGATGAAGCTAAGCTTCTAGCATTGTCCTTAGCACACTCTGTCACGCTCTGAAATTTAGAGCTCAAAAATTTACCAAAAAAAATGAATTTTTTTCTTTTTCAATAATGACAGCAAAAAACAATTTAATGTTGTATCTGAGTTTCAACAATTTCGGGTGGGTTAGAAGGGTGATATTATCAGAGTAAAACCAAAAATATTATTTCCATCATCTTTTTCAAAATGTTAAGAATATTCAAAACACAAAGTTGGGTCCTGGATCATTCGAAGAGTGCTAGTCCTCGATGTTGCACCAGCTCCACAACATTCACTATCTAGAACTTGAACAAAACATCATTAAAGGATCATACTTCTAAGAGTATGGTAAGTCTATACCAATTCCAAGTAATTCAGAATATTAAAACATATTCAAGTACCAAAATATAACCCAGAGGTCGCTACAACTATGATTAGAGCAGATGATGTGTATTCTATGCATATTAAAGTATTTGGTTGCATATAAGGTTTACACATCAAGAGAAGCAAGAGCGAGATCTTCATCTTCAACGTCAACCCTATCATCACGGCAACAACCTCCCAACTTTTCGATTGTCGAATTGTGATTAAAATTTGGTGTGAGTTTTATGAAAACCTTTTTTAAAACAATATTTTTAATGAAAACAAGTGTGAAAGTCAGACACCAAATAATAAAAATCAGCTCACACGAGTGGTGGAGTTCGGGTTGATCTCAGGGAACGGGAAATACTTTGTATTCAACACACAATCTATACTACGCTTTATTGCCAAAAATAAAAGAATTAATTAACTAAATAAATAAACAAGAGAGTGTTGCCCTACGCAGAGGGCTTAAACAAAAGAATAATAAATGGTTTTATTACAGACCCAATTAATAAAATAAACCCTAATCTAAGACTAAAAGAAAGGTCTTCAGTGCATAGAGTCTTCTTGTCCCTTCTTAAGGTAATGTATGTTTTCTTGAACTTTTGCTTTTCTGAGGGCACTTCTAAGAGCCTGAGGAGACCTCAGAGGGTACTTTTAGGACACGAAAATAGCTCTACTGCACGTTCCAACGCTTTCCTGCAAAAATCAAAAGACAAAACATGAAAAATGAGAAAGCGAACTACACAAAAATTGAAGGTCAATATAAACACATATCACAAAAGCATGAATTAAACTAACATGAAATAACAGACCACTACAAGACAGAATAGTAAAACTAACTATCTAACTAACTAACTGAGTGACAAACCATGTAATAGCTACTACTTAATCTTGAACAATAAAAATGTGAACTAATCAAATAATGAACTAATTATGAAGTAAGTAAAACATGACTACATTAACTACATACAATTTAACTAAACGTGAATTGAACTAAAACAAATTGATTAATGCTAAACCAAGAAGGAAAATGTGAACTAAAATTGAGGATTTAACAATCTAATCAAATACAGCTACTAAAGCAACTTCTAGAGAAATAACTGTGAAGACACGTGAATGTAAAACCACTTGAGAAAAACTATATTAACTTAATCATTCTAAACGTCGACCCCAATTGTTTTGGGATGAAGGCGTAGTTGTTGTTGTTGTATTCTAAACTTGACATGAACAACTAAATAAAGTTGAATGCATTAATTCATGAATAGCCGAACCTATATGTCAAAATCAAGTAAAATACTTCCCAACTAAACTATTAAATAAGTTAGCATACTGAAATGAATAAATTACTAATCACTACTGAACACTTGAAAACAACCTAATGACACACCAAAGGCTAATGTAAAACAAATCAGATGCAGCTAGTGCACAAAAGACTGCAAGAACGACTAATGAAACTCATTTGGTTAATGAAATAAAGAACTAATAAAAACCAAGAATAAAAAAAAATATGTTGTATGCAAGACCGACTAATAAAATAAAGAAAACTAAAACGTTGCTGACACACTATACTAATCAACCTATCAGCATAGGAATTAACATGAATTTAAACTGCATATAAAAATAAACACAGGCATCATTAACTATTCACATAGAATTAAACGATTGATGCAAACAACCAAAATTGGCTACAGTAAAAACGACAATCCAAAAGAATAAAACGAAATGATAATGATCAAACATAATGACTATTTCTAATGTACTCTATGACAAAAAAATTTCTAGAGATAAAATGAAATAAACTAAGTACTTACTGACCAAAGAACTTACCTAACTTCAATCTAAACGATGCTATCAAAGAACAATAATGACTATAACGACTAATGAAGAAAACATTATTTATTTAATCTAAAGAATATCGACCCCAACCAAAACATGAGACACATCATTTTATGCTAAATCTGACCTAACCCTAAAAAAAAAACTAATCACGGAACATGAAAATATATGAAACCCCTATTCTAAATCTAACGATCTATAAAACGCGATTATTCAACGCTTAGATAAAAAATGGCTAAACTATCAAATCAACATATATTTTTTTGTTTATTTTCAGATGCAAACACGAAATAACCTAAATGAATATGCAGAGGTTATGATCTACTGAAAATATATGCTATGTGATGCTTAATGCAATGAAAAACCTAAATCTACGGTGAAAAAGATAGAGAAAGAAACAAATCGTAATTTGCTTCTGATGGAAGAGTTGAGAAGAAGAGGGTGGTGATTCCATCTGTGTGCACACGATCCTAACGAAGAAGAAGAGGTTGCCGATAAAGAGAGAATCCGAAGCTTGATGAAAAGGAGGGAGAAAGAAGAAGAAGAGGAGAGGAAGGGAGAAGGAGAAATCGGCTTTTAGAGAGAGAAATCAAAGGAGAGAGAGAGAAGAGGGAGGCAAGATGGAGAGGATCACGTTTTCCAAGGCAGGAAAAACGTGTTTTCCTTCTCAACACGACTATTTATAATGTAGAATTAGGTTAAAACAGCTTTTTCAAAACAAGTCTGATAATTTTTCAATAATTTTCAAAAAAGGTCTTTTAAAAAACGTGTTTCATAAAACTCACATTCCTAAACTAATTAAAGCTCAATTAATTTAAAATCTAATCTAATTAACTTACAAAAATCCTAAACTAATGAAAAACACTAAAAAGCTCAAGAAAAGACTTTGAACTATGCAATTTTATGATAAAATTCAATGCGATGTGGTTTCTCAAAACTAACGATAAAAATAGGTTTTTAAAGTGATTTTGTTATGGATCATGCATAAATTAAGATGAATAAATATGTAAATTGCTTGCATGATCACTTACCTCAGCCTTTCACTTGACAGTAGGCAGGTTCGTGGGTCGCACTAGTCACTTGTGTTGGATCGCATAGAGTCTGGATTAAAGTCTTGGCATGGTAAGTGTCTATCCCGAGCAGATCGTTTGACCCTCATCAAGGTTGTGGTGTTGGACATAATTCCCTCACACTACATGTTGGTCTTTAAACTATAAACTGCCCACGAAGATTGAAAAGCGCAATGAGCAGCTCATGCAAAACTTCATATTAGCGGGGAGGGGAAGAGAGGGTAGTGACCAACCAAAGATGGCCTTGGTTGCTTGCTCTAGGGTGGCTCAACCATCCAAGAGGGGTGGTCTAGGGGTCACAACCCTATCATTGATGAATTAAACATTGATATCTAAGTGGTGGGTAACGAATGAGACCTTGCGCCATATTTTTGCTCAGAGTACTTGTTGCAGGGACCCCCCACTGGGTAGACCCCGAATAGGGGGCCACAATGCTCATTTGAAACATGGTTGCACTGGTGTCGGATATGGCCCAAGTTTGTTATCGGGCTAGCACCATCGGCCATCGCGGGGAGGGGGTGTATGCTTCTGGGGAGTTTTCAGTGGTCTCCTAGTGTAAGCATTGGGAGAGGTTGGGGTTGACCCATATACCGCTGAGTGTGTATGGTCCCGAGGGCCAACTTCTAGATCGAGTCTATTCGTCTGGCTGGTAATCAATGACGGTGTGCTGACTCATGACAACTTTTGCTTGCCCAACATCTATTACCATTGCAAGGCAGGCGTAGAATCACCCCCACACCCGCTATGGTTCTACAATTTCTTTCAAACCTTGTTCTTGTCTACCTGGCGACAACTCTATTTAATGATACTCCAGAAATCATTTGCTAGAGACCTACTCTTCAACCTATGTTTGTCTCCAAGGAGGAGTAGGTGATATTTTGTTTGGAGGTGCTGGTTGTTCACTGCTTGGTGGACAGTTTGGTGAGAGCCAAATGCCAGGATCTTTGAGGGACGGAGAATGTTTATATCCTCATTGTTGCTCTATATCTTATCCAATGTATTTTACATGGCTGACGTGAAATGGCCAGGGCATGACTTGGGTTGGAGGGTCGATACCTCATTGCCATGAGCTCTTCTCTTTATTTTGATTAAATAAAATTGAGTTTACTTTCCCTAAAAAAAACTACAAATGTCCAACAGATTTATATTTTCATCAATTGGACACATGACAAAGCTGTTATTTATGAAACAATTATAAAAAATCATTTTTTTTGTCTCAACTACTCTTGCTTTTATAAGATTTAGTATTGATTATTTATATTCATTTAGTATTAGGATCATTGAGCCCCTTCACTTTGGCCTATCATAACAATTATTGATATTTTCGTTTTATAGAAACCACCCGCAAGTTCAAAGACCTAGCCGTGCTAGCTCTGCCTGCCATAGGGCTTACCCATTGTGACAAAAAATAGTATTATTTTACAAAAATGTAAAGGAAAAAAACACGATAAACTATGACATTGTTTAATATTGCGTCTTTTTTCCAATTTGTCGTGATAATACCTTTTATTCTACCTGATAAAAAAAATGTGCAATTTATTGGATTTTTTTTGGAAAAAATTACAACTACCTGCCTAACTTTTGACCTAATTAAAAATACCCGCCTAACTTTTCAAAATTTACAAATCCTCACCTGAGTTAGAAGAATAACTACCAAACACCCGTCTGTCTCAACTCAAGTGGGTTTAGCATGGTCAAACCCTAGTTACCATAAATAAAATTACCTAATTATCCTCATCTCTTTGTTTCACCATTAACTATCTTTCACAAATCAAAACTTAGGAACTGAATGTTCTCTTTCTCTCAACGCTTTGTTTGTGAATCCACCCCATGGGCAAAACTAAAGAAGAAGCTGTTAATGGGTTCCTCACACACCCAACATCCAATAACTGTGTTACTCCCCACCAACCACAAGATGAAACACATATTTTTGTTACAGTTGAGCCAGAGCTAAAGAAGAGCAGAAAACAGCAGCAGCAGCAACGTTGCCAAGCAGATATTGGTGCATCAATGAGCTGGGAGCAACAAGAGAAGCCTCCCAAGATTATGAAGCTACTAACCACAAGATGATATTTTGTTACAGTTGAGCCAGAGCTAAAGAAGAGCAGAAAGCAGCAGCAGCAGCAACGTTGCCAAGCTGATATTGGTGCATCAATAAGCTGGAAGCAACAAGAGAAGTCTCTAGTTTTTTGCTCAAAGCATCCATCCTCAAGGAACAAGAAATCTTCAAGGCTCATCTCCCTAGTTGTCGCCTGCACCTCATGTGAGGCCCCACCATCATTGCAACTGAAATCCAGTGTGAGCGCCTAATCCATGTTCCCCCGATTATGCTCTCTGAACGAGTAACTGCAACTAGAGGAGGAACAAACTCTTGGCTGCCTGCCCGATAAATCAATACTCTGAACTATGATCTCCATGGAAGAAGACCCTAGGCTTTACAAAATTGGTTAATGACAAGAGAAAGGTAGTAAATCCATGTCACAGACACTTGGACACGGAGGACACGAGTTATTGACTTGTAAGTTTGAAAATTCTTTTAGAAAGATAGGACACGAGGATACAAAAAAATTTAGTTCTTTAATCAATAAAAACTATTTCTTTGGTATTTTAACGTTTAAAAATACATTTTTATTGAAATAAAACTTTAAATCATTAAATATTAAAAGCAATGTTCACGCGTGTTAGTGTTGATGACCACACGTCCGAGCCTGTCTGTCCCTGTCACCAAGAACACACCATCAAAATGGCATGTCCAAGATGGGTACTGGTATAAGGTGAGAGTACGGGTAAGCAAGGCGCTCAAAAGTTTCAGGTACTTTTTTTATTGAACTGTGTATCTAAAAGATTTGGTACAAGTTTTTAACAGACATGGATACAATATTTTGGCACGCGATTTCTTTGATGATGGTACGTGTTTTTGGAAATTATATTTCATCATTTATGTTATAAGAATAATCCATCATATATATTGTGACAAAAAAATGTTAATAAAAACAAAATCACTAAAAATCAAAATATCACCTAATTTCACCATGTATAGCAATATTGAAAGCAATATATTTGAAGACAATGACTAAGTAAAAAAAAACATAGAACAATCTCAGATTGCCAAAAAGTACACCCAAATATGGGCATGATCTCTTGCATGTCTTCTCAAATCTCAATCATAAAATTTATATAAAAAGTACAAAATTCATATTTAGATTAAATAAAACAAAAACCTTCTGGTAACAGTCTCAATGGGAGAGTCAGAGAAGCCTTTTTTATGGTTTCAATGAAAGTAAGTTGCATCCACACACATAATTAATCATGGTTTATTTTTATTATCCTCATCCCCATTAGAGATTATTGCATATTCTATCTCTGATTGGGAAGAAAATGTGAATGATTGTCGCTCAACCACTGGATTTTGTATTTCTTTAGGTAGTTCTTTGATATCTTGAAAATGCAAAAAACAATAGGTGTCCTTATCTTTTATAGAAGTCGATTATTGTGTCATGACTACTACGACTTTTGAATTAGTGTGGTTGAGTCAACTATTAGAAGACTTGAAAGTTCACATAATTGAACCCTCAAGACTGTGTTGTGACAACAAGAGGGTAGTCTACATTGTAGACAATCGTGCATTTCATGAGTGCACAAAGCATATCGAAATAGATTGCCACTATGTCCGGAAATAATTTTTTAAATTTTTAAAGAAGACTACATCTTGCCATATGTGCCTTCTGAATATCAATTAGTGGATTTTTGTCACCAAAGCGCTTCTATCACAAAGATTTCGGGTGTTAAGATACTTTGTATATGTGTGTATATATATATATAGTTGTTTATGTAAATGTAATGGGTAATACTTTCTAGAGGTATTTTGGTCTTCGCACATATTGTAATAAGATATTTTATTTCTGTTTTTCTTTTTTTTAATTTTTTTTCCTTTTTATTTTTGGGATTAAGTTTTGTGTTAAAAGGCATTATTGTCTTTGACACAATAGAACTCTTGGGAGTTCCAACGGCTAGAGGAGTCTCTCACTACCTCTTTTTGTTTGTATATACATGGGGTTTTAACCCCTTTGTAAAGAATGCATCTTGTATGCATTTGATGAAAGGAAACTTGCATTTTTTTATGTTGTTGACTTGACCCTTAGTGCTCTTTTGTGTGTTTGTACTCATATTTGGGTTGTGTGACTGATATTTTATCTTGCTTGAACCTTATTGGGTTGTGGATTGTGATAGTGCTCTCATTTCATTACAATGACGACAAAATGTATAATCTGATTTATTTTACGTTTAATTGGATTAGTATGGGAGATAATTATAAATTTTCTAATAAGAATACAATGTTGAGGTAAATTCCTTAACGAGACTATCATAAATAAAACTTTACAGTGGTAGACAAGCAAAAAGATCAGAAGTATCTAAATTCTCTAGTTGCATTGTCCTCCCAACCATGCCTCTTAGTATAATGTTCCTATACTGGTTGTTCGCCTTGGTAATTGCACAAAGCTCTTTTATTGGCTTATGTTTTCATATGTGTGCATATTTTAGTTGTCAAAAGCACTAGTCGAAGCCTAGGCGGAAGACCCTTAAAAGAACTAGTCGGTCTCAGTGAGACCAAAAAAAATAAAACATCAAGAAAAACATAAATATTACAATAAATAGGTAAATTTAGTAACAGACATATGATTGTAACTATGAATGATGTGTAATTCAATGTAACATATCACAAAATTAATAAAATTGTATAACATTGAACATAAAACATTATAATATATATCTGAAAAACACAAGCTTATATGTAAACAATAAAAACAAATAAAAAGTAAAAAAGAATAGAAAAAATGGGAAAAAAGGAAGAAGAAAAAGAAGAAAAGTGAAGGGGTAAAAGGAGGAAGAAGAAAAAAAAAGAAAAAAATAAGAAGGAAAAAGAAAAGGAAAAAAGGAAGGTAGAGGGTAAAACAAGGAGAAAGAAAAAACAAAAAAGGAGAAAAGAAGCGAAGAAAAAAGAAAGCATTATGGGCAGGAGGAAGAACAAAGAAAGGAAGGAGACAAAGAAATGACAACCATGCCCCTACAGCTTAGGCGGGGCCTAGGTAGAAAAACATGTCCCTACCGCCTAGACCCATAAGTTTAGGTGGTGGCCCTGTGCTTTGCCTGCCTAGGCGCCACTTTTGACAATTAAGGTGTGTATGTCTGTGTTACCTTGGTCTATATAAAATAAAGCAGGACTACAATAAGACCCAACACTAATATTTGGCATTGGGTATCGAGCAACTAAAAATGCAATAGGAAGAAAGAGGCATGTAGTTGAGCATTGTTTAGATGGGCAAAGAAA
This sequence comes from Nuphar pumila, assembly GCF_984573655.1. Classification (NCBI taxonomy): domain Eukaryota; kingdom Viridiplantae; phylum Streptophyta; class Magnoliopsida; order Nymphaeales; family Nymphaeaceae; genus Nuphar; species Nuphar pumila. Next base: position 69,341,052 of record NC_143261.1, read on the forward strand.
GACATAAGTAATGAATATGTTTACAGCTATGTCACATGGGTGCGGGTGCGGGTGCGGGTGCGGCGCAATTTTAAAATTTTTGGACACGGGGACTCGGCTATATATATATATATATATATATATATATATATATATATATATATATATATATATATTATTTTATTTTTAAAGATATTATTTTATTTTATTTTATTTAAAAAGTGCACAGTCACAACACTGTGCACTGTGCACAGGCACTGTGCACTGTGCACAGGCACTGTGCACTGTGCACAGGCACTGTGCACTGTGCACAGGCACAGGCACAGGCATTGTGCACTGTGCACTGTGCACTGGCACAACACTGTGCACTGTGCACAGCACTGTGCACTGTCTCTTTTTATATAAAAAAAATCGTTTTTTTAGTTTTTTCAATAGACATTTTTGGACTCGGTCAAAGTTGACCGAGTCCAAAATGTGGACGGACTCGGCCTCGACTCGTTGACCGAGTCCGACTCGGCGTTGACCGAGTCCGACTCGGCGTTGACCGAGTCCAGGCCGAGTCCGAAGCCGCACCCGTGTCGGGGCGTGTCGACTCGGGTGCGGCACCTCCCTAGCCGAGTCCGTGTGACATAGGTTTACAGTGATAACAAAATAAAAAAATTTAGTGTCATCTAAGAGAATTTGAATATGTAAGAAGATCAAATGAACAAGGATGCAGAAGTTTATTAGGTGGTTTTTACTACTAGATAGAAAGGATTGGAAAACAAGCCTCTTGAAGCTGGTGGCATCATGTATGTGGGAAAAAGCTTGATGATTATGATGAATGATATTGAGAAGTTTTTGTTGTTTGTTTCATGCATGCCATCTTAGATGAGCTTTTACAGCAACTGTTAACATCCAAACCAATTCAGAATTTTTATTTTCTGTTGCTTTGGTTTTTCTTTGCTATTTTGGTAAATTTTTTGCTACAACACATGATAATTCATGCATATGCCATTTAAAGCTTTATTTTTAGATCTCTTAGAACACCAAGATTTTAGTTGTGGTTCTTTTTTTTTTAATGGTTCCTCTTTTCTGCTTTTCCATTCGCATTAACAATTGGTTCCCACAGAAAATATTCACCTCATAATGAAAGCTCACTTGTACTGTTTTTCACTTTTTTGTTATCAATCAATTACTGATAATGTTATTTCAATTCACAGTATGGTGTCAATATGAAGCGCCAAGAATATTATGCAGACAGCCCTTCAACTGGAATGGATCTTGCTACCAGAGACGAGTAGCTTCAGGCGTCAAAGCCTTTTGAATCTACTGTACATAATATTTCCCTGATTAGATGGGGGACCGAATTCTTCTCCTCTCTTGGTGATTTGCTAACTTCTGTGCTGCTGTCTGTGCTGAAGTAGATGTTGGGACCAATACATGTGGATGATAACGAATCCAATATGAAAGCTAAGAATAATAAGAAACTGGTCATCATCTCAATTCATAGAGAATTGTCTGCATAGATAATGAACCAGAACTAGAATCTTTATCATGTACATTGTAATCCTTAAGCACGCATCAGAGGTGTCAAAAGGCTTCATTACATATCTCTGCTTCTAGGGGTCTCAGCAGCAAGTGCCTGTGTCGCACTGCAGAAGACAGTCATGTTCTGGAACTTAGAATTGTTTGTTTGTGATGGCAACTCTTAGCAATCGAACACGTTTGAGTTTTCTTTTAAGAGTTGATTTGTGGAACAATGATGCTGTTAGTTAAAAATGCCTCATTTATCCTGTAATCAAGAGATACTTGAGTTGGCACCATCAGGGTTCCACACACTTGACTAGGTGAGTTGGTTTAAGGCATTCCAAGTTGAAGGGCATTGCGAGTTTGATACGGAACGCAGGAGACATCAGAGTGGGGTACATTTACCAATAGACGGTTGAGGTCCATAAGAAAACTTGCCGGGAATGCATTTTCAACAGCACCACATGGATGGTTTCCTTCGTTGTGAAAAAAGGGGATACTTGACATGACATGCATACTGTAGTTTGTCCAACAGAATGTTAGATGACCTCAGATTTCAGATCCAGAGATCTGATGTGGGAAATCATTCAGATTTGAAGCAATTGAACAAATGCATATCAGACTCTGCCTTTTTTAGCTCAAATCCAAGGATTTAAAATCTGATCCCTCAGATTGTAGAAGAGGGCTATCAAACACGGCCTATGTTTCTGAACAGGTCCATTGTGATGCAAAATTGCTTGGAATGGATGTATGGTGGCTTTGCATTGTGCGGTGTACCCAAATCTTGCGGTGCATGTTGCCATCCATGTACTTTAGTCTTAACCAGGTTGTCTTAAGTCTCTCAAAACATAACCATAATTATCTCATCTAACACAATTCTTTGTTGTTTTCCAATAGATGATAATCATGGAAGTGTTTATCGTTTTAAACTATACAACCTAAGCACAAGTTGAGAGAGCGCAATAAATAAAAGGTAATGACTTAGATTTTTAGGTGAATTTTAGAGCAAAGTTTTGTAAGTAAAAGGTTGAGATGTTATATGTTCAACTAGATTCAACACAAACATGTCTATTCGAGCTGGCTGTTGTGTAAAATTCAAGCACTTTTTAATGATTAAAGAAAGGGGTGGATGTACTTCAGAGAAGAATGTTTTTGGCCCTTAACCTAATTTTTAATAAAATTTGAAAGTTATATCAAAACCTAAATTAACATTGATCATGTTTGGGTTAGATCCTCAACTCGACTTGTCAAATATATATTCCAAGCTCACCAGCTTGTGAAGGTCACGTGAGCCGAGCATGAACAAAAGATACTCAGCTTAGCGCGGTTCAATGTATTAACACACAGATCACATAATATAGTGCAGATATGGGTGAGGTGTATGTCATGGGAAGAGTTTCAAAGAGAACAAAAAGGAAATAGAAAGACATGGAACTCACGCTATAGCATGTTTTAATTTCCACAACACAAAAATGCAATATCTTACACATGTAACTGAACTGAAGGTCTCTTGAAGAAGAATACATTTCCTAATAAAAATATTAACTCGCTATAACAAACAACAATGGCACATATATTTACCAAAACACTCGTTGCGCTGAAAAAGCCACAGCTCCCAAAGTAACTGGACAGACTTTCTAATTTGTATATGGTTGTTAACCATAATTCTTTTTCCTAAGAATGATACAAGATGAGAACTGTATAACACAAAAATGAATGAACCAAATTGACTTGAACGTGTGAGAAAAACATATATTATTTAAACTTGACTATACGGGCTAGTCAATGCTTTATAGCTGTTTGTATGATGCTTCTCTGTGCCTCTGTCAAACTCTGCAGTAAAAGGGGAAAAAAAGAATCAATATTCAAAAAGGTGATGTAGAAGAAAATAAGCCAAATGGCCTTTACAGCAAGCAAATAAATACCTATGTGCCTGTTTGATCCTTTCAGTATGCTATATATACATGCTGTACATATTTATTTTAAAAAATCCACATTGAATTGGAGTACAAAAGAATGCATGTGATGACATGAACTAAATCAAGCATGAGCATATCATGTCAAAAAATGCTTTCAATTAATCTACAGTTACCGAAACTTTTCACATCTCAGAATATTCAATAAACGGAATGCATAAAAAAGAGATGACAAGATAGCCACGTCTAATACAATATTGCAAAAGCTTTTGGTATGAAGCAGTGTCTATAAAGTTAGTATTTAGTTGCTCAAAAGTCACCAATCAATAGGATGCATTTTTCTCAAGAACTCAAAAGAATTAAATGAAATTGATGATACCTGGCGAAGATGGTCAAAAAATGGGCCTATGGCTGCTTGAAATTTTTGTGATGCAGTCCACAATATAGGTTGTAAGATTTATCTAATTTACACAAATATCAAATGGTTGAAGAGAGACTCCAAACAATACAGAATCAAATGTAGCAACCAATCAGGTCGAGTGAAAACCTCATTGAGGGGGTCTCCTTTTGTAAGGTAATCTTCATAGTCATCTTCTTGACTCTATAAACATTAATCACAACAAAAAAAGATCTCCATTAGTCATGAAATTAACTCGAAAGTCACAAGAGAACTGTACTATTTGCCTCGTCTGACCTCATACAAGACTTTTTCCATAGCATCAAGATGTTCTATTGAAGGCATGACACTTGATGGTGATGCTGTTGAATATATTAGATTTTGATGATCAGCATAATTTGAATGCTGCAGTTCTTCCCACTCACTATCCTACAATCAAGAAAATAGGGAAAAGGATTGGATTTCCATTCTGAACTACAAAATAACCAGAGAAGTCCCTAGCATATTACCTCATCATCACTATCAAGGATTTGCTCTTGAAGTTCAAGTAACATGTCTGCTAGGATAGAAAGGATCTATAATCACAAAAATAGCATCTGGTGAGTTGAAAAAACATGTTGGCATTCAAAGTGATGCCTGGTTTGCAAGTCCAGTTCCAAAAACACTCCCAAACAGTAGGGAGATGAAAGAAAAAGAAAACCATTAAATATTACCTAGAACTAACAGATAAAACACTCATTCACAGAATGCAAGAAAGAGATAAGACAACCCAGTCTGGGCAAGTGCTAAATGTAATTTGTGCAAATCCAGTTTGAATCTAAATTTCCCTTGAAAATACCTTGACAGGAAGTGGCACCAGTGTCCATTGGTCAGGAGCTGCCTTTGCTTTCGAGCGAGTTACTAGCCCTGCAGTGGACTGAGATTGGAATTTGTAAGTTCATAGTGATTCCAATACCTTGCAGTCAATTCAGTTGAAAAAAAAACTCATCAACCTTTATCAGGTGCCCTTGAACATATATTTTTTCCAATTCAGCATGTTGAGAGGACAACAGTAGGACTAAAGCTGTAGTTGTAACCTTAATCTGGTAGTTACCCTGAATTTCTCCTGCACTCGTATAAATATATGAACTAATAAATTTGGTCAAAATATTCAGTGAAACAAGACATGAGTATTACTGGCTGAAGGTGACAATATCCAACTATGAACACTGTGAAACCAACAAGGAGTTTCCCTTCCAACACGGCATACTTTTAATGGTGATATATTATGTCATAAACAGTTGAAAACAAAATATCAATGAACAATCTCAGAAGGAAATATAAAGTGCAAAAAGAATAATAATAATAATAATATCAATTACTAACCTAACAAGAATGCCACTTCCTATCTGAAAAGTAACAAATCCATAACAAAGGAAAAGCTTATCTGAAGTATCTTTAAGTACACAGAAGCTACATTTTTTTTGTGTGTGTTTCTTAAACATTTTATTTTCTGACAGACAAGGGCACTCAGGCAGACCTGTAAGTGATAGTAGAAGGGTTCTTCCAAACAACAGGGCATTGCAAACTGTGGAAACATTCTCCATTCCCTTTCCAGTTTTGGAAGTGCTTCATGGATTATGCAAATGTTTCCTAGCAGTACATATTCTGAGAACTGGATTCCTCATGTTGGAAGGAGATTGAGAAAGCAATTAATGATGCTACGTTCATAGGCATGTTACAATCAAGAGCATGCTCACAAGTTAAAAGAAGCATGCTTTTGAGATCACATTAATATGCACTCAAGTTCCCTGACACTTATTGGGAGAGAGAGAGCATGTTCTTAAGCACATAGGAATATGCTCTTAATATTTCGGAAAGTATAAAGGGATGTTGAAAGTCCAGCCCAAACAATAAAACAAATTACAAGATATGCCACAGACGTCTTACATAAAATACAATGAAAGGACACTTAATTACACACAAATCCCTGTAATGCAAAAATGACACTTCTGCCCCTGTAAGATGTTAGGTCTAGCACTCCCCCTCAAGTAATATGTAGCATCAGACATGTATAACTTGGATAGGATATCGTATATAAATGTATGTCTCTGGGCAATCCTTTAGTGAATGTCTGCCACTTGATGATCTAAGTCAATAAATTTCATCTCCATTTCTCCTAACTCAATCTTATCTCTGATAAAGTGATAGTCGATTTGAAAATGCCTAGATCTGTCATGCAGCATGGGGTTTGTAGAAAGTGCAACTTTTATTGAAACAATCGATAATGGACCTTGAGATCTTCAACTTCAATACTTTAAGGAAATCTCTAACCCAAGAAATTTCAGCAACAAAACTTCCTAATGCACAATACTCTGCCTCTATGCTTGATCTTGCTATAGCCTTTTGTTTTCTACTCCAAGCTATTAGGTTTCTTCCCAGGTAGATACAATAGCCTAATACAAACCTTCTTTGGTCCGGATCATTAGCCCAATCAGCATCGAAGCAGCCGACCACATGATGGAGACACAAATGATTTGGATCATTTTTTTAATAAACTAAGTTGTGGCTCAAGTTCTTTTCACGTACCTCATGATACACTTTAATGCTTCCATATGAACATGTAACGACCCCAAATTGTAACCCTGGAAAAGTGCAGAATTTTTTCTTTTTTAAATCAATTGCAAAAAGTTTTCCGGAAACCCGGGGCCTTTACAGTTCCAATCATCACTAGATAACTCAACCAACCACAAGGGATCTTACACCCCTTTCAAACCAAACCCAAATTGAATCACTTTATTAATTCAAATTAAATAGTATGAGAAAGTGTAAGATAAAAGAAAATCAGAGTATGCCAAAAAGTAAGTGAAGGATTAGAGCCACGTTGTCCCTAATTGATCTGTCCAACATTCATGATGCACTCGTAGCTCTACCAGATCAATGTCCTCTCACTGAGTACCTGAAGTTGCAAGATATAAAAATATGGGTGTTAGAACCAAAATTATGAGCATAATTTTTTCTAAAGAAACAAATAAGCATAAAGAATACAGATAGGATTCATGCAATAATTTAAAGTGCTATGACTGCAGTAAGATAATAATTCGGATAAACAATAAAAATATTCAGCATGCAATATCATTCAATAAATCATGCAGGACAAGTAAAGAAGTAAGTAAATGTGCATGATCTAATGTATAACAGGAAAATGCATAATCTCAGTGCACATGCATGAAGAATTTATTTTCTTTAATCAAGTTCTCTTTTATATGCATATCTCTATTAGGATGCGCACGCATATTTAAGTTTTCACTTTTTATTATTGTAATGAAGTGGATTGAATCTGATACACATGCAAGAACACACTTTCAATCAAGTAGAATACTTGATTGAATCAAGGAAACCACCCACACAAGGGTCTTAACAAATTGTTATTGCATAAAAGGCACTCTCAAAAAGGTATTCAAATACATTGCCCCATGAGGGCTATTTATAATACAATGGGAGAATAAGAGGCTGAGCATATGACTGTTGGGACTGCACCCAATGGCCAATGGTCACATTTGTGACCGTTGGGGCAGCTCCAACAGTCATATGGGCTGCCCCTTTTGCATCACAAAAAATAAAATAAAAAAACAAGAAATACAAAAGACAAAAATACAAAAGACAAAAAACAATAAAATGTCAACCCATTAGGGGCTGATGCCTATTTGGTGAAAAGACTAAAATACCCCTAATGGGTATTTTGGTTTATATATATATATATTAACTATATCTTAACACCCCCCTCAAACTCATGGTGGAACAACCGAGAGTTTGCCAAGTAGGAAGTGAAATCTCGGTGACGGAAGCACTTTGGTGAAGAAATCCGCTAGTTGATACTCTAATAGAACATAGGGCAATGTGATAGTCTTTCACAAAAATTCTTCACGAACATAGTGACAATCCATTTCAATGTGTTTTGTCCTCTCATAGAACGTATGGTTGCTTGCAATATACACAACATAATTTGGAGGGTTCTTTGATGTGGATTCTCAAGTCCTCCAGTAATTGTTAGAGCCACACTAACTCTGATGTGGTCGTTGCCATGGCGCGATACTCAGCTTCAGTTGAGGAGAGAGACACCTTCTGTTGCATTTTGCATCGCCATGAGATTAGAGAGTCACCTACAAAAACACATAAACCAGTAGTTGAGCGTCTATCATTCACATCCCCTCCCCAATCAGAATCTGAGTATGCAATGACTTCTAATGAGGAAGAGGATGAAAAAAACAGTCCATGACTTATAGAGTTCTTAATATATCTAATAATTCTCATTACAGCACTCATATGTACCATTGTAGGAGCATGCTGAAATTGACTGACTGAATGAATAGCATGAGAAATATCAGGACGAGTAATAGAAAGATAAGACAAAGCTCCAATCATTTGTCTATATGGGGTTGGATCTTGTAGAGGTTCTCCATCATCCTTCTTCATTTTTGCATTTATAACCTCTGGAGTATCAACTTGTTTCTCATCTTAGAGTCCTAATCTCTCAATAATCTATGTTGCATACTTAATATGTGACAAAAAATAACCACGAGGTGAGTAAGTCACTTCAATACCAATAAAATATCTCAAAAAACCAAGATCAGTCATATCAAAGTTGTCTTTAAGCATATCTTTGATATAATTTACTCGCTGCTTATCACCTCCTGTGATTATCATATCATCCACGTAGAGTAGTAGTATGACCATTGTAAACACCCCAAATTTGTTAAAATTTTGTAAATATTCCCTTTTTGCCCCTGGCCCCATTTCTAAGAAAATTGAGTCAATTTCAATCTAAATTTCAGTTATTCTTCGGATTTTCTGGAATAAACTCCATTTTTATATACCTGACTCAATTTCAGATCCGGATCCAATACCAAAATCCAAATCTGAGCCTCGTTACCCAATTTTAAACCAAATTATAAAAATACCAAAAATAATTTCTGAAAGGCTCAACAGTCGATCTGGTATCCATTTGGATCCATTTACTCTGTATTTCTCGATTCGAGATCCAAAACTCGAATATTTTCTCAAAAGCGTGGATCCAAACCCGTTTTCTGAAGAAATTTCAAAAAAATCAAACCTGAATTCTCAGAAAACCCTTCTTTTGTAAATATTTCTAAATTTCGCAAAATTAGCTTAAAATCCTTTAGTTTTCAGAGTTTTTATTTCAAAAACAAATATATATATATATATATAATACAAAGAAAAAGAATAAAAAAAACTATTGAAAGGAGACTGCTTTTGAAAAAAAAAATCAGAACATCAAAGCGGCACTGTTGCAAAATTTTTAAGGGTTTCTCCTTGAAAACTCGTTGCAAGGGATCGGACGGCTGCTTCCACTTCTTCACTCACGAACCGCCCTTTGATCCTTCTCCCCCTTTCTGGATTCTTCTTCCCCTTTCTACATAAGCAAACGTCAATTGCATCTCCAGGGATCGTCTTCACCCCTCCTGGCTCACGCATCGCTCCCCCTTTTCCTTCTCACTTCACCCGGTTTCTCATCCGGCCCGATTAAAGGAAGTCGGCCCCTGCAACAGTATCACACGCTCTCTCCTTCCCGTGATCGAACAATCGCCATTGCCCATCATCCCTCGAGATCCATCGTTCCCGAATCGTCCTCTGAGCTGATCCGTTTCCACCCATTCCCCCTCCATCGCCTCATCCCTTCTTTTCCTTTGATTCCCCTCTTCTTTTTTGTTCTCCTTTCCCTTTTTCCCTTGGTGCTTCCCCTCCGAGTGACCGAAGGTTGAATACCTCTGCAACGAAGCCAGAATCGGATCCATCTTCAACATCCAGAAGGAATACCGACACTCGATCGAGTAAACTTCGAAGCCCCTCTCCTGCTTCGGTTAACGATCCGATAAACATTCCTCTCCTATATTTCTCTTTGATTCTCTTCTAGTTTTTCTTGTTTTGGCCCCATCTACGCACTTCTGGTGGTGTTGAGTTGCCTGTGCAACATCAACCACTCCTGTGCAAAAATAAAAGGAATATACCCATTCTGACATCTCCTCTCTGATTTTATAATTCATTTTGAGTTTTCTCCAGTTTACATAAATATCTGTTTGTGCTAGTTGGATTCAAAGATCCCTTATAGTTTATCTGAGTTTCGATTTATGTTCTGTTTTATTCTTATTTCTTTTGTTATCTCTGTTTTTCTCTCGCATCTGATTTCCAGTTTTCCTTTTAATAATGGATTTTGTATTTCAATCACATATTGATGTTCGGATTCCTATTTTGTTGATTTTTGAATTTCTGCTTTGATTCTGATGGCCTGTTGATCTTGAATGTCATAGTGAGTTTGCATTCCCGATTCACATCGGATTCCTTATTTTATAATCGGTGGTGTTGTAGGAGTTCGTCTTGGAATTCATTCATGGCACTCCCTTTTATTCTATGTTTTCAATTACATTTTAATCCTTCCGTTGATAGCATTTTACGATGTTTCATTCATTTTTACTGTATTTGATTTCATTGAACGATCACAACATCTGATATCCTATCTGTTTTGTTGATTGTCATCCTGATCTTAGTTCTCTGTTGATTTCATTTTTTTTATTGTCATGTTTATCGATCTTTCAATATCCATTCATAGCATCCAGCATATGTCATCTCCTTTTGTCACCCGTGTCGTCCCTGGTAATTGGGGAAACCAGGTTGCAACGAAGGCTGTGTAGCATCCATGAAGTCATTTCTGCATCCATGGGTACCAGCCTCTTGGTACATCCACGCACTAGAATCAGACCTTTCTTGGTCCAGCAAGATTGTTGGCAATATGTCCATAAATTTGCCCCGCAGGTTTAGTACAGATGTTGATAGTTTCAGTGCCCTGAACAAGCATTTCGGTACTCCCATAGTCTTCATTATCACCTGATTCACCTAACCTTGTGTTAATCCCCTATATCCTCATTCATATCTTTACATTCTGATATGGGTTCACTTGTATTTAGGCTGTAGCAACTGATTAGTATCTTTCGTTCATTTACCTCATCTGCATTAGTGTGTCTTGTTTCATATGTTTAAAATTGATTTTCATTCCATACAACTTTGCCATTTTTTTATTTTTTATTTTTTTTAGAAATCACCTTAAGTGGTGGGACTAATCTGGATTATTGTTTGAGGGGTCACGCTCAGAATGGCTATAATGAACTTTGTACATCACGCCCAGCATTTCATTTTCCGATTATTAAGCATATTACGCCTTTTGTAAGTCTGCTGGTGATGATATTTGATAAGCATTGCATATCAACCATTAGTAATTCTTTAGTTTGCGTATTTGTGAAATGAGTAATTCGCCATCATTCAAGAAGAATCGAGTGCTTTACTTTGGGATCGGAGTCTCAAACAAGGTTTTACTGATGTAAAAGGGAAGGTAAGGTTGCATGCCCAGACTTCTATACAGATTTTGCAACACATTGATTATTTCAGTATATCTTTAACAGCTCAAGTTGCGGGGGAGTAAGTTTAACTTTGCATTGCTTTTGACTTTTCCAATGCCTCCAATTGAATTCTAGCTAAGGCTGACTCAATTTCAGCTGAAATGAACTGAAATGGGCTAAAATGGACTTCCTACAGCGTGGGAAACCAATTTCAACCAAAACTGGATCACTTGAACTCTTGGTGAGTTCAGGCTAGACACAGAGAAATAGGGCCGACTGGGATTAACTGACTCTGGAATAATTGACCAGGATTTGAGCTGGATATGAGCTCATTTCGTCGGAAATGAACCAGTCAGCTGAAATGAACAGAAATGAATAGTATATGTTCATCGTGAGCTCAGAGGAGCTAGAAATGGCTGACATTCTAACTATTCTGAACCTTAAAATGAGCTGGGTTTGACCTAACTTGAAGATGCATTTAAAGGTTTTGCTATCTAACTTGTCTCTCATTTGACTAGGAATCAACACATGAGCAGGTAATCCCCACTTTCGCAAATGACTCAAATCTGGCTTCCTACCAGTCTATAATTCATGTGGTGTAAATTGTACAGCCTTAAAAGGAACCTTATTTAAGATATACATGGCAGTGCAAATTGCTTCTCCCTAGAATTTCTTGGGAAGGTTTGCATGTGCCAACATGGACCTTTTCATATACATTAAGGTTTTATTCCTTCGTTCTGCTATATCATTCTATTGTGGTGTATAAGGCATAGTTATATGATGAGTTATATTATTATCATTGCAAAAGGTCTTAAACTCATCAGAGTTATATTCACCTCCTCTATCAGATCTAATAACTTGGATTTTCCTACCTAATAATCCTTCAACTTCATGTTTATATGCCTTAAACTTTTCTAGAGCTTCAGAGTTCTTGGAGATTATGTATATGTATTGATACCTTGAGTAGTCATCTATAAATGTGATGAAATATGATTTCCTTTCGTGTGTTTCTATTGTTAAGGGACCACATATATTTATGTGTACTAAAACTACTAAGTCACTTGATATACTTCCCTTAGGAACATGTTTTCTAGTCATTTTAACTGATATGCATGGTTCACATTTTTCAAATTCTATATTTTTAAGAAAAGGTAATAATCCCATGCAAATCATTCTTTTTATTTTATTGATATTTACATGTCATAACCTTAAATGCCATAAATATGCATCGACATTAAATGCACAATCAATATAACTAGAAATATTCATTGCACTATTTATAGGAGTTATATTTAAACGGAAGAGACCATGGCCAGCATCATAGTGACCCCTGAGCTTCACTTTTTCATCTTTCCCAATAGTGACCTTATCACCCCGAAAACGAATTTTGAAACTCTTTTTAGCAAAATCTCCTATTGCTAAAAGATTTTTTGTCATGAAAGGTACATAAAGTATATTTGTTAGTAGGAGACTGGTCTCTTCTACTTGAAGCCTGTAGGTCGTTAAAAATTTTGTATTTTTACATCAATAAAATATGATCCAAGGGTCAGTTAGTACCAGAGTTACCGGAAGCGCCTAGGTAAAAGGGGAAGCGCGCTTCGGAAGAGCGAAACGTCGCGCTTCGGAAGCGCGAAACGTCGCGCTTCCGAAGCGTGAGGGGAAGCATCCCCCTTTTTTGGGAAGTGTGCTTCCCTTTTATGGGAAGCGCGCTTCCCCCACGCTTCCCCCTCGCTTCCCCATTTTTTCGTTTTTTCGCTTCCCCCTCGCTTCCGGTTCGCTTCCTAAGTCGCTTCCGAGATGGTTCAGAATTTTCTTCTAAGTGGTCCCACGCTTCCCCTCTTACTAAATTTTTGAAAGTGCCTCGCTTCCCGTATCGCTTCCCGCTCCTGCTTCCTCGACTGGTAACTCTGGTTAGTACTATTTTGACAATCTTGAACACATCCATGAGGATTTGGTCAAAGTGACCTACACCTATAGATTTCAACTAGAGAGTCTTAAGCACAAATTTTAAAATAACAATCTTAAATTATTATGATTAAAATAAAATCTAAATTGAGAATTAAAATGTAGCCAATGACAAATTCTAAAAGATAAAGTACATAAATGAATATGAAATAAAAATCAAGATCATAAAAAATATAATAAAATTTAGAGCACAATATTATCCATATCCAACACAGGTTTGACTGTGTCCATAATGTATTGTATTGTGTTTGGTATTATCTATGGCATCGTATCGTGCAGACTCAGGACACACATGCATGAAGTGTCCTTGTAACATAGTTATGCATGATCATCTAAGAATGTTTGGAACTGAACTCTTTTGCAAATTTTATTATGTATACACCAACCAATGAAATACAGCACCAATCTATCTTTCTACATGGAAAGTGAAGTGTTCTTGTAACATAGTTATGCATGATCTTCTAAGAATGTTTGGAACTGTACTCTTTTGCAAATTTTATTAATGTATACACCAACCAATGAAATACAGCACCATTCTTTCTACATGGAAATAAGAATAACTGAGCTCTTTTATTGTTTTCACCATCTTTGAGCAGTAGAATTCAAAACATGCTCCTCTGACAGAGAACTCTCCATCTTCAACATTTCCAACAAGAAGTCATTCCAAGTATCAATAGGGCCAGGGAGGCACCAGTGCACACAATCATTATATAGTGTGACATTTTCCTCTGGCCTGTGCCCATAGCGCCCAGGGTGCCCATCAGGCCTCAATAACATGGCCTTAGTAGTGTTCATTAGCCTAAATTTCAAGCCTCTCTTCCTCCCTTCCCTCTCTGCCACCTTGAACTCTTCCAATTGAGCCGTATAGAGCGCCAACTCTTGACTTCCCAATACTGTTTCATTAGGCCTAAAAGGCCTAGTTCTCAAACAATTCCCCCCACTATTCCAAAAACCATTCTCAAAATGAGAGGGGGCAAATGTTCTCAAGTATGTAATGCCCTTGAAGTTTTCCAAACCATTGATTGTCCTAAATGCAGTTCTAAATGCCATTCTGTAGCCATATTGTTTTCCCAAGTCTGTTATGTCCTTGTCTAGACAGTAGTGGCAGCCAACAAGCTCGCCGTGCTCATGGTAGTACAGTGGTCTGAAGAACCAGTGCCCAGCAGAGATGATCACATAGTCAAATTCATATATCTTGCTAGCCCATTTTGCGTCGACTTCATCCAGGTAGAGGGAGAACAGGCCTGTGTTTGTTGGACCATGTGGGTCTTTTTCTATGCCCTTGATTAGGAATGTTGACCAAAATGCTTGGATGGTGAAGTTGTAGGCGGTGTAGTGCCATCTTTTGAATCTTTCATTCCCCCCTTTGGAAGCATCTATTGGGTATTCCACCTGGGAGATGAAATAAAATAAATAAATAAAGCAAGAATTATTTTTAATAATTGAGTAGTTAAGTTGACTAATCAAATCGTAAAGGAAACCATGGGCTATAGATGAGTGGTTAGTTGGTTAATTAGATCATAGATATTGGATTGATGATCAAATAGAATCTTGGATATGACTTGATTGCCTTCTCACGGGGTGCAATTGGATTGGATGTGTTGGATCATGGCTGATCCCACTCTGAATTTTGCAGGAATACATATTCCTCCTTAAGTCCAGAACACAGAGGGTGGCTATTGCACTAAATTCAAATCTGAGTCTCGAACTAAAGAAGAACTGATGATGGAAGATTTGAGTTTGGATTCAAAATAGGTATGGTAATGCTTAGTCCAGTAAGACTGAAATCAAAGTTTTTACATATAAAAACTGCAAACAAATCAGATTAGATTGAAATCTAAGCATAGATTCCATTCAAAACACGATCTGTATCCAAACTACACACTTTCAGATATTATTTCAAGAATCCGTATAAAGAACTGAAGCGTTGGATTTGGATCAGTTATGATTCTTATGAACGAACCCAGTACATTTGCACCCATACTTCTTGGGTACTTGACTAAGCTACTCAAGTGTGTCGGCTCTCTTGACTGAATCTAGTAAGACCACCAAGCTCGTGGTGGGAACTAGGTTCCATCAACCCAATTGAGTTAGAAAGTACACAAACCAGAGAGAGAGAGAGATGGTAGCAACTAGGTTCCATCAACCCAACTTTGATTGCAATATCTGATAGGATTAAGGAATTTCTGGTAGGTTTCCAAAGCTTTAAAAAATAACAATTTCCTATGGTTAATCAATTAGGACTTCATTTAACGTATGTCACTTAACAATTAGGAATGGAAAATAAATAGATAAAAAAATAAACTCAACCAAAACCTTCTATAAGAAAATGAAACAAGCAAACCAATATACGTCAGACCCCTAGGACTGTTAATAGGTCTGGCATGTCTGGGTACCCTCCCAACCCCGAATCCGGATATCTTCTTATGGCATAAAAACTGAACCAAATGTTTTTTTTTTAGAGAAACTGACCCAAATGTTATTCAGCAGATCAAACCTGATCCATGTAACATGGACGAGATTAATTTGGGCTATGATTTTTGTTGGATATCTAAATCGACTCTTATTAACCTGGTAGTGTCTCGCTCCGCTCCTGCATAAGTGTTGTACTCTGAAGGATTTTACCAACTGAAGGCCTGCTACAATGTGGTTGGTGATGAAGGATTTTTTGGATCTCTAGTGGGTCACATTCAAATGATAGTAACATCACCATATCCTGATTTTATGTAATTTAGTTCGATCATGAGTGAAAGAATTATTTAAAAAACAAAACCACAATGTTAGAAGATTATGGAATATTCCCAAACAACATGCAGCTTTCACACCCAAATAGCAATGCCACCAGATTCTTTCATTACCAGCAAACACAGATTAACTCAGAACTTGAAAACAATTAAATCTAAGAGTCAACTTTAGTTTTAGGTAACTCAACCAACATTATCAGCACTCTTCTACATCTCTACGAATGCTACTTGTTTCAAAATGGCATTCTTTAGTTGGTCATTTTTTGGTAATCATGCTAACAGATTGATCGGGCATATGACAAATCGGGTATTGGATGGTTATTAAGAATACAACAACAACAACAACAACTACGCCTTCATCCCAAAACAATTGGGGTCGGCGATATGAACCAAAAAAGAAAATCATTCTGGGTCTTCCACATGAATCCTTCTCCTCCAATCATTTCTATCCAATGCCATGTCCTCGGTGAGGTTCAAAGCATTCATATCCTTTCCTATCATCTCCATCCATGTCTGCCTAGGCCTACCCCGACCTCTTTTAACTAATATATTTTCTCATTTCTCCATCCTTCTAACTGGAGCATCATTAGGCCTTCGTCGAATATGTCCAAACCACCGTAAACGATTCTCTCTCATCTTATTTTCAATGGGTGCAACACCTACCTTCTTACGTATCTCCTCGTTCCGAATCTTATCTTTTATTGTATTTCCACACATCCATCTAAGCATACGCATCTCAGCTACACTCATTTTTTGAATATGATGTCTCTTGGCAGCCCAACATTCTGTACCATATAGTAAAACGGGCCTAATAGTCGTCCTATAAAACTTTCCCTTCAACCGCAATGACATTCTACGATCACACAACACTCCAGTTGCACTTTTCTATTTCATCCACCCAACCTTTATCCTATGATTTACATCTCCATCAATTTCTTCATACTTTTGAATGATAGATCCCAAATATTTGAAACAATCATCCACCGGTATTTCTTGCTCACCAAGCTTCACTACACTCCCATCACTACTTCGTTGCTTACTAAACCGACATTCCATATATTTTGTCTTACTCTTACTCAACTTAAACCTCTTGCTTCCAATGTCTGTCTCCATAATTCTAACTTAGCATTAACCCCAGCTCTAGACTCATCAATCAAAACAATATCATCAGCAAACAACATACACCACGACACATTTTCTTGAATTGATCTCGTAAGCTCATCCATCACTATAGCAAATAGGAAAGGGCTTAAAGCAGATCATTGATGTAACCCAACCGTTATAGGAAAATTGGTTGTCACCCCTCCACAAGTGCGAACATTGGTTACTACTCCTTCATACATATCTTTAATTATACTAATGTACTTGAGAGAAACACCTTTCTTCATCATTGTCCACCAGAGAACGTCCCTAGGTACTCTATCGTATGCCTTCTCCAAATCAATAAAAACCATATGCAAATCTTTGTTCCTCTTTCTAAATCTCTCAATAAGTTGTCTAAGAAGATGTATAGCTTCCATAGTTGATCTTTCAGACATAAAACCAAATTGATTCTCCGATATCATGACAACCTTCCTCAACCTAGACTCAATCACCCTCTCTCAAAGTTTCATAGTATGACACATGGATGGTTATTAAGAATAGGAAAGAATAATTGAAACGAGCTAGCATGCCTAAGTAGGTTTGGTGCAGTAAAAAGAAAGGAAGGATCTACTTTGTATCTTCGAAAGCAATTCTCTAAAATTGTAAATAGGCCAAATTTCTATATACACCTAAGCATCTAAACCATACCACTTTAGCAAGTCAAGTATGACAGTCGTGGTGACTCCCCGGGGCGAGGGAAAAGCCCTCGGAGTTTTACACTGTCAGGACAGCGACTGTAAGTATGGCAGGCAGAGCCAGTGAGATTAGGTCTATGATCCTGGGGTGGTTTCTTCGAGTAAAAAAAAAAGTCAAGTATGACAGCCAATCTATCAAAACCAAAAGAAATTGAGATTTCAGGCAGCTATACACATGGATTTTGTTAAACCTAACACGTGAAAGAAAAAAGGGCCTTATATTTGTTGAAAGAGAGATTACCCTTGATAAGAGACACATTAAGGACTGCATATGGTTCCTTGCAACAGAGTCCCCTACAAATGCCATGGACTTTCCTCTAACCAATTTGAAGAATCGCGAAGGGTCGAACATCGGAAGCTCACAATCATCTGGTTTCCATCTCCACTTGAGGAAAGAAGAGTCAGGGCGCCCATACTTCATGCAGTTCTGGTTGTCATAGATAGCCAAGCAGCTGGTGCTTGTGTAGTATGGAGCCTCAGGGTTAGGAACCCATTCCCCCTTGAATATATCACAATGCTTCACATGATTTACTTCTCTTGAGCCACTATCAGAAGAAGTACCCCAAAGCACAAAGGGAACAGGAAGGGAGAAGAAGAGAAGGATGACTGTCAGAATGACCAAGATCAAGACAGTGGAGAAGATTATCATTGGAACCTGTTGGAGAAAGCCCTTCCCATTCTGGTGTTCAATGTAATGACGTTTCATTGAAGGATTATGAATGCTAAGGAAGACACACTATGCGGTATCTGTGTGGCTTACAAGGTAGCAGCAGCAGATACATATCTGTATGCCTGAAATGAAATGCTTAAATTGGCAGTTACATATTGCACAAGGCACACTTTTGGAAATCACTATATACAATGACCAAAATACCCCCATAAAAGATTTTGTGGAGATTTGTGTGGTGGGTATTGGGTAATAGGCATCTGTACAAAATTTCACATTAAAAGAAAGATCATAGATACGGTTGATGTTGGAACTATGGGCACGTTTGGAAGTACAAAATGCTAAGAAAAAGTATAATTTAAAGAGAAAACGTGGAAACTTTTTCATTCGTTCTAAACAACATACAATTTTTGAAAGAAAAGTTTTTTAATTTTGCCCTGATTTTGATAGAAAAATTTTTCCATTTTGGAGGATGGAAAAAAATCCTCTAAAAAAAAAAAAAATCCCGTTTTGAGGGCATCCCTCACCCTAATCAAAACATTGTCACATATTTCCAACCTGATTTTCTCATGTTAAACAAACAAGAGACTATAAAAAATCATATGACTTCTCGTAAGTAAAATTTTCTTTCCCTACAAAACTTGTTCGCGCTTCAAAACGTGCCCTAAGGGTAAGGGTGCTAATGGAAAAGTGTCAAACCAAGCAGATAAGTGTTGTTTGGAATGGACAGGTCAAAGGTTGCTCAATTACCGCTTGGATTTTGCATTTGTACTGCATTTGTTTTTTTATCTTTTTTTCTTATTGTTGAGCACACGATTGTTATGGTATTCTATGTTGCCTGTGTAAGAAAGCGTGGAATCAAGAACTTTTTAGCTGTCAACGTGGTAGGGGTTGGTATGGTACATTGCTTGTGCAAAAGAACACGGAAAAACCAAAATCAAGAATCTTCTAATGCATGTCCCATATGATATAATCATAAAAACAAGAAAACCTTGATAAAGCATCGATAAGGGGCATTAGGCTGTCAAAAGCTTGATATATTGTTACATTTTAAAATTGACAAAGGGAAATGGTTTGGGTTGAATATCATTTACTAAATCGTTTTTCTTTTTGTTTTTATAAGAGTACCTACATCATTCCACATTTTGTCAAATGACAAGGAGAGCATTGTGATTTTTTATTGTCATTTGTTAAATTGATTGTGGTATAAATATATTTTAATAGAGAGAGAAAGTAATAAAGCTAATTACATGAGATTCTATGGGGATGTGTGTGAGAGTGAGAGAGAAATGTCAAGGGATTTTGAATTTTATCTGATATCCAACAAAACGTGATTTTCTATGAGCCTTTTGCCGTCTGGATCAGAATTCAAATTGGAATCCATTTAGCCAACATTCAATTAATCAAAAATGGGGTTAGCCATATCCAATCTAGGGGTGAGCAACCGACCCGGCCCGCCATGGGCCGGGTTTGGGCCATGATTTTAGGCCTGGGCCGTTAGGTACCGGGCCGATATCTGTGCCGGGCTCGGCAGACCTGCAGGCTACCAGGCCGGCTTGATGAGCCTGAGTTATTTATTAATTTTTTAATAATGTAATTTTTTTTTAAATTAACTATTATATAGTAACTTGGATAACTATTATTATTTAACTAATTATTTGCATGGAAACTTGCCATTTGTTAATTATTACTGTTCACCTAATTAACTGCACTAATTATATAAAATTTGCTATTCTCTAGTTAACCCAAATTTCATTCAAGCATTTATGCATTTTAAAATTGGGCCAAGTAGGGCTGGACTGGGTCATGGGGGGCGCGGGGGAGTATCCAAAAAAAAAAAAAAGTAGATGTCTTGTTTTGTAGCATCACAACCAGCTTTGATACACCAGTTTGCATCAGTGAATCCTGTGGGACTTTTTTTTTTATTTAGAACCTGTGGGATTATGGTGTATAAATGTGGAGGTCGACATGCTGGATTTTGGCCAAGTCCTATTTGATAGTTATAATGCACTTATTAGAATTTTGAATTTACATTCGTCTAAGTCAACTGATCACAAAGCATGAAGACAGTGAAATAAGGGTATCTTTGATGGCTTGTCTAAGGTTGGACGAACGGAACAGAACATTGGTTCTGATCGTTCTATAACGATTGTTCCAAGTCCAACGTTTGTTTGGATCGTACTCAAATGCTATGTTCTAAATGTCTGTTGTTTGATAATGATGTGCAGACAACTTGGACAATCATGGATAATGAGTCAAATTACTTCATTTTGAATCATGTGACCCGATCCGTTCACCATTTTACATGTTTTAACAAGTTTATTATGTTTTTTTGCCCGAATATGGATCCAATTATGAAATTATATCTAAAATCATGAACATTTGCCCTGAATATGGATTTGAAATTGAATTTTTTGCCCCAAATATAGATCTCGAATGAGTTTTTTGCTTTGAATATGGATCCTATTACGAAATTATATCTAAAATCATGAATTTTTGCCCTTAATATAAATTTGAAATTGAATTTTTGCCCCAAATATGAATTTTGAATGAGTTTTTTGTCCTGAATATAGATTTTTGTTTTGCTTTTCAGAGTTTTTTGTCCCGGATAAGTTTTAGATCTGATGATGACCAGGAATTGCTTTCAGAGTTTAAAACAAAAGTTTATCAAAGAAAATTAAAGACGACAGCTTGCTTTGCTTTTTAGTATTTCAACAAACAAATAAGGATTATTCATAACATCGCCTTTATTCATCTGTAAAAATTCAATTAGATACAAAAGAGTGTGAAACATACACCACCAACTTTTTTAAACAAAGAAGTTACAAGGGTTGCTTCTTCACATTTCAGAAGTTCTACATATAAGTCATTTGCATTTCTTATAAGACTAAGTCATTGGGCTATGATGATGGTTAACTGGCCCAACATGAGGATATCTAGAGTTGGTTGAATTGCCTTTTTTGTCTCAAAATAAATAACTCCAGTAACTTCATCTAGTAGCAGGATGCATGGGTTTGAAAGAACTGCTCTAACAACAAAAATCTTTATCTTATGTTCCTCGGTCAAAACCAACCCATCCCTACCCACCTAAGGTAAAAAGTCATTAATATATTTGCAAATGTCATAACATAAATCAAAGAATAATTGATTATGATCCCCTTACCTATGTATCCTTTGGAAAGTGATCTGATAAAAGTATGTGCATATGCTATCTTTGTTGCTTCTTCTATCTGATCAATGGTAACATCTAACCTTCCATAAACAATATTGTCTTTGATACTCAAACTCAAAAGGGCAGGCTGATGAAGGCAATATAGTATCATGACATCCATGCCCACCACCAATAAATACATCATATATAAGCTTAGTAGGATCCCATTTATAAAAATCATTGACGGTTAGGATACCAAATATTCAAATTTTAATAAAGCATAAGCTAAAATAACAAGAATATATTCTTAAAAAAATTATTCTTATTTTATAATGAAGAAACTTCATGTGTTTTTTTACTTGGTAGCTAGTGGTAAATACATGAAAATAGGATCATTAATGATGATACTATTAGGATCAAGTTTATGTTGTTGCTTGGTTTGTGTTTGTCTAATGTGTTTGCACTGCCAAGTGAGAGGATGCAGAAAATTTGTGAAGAATTATCAAGGAGAGAGGATTAATGAGATTTTTGTGGTCATCGTATCATCATGCTACATTAAGGGTACTTGGCCACTCGTTTGGCATTACCAACTTTCTCAGTGCAATCTTTAGAACTGAGTTCAAGCCTAGAGGCACGTTCTTAAGATCGCTATCTTTAGAACTTCAATCGCCCCACTCCGGAAATTTCGAAGATGCGAAAAAGGGTTTTGTTACGAATAAATTCCCAAGATACAACTAGGCTTGAACCTCAAGAGAGTCACTGCTTCGCAATAACAGATGACCTCTCTCACACATGAACTCTGCAAGCCAAATTGAGAAGAAAGAAAGGAGAAAACTGGAGAGTCATAAATTCTGATCTCTTCAAAAGACGAAAATAGAAAATATTTATAGACTTTTAGAGAGGCCAAAACATTTTGCGAAAAATGAAATTAATGGCCATAAATCTGACAGTTTGAAAATAGGACGTAAAGGTACCTGAACGGTCACCCACCTTTTAATGTCAATCAAAGGCCTTCAAAACTGTCCAACAGTCACAAAATGCCTTAAACTCAATATAAATGCTATTAAAACCTTTCAAATGGCCAGATATCTCAAAACCAAAAAATTAAAACGGATATTTGCGCCTCATATGCACCTCGCACCACTGCGAGCGTGCGAAGTGCACCATCAAAACGCCACACTGCGCCTCAAGCGCCCTTGCGCACGCACGTGTGCACGCATGCACGCGAACGGCGCATCCGTTGCTGCACGATGCGCAACAACGTTTGCAAGCCACCCAAAGTCACAAGGCTTACCAAAGTAAAGAATAGAGAACAAAGTCTGTATTTAAACCACTAGAAAAACTAATTTCTCTTAGATATGGGACTAAACCTTTTAAAACACTTTTGGTGGAAAAAAATCACCAATTTTAAAACTTTCCTAACAATCCCCCACTAGTTTTAAAATATATTTGGCTTGCATAGAAACTTATGCATCAGTGAGAGTGTCTGCATGACTTGAACCCCCACTATTTAAAAGAAAACCTAAATTAACCAAGGTGCTAAGTGGACTTACCTTGAACTTAGCTCCTTATATTATTAACGGAGTTTTCAATCATACATAGGTTTCCAAAAGTTCGATTGTGTGGATTTCATGTTGGCACATTTAGAGCCTTGTGCTTTCCTGGATTCATGAGTGCTCTAGAGAATTGTCAATTCTTATAAGAAATGACTCACATTTCTACACTCATATAGGTGAGTTTGTCTAGGTGTACTGTAACACACACCCTAGCCTTAAGGCCTACAAACTCATTAAGAGCTGTTAGCTCAACCCTCATATTAGTTACAACTCATGAGCACACATCAGTAATGAGCTTACATAAATATGCTCAATATCTGTCATTTCACCAATTCGTTTCCCATTAAACCTATGTATGTGGGATTTTCAACGCTCTAGGTTGGGTATCCTTAAGTGATGACTTAATTGGCTTAATTCTCATTCCCCTCAATGTTTATTGATGACATCTCTCGAAAGGCCTTCCGTAAATGGGTCTGCTAAATTTTGACATGACTTCACATAGTTCAATGAAATAATATTGTTATCAATCATTTGTCTTATAAAACTGTGTCTTAGACTAATATGTCTAGACTTTTCATTGTATTTCATATTACCTGCTTTACATATAGCTGATTGACTATCACAAAACATTGAAATAGCAGGTATAGGTTTCTCACCTAGTGGAATATCCACTAGCATATTCTTAAGTCATTCAGCTTCTCTACAAGCAGATGCCAAAGCAATAAACTCATATTCCATTATAGAATGAGTTATACAGGTCTGTTTCTTAGACCCCCATGCAACTGCTCCTCCACCAAGGGAAAAAACCCAACCACTCGTAGACTTGGAATCTTCAAAGTCGGTATTCCAACTTGCATCACTATACCCTTTAATAATAGCAGGAAACTCGGTATAGTGAATTACATAGTTTAAAGTATGCTTTAGATATCTAAGAATCTTGTTCACTGCATTCCAGTGTTGATGATCAGGATTATTTGTGTATCTACACACTTTACTCATTGCATAGGCAATATCAGGCCTTGTGCAGTTCATTGCATACATAAGGCTACCTACAACACTGGCATATTTTAATTGTTGAACACTTGCACCAACATTAGGAGTCAATTTCATATTTGGATCATATGGGGTGCATGCTGGTGAACTATTACGATATTCATACTTTGTAAGAATTTTCTCAATATAATGTGATTGACATAATACAATGTCATTTTTATTTCTTATAATTTTGATTCCTAAAATAACATCTGCAACACCCAAGTCTTTCATACAAAACAAGGAAGATAAAAATATTGTTGTTTGATTTATGCATTCACTATTGTTACCCAAAATAAGCATATCATCAACATATAAACATATAATAATAATTGAACTACTATCTACTTTACTGTAGACACATTTGTCAGCATCATGAATTTTAAAACCATTATGTACCAGAGAACTATCAAATTTTTCATGCCATTGCTTAGGGGCTTGCTTTAATCCATATAAGGATTTCTCAAGTTTGCAAACTTTGCGCTCTTGCCCTAGCACTACAAAACCTTCAGGTTGCTCCATATATATCTCTTCATCTAATTCTTCATTCAAAAAGGTTGTTTTCACGTCCATTTGATGGATTTAAAGCTTATATATGGCAGCCATGGCAATCAGAATTCTAATAGTAGATATTCTGGTTACAATAGCAAAAGTATCAAAATAATCAATACCTTCTTTTTGTTTAAAGCCTTTTGCAACCAAACGCGCTTTAAATTTATCGATTGTACCATCAGCTTTTATAAAATCCATTTGCATCCAATAGTTTTGCAACCAACAGGTAAATCCAATAATTTTCAAACATTATTAGACATAATTGATTTTATTTCATCATTAATAGCTTCTCTCCAAAAGGCAACATCTTAAGAAGACATAGCCTCTTGAAAAGACACAAGATTATTCTTAATTAGAAATGTATAAAAGTCAGAACCAAAATTAGTTGGTTTTCTAATGCGTTTATTGTGTCTAACGTCAGTTTCTGGTTTATCAACACAATAATTAGAATATTCAATCATGTCATTAACAAGATGTTCATCAACTGTAATGTGATTGCCATCAAGAAGAGAATCAAATGCATTTTTATGTTCTATGAAAGATGCATCTGTAGATTCTATAATAACATCATTAACAATGTCCAAAAATCTATATGCTTTACTATGTTCAACATACCAAACAAATGCATATTTAAATATTTTAGGTCCAACCTTCTTTCTTTTATTTTCTGGAATTTTAATATATGCTAAACAACCCAAAACACGAAAATAACTAAGATTAGGTTTCTTACCACAACACAATTCATAAGGTGATTTTTCAGATTTGGAATAACAAGCAAAAATTATAGCCTCTTCTCATAAGTTGGAATGCAAACCCGTATTAAGAAGCATAGCATTCATCATTTCTACAAGTGTTCTGTTTTTCCTTTCTGCTACTCCATTTTGTTAAGGAGTTCTAAGTGCTGAAGTTTGATGGATAATGTCATTATCTCCACAGAATTTATCAAATTCTCCTCCTAAGTATTCACCTCATCTATCTGTTCTTAAATGTACAATATTTGTTTTAAACCTATTTTGTACTTCAGCAAGATAAAGAAGAAATTTGAAAAATTAAGTTCATTCCATTCCAAATAAAAAGTCCAAAGATTGGTGGCTCATGTGACTCTGAAAGGCAATAGTCATTGTTGGTGTTTGGTAATCCCAATAATATTTTTTCACAATCCATGTCTTTTCCACCCAAATCATTTACCAACTGACTTGGTCTTCATCTTGTTTGATGCGCTGTTCTCAGCGAGATTCGGACAAAAATCTTGCTGAGAGCAGAGATTTTCAATTAACGTTGGACGCGTCGGACGGCGTTCCGCCGCGTCCATTATAGTGTGTAATTTTTTATCCACCTCCCCCCGCCTGTTACAAAACGAACAGGAACGAAGGGGACGAAAAAAAAAACATGCGTACGATGCATCTCTCTCTCTCCTTCGAATTTCCTCCCCTCTCCCTGCAACCCTGTGAACCGATCGTCGCGCGATTCTAACCATGAACCTCTTCCTCTCCTGCATGCTGCCATCCTAGCCAGGGTAGCTTCGTCCCTACGATCATGGCTGGAAGAAGAAGCAAGCCTCGACATCAATTTAGGGCTTCTGCGTTCCCGCATAACCGCTCGCGGCGTCCTTCTGAAGGTGTCGTTGCTGAATTCTCTTCTTCAAGAATCTTCTCCATTGCGTTTCGAATCCGCGAGGATCGACCGAATTATCGTCGATTTCTCACTGTTTTCGTTTTCGATTCTCAAGATTGAGGCCCACAGAGCTCATTTTGACCTAAAATTAAGGTTTCTTGGCTCATTCTTTACTGTTTTTTCGCTTTTACTTTCTTTCCTCGCTTTCTTGTTTGGAAGAGGTGTTTGTAGTTTTAGTGGCTTTGCCTGTTAATTTTGGAGTTTAGTGGAATTCAAGGGAAAATGATCGGTTACAGAGATCTGGTTACTCAATCACAGCGAGGAAGAAGAAAAGGATTGCGTTGCTTGCTCCGGAGGTGTGTTGAAATTTGATTTTGTTAGATTTTTGGGGTGTCTCTGTGGTGTTGTCGATTGGAGATCGTTATGCATCTTACTGTTTGTAGTATTGTTTCGATTTTGTTAGCCAGTTTATGCTTCAAGCTTGTAGTCTTATTCTTTTCTTTTTTTAATATTATTTTTTATAAGTCTTAGTGTTTTTGTTGATTTTGAATAAACTATGACATGGGGGAAATCTCTTTCATTGTTTATCATGCCTTTCTTTCAATAATTCAGTAAAGTGATAAGAAGGTTTCTCCTTGTAAATTAAAGGGATTTCATTGCATAATACAACAACAACAACAACTACGCCTTCATCCCAAAACAATTGGGGTCGGCGATATGAACCAACAAAGAAAATCATTCTGGGTCTTCCACATGAATCCTTCTCCTCCATTCATTTCTATCCAATGCCATGTCCTCGGTGAGGTTCAAAGCATTCATATCCTTTCCTATCACCTCCATCCATGTCTTCCTAGGCCTACCCCGACCTCTTTTAACTAATATATTTTCCCATTTCTCCATCCTTCTAACTGGAGCATCATTAGGCCTTCGTCGAATATGTCCAAACCACCGTAAACGATTCTCTCTCATCTTATTTTCAATGGGTGCAACGCCTACCTTCTTAGGTATCTCCTCGTTCAAAATCTTATCTTTTATTGTATTTTCACACATCCATCTCAGCATACGCATCTCAGCTACACTCATTTTTTGAATATGATGTCTCTTGGCAGCCCAACATTCCGTACCATATAGTAAAGCGGGCCTAATAGTCATCCTATAAAACTTTTTCTTCAACCGCAATGGCATTCTACGATCGCACAACACTCCAGTTGCACTCTTCCATTTCATTCACCCAACCTTTATCCTATGATTTACATCGCCATACTTTTGAATGATAGATCCCAAATATTTGAAAGAATCATCCACCGGTATTTCTTGCTCACAAAGCTTCACTACACCCCCATCTCTATTTCGTTGCTTACTAAATCAACATTCCATGTATTCTGTCTTACTCTTACTCAACTTAAAACCTCTTGCTTCCAATGTCTGTCTCCATAATTCTAACTTAGCATTAACCCCAGCTCTAGACTCATCAATCAAAACAATATCATCAGCAAACAACATACACCACGACACATTTTCTTGAATTAATCTCGTAAGCTCATCCATCACTATAGCAAATAGGAAAGGGCTTAAAGCAGATCCTTGATGTAACCCAACCGTTATAGGAAAATTGGTTGTCACCCCTCCACAAGTGCGGACATTGGTTACTACTCCTTCATACATATCTTTAAGTATACTAATGTACTTGAGAGAAACACCTTTCTTCATCATTGTCCACCAGAGAACGTCCCTAGGTAATCTATCGTAAGCCTTCTCCAAATCAATAAAAACCATATGCAAATCTTTGTTCCTCTTTCTAAATCTCTCAATAAGTTGTCTAAGAAGATGTATAGCTTCCATAGTAGATCTTCCAGGCATAAAACCAAATTGATTCTCCGATATCATGACAACCTTCCTCAACCTAGACTCAATCACCCTCTCCCAAAGTTTCATAGTATGACTCATGAGTTTTATACCACGATAGTTTGTGCAATCTTGTATATCACCCTTATTCTTATATAGAGGCACCAAAGTACTCTCCACTCATGAGTTTCATTGCATAATGCTCTTGAAAATATATTGGGAGAAAGGCAGTCTGGAAGGAGGGTGATGGATTCATAACTTCACGTAATTCTTGGTCATTGCCAAGTGTGCATTAGTGATATAGTTTTCCAGATACATATTCCCATCAGTTATGGACAACCTGTGGGAAGTAATGCTTGGAAAGAACTTCATTCTCTTTGCATAAGCATTAGCGAATTCAGTGTAAGGGGTCAGCTTAGTGGGTACTGCAAACTGCTTAACATCATTGATGAGTTGCTTATCATGGATAGAGATGTGACCATTTGGTTTTCAATTTCAAAGATTTGTATGTTAAGTTGAAAGCAAGAGACCAGAGTCACCATGCCAGCTGTATTTTTTCAATCGAGAGTCTATCACTAACTGTTGGAATGAAAAAACTTCAGCCTTTACACTTTGAGGTTGATATCTCAGAAGTTGATATCGGACTTTCACATGTAGGCCTTTCTGTCATTATTCTTGTGCATGAAATGCTAAATACATAGAGCAACATAATGATGTCATTAGATTATGGTGGACTTCTATCTGAAGATGTTTAAGCTGCTAGAAGTGGTAAGGTATAGTTGAAGAGGGCTGCAGACCAGATATCAAAGGGTCTTGAGTCCTAATGTGCTGCCATCCAATCTAAACTTTTATGTTGGTGAGAACTAATTGGTCACAGTTAATCATGATCACTATATATAAATTTTTAGGTTTGAAACTATGAATTTAAATTCTAACTACTAAAAGCTTTATAATATTTGTTTTCTTGTATTATATTAGTTTTATCATTGGAATGTTTTACTTTCTTCTCTAATAATTGTGACATGCTTGTGTGGGTTTGGAGTCTTTGAACTAACAAAGTTAAAACTATATTGCCATTTTTTGTTAGTTTTCTTTCCTTAAAAATTCATTTTCACATTTAAGATGCCTGAAAATATAGTGTATATTGCTTCATAAATTTGGCTTGTGCAGGCAGAGTGCATTTAGCAAACAGGATAAAACAACTAACATGAACCTTGCGGGTGCCTCCACAAATGCTATGAATTGAAAGATTCTTTCAATTTTTTCTACCTTTTTTAAGACTTTGAGGTAATCCAAAAATGTTGACCTTGTAAAAATCTTCTTCACTTTTTTTTTTGATAAATGAGCAGAATGTAGAATAGTTTTTGAAAAATCATATTTTTGGGCCAAAAACCAATTTGATATCCATATTCGGGTCAAAAATTCATATTCGGGGTAAAATCCAATTAGACATCTATATTCGCGGCAAATATCAAATTCAAGATCCATATTCGGGGCAAAAATCTAATTTAAGATCCATATTCAAGGCAAAAATCCAATTTGAGATCCCCATCCAGAGCAAAAATTTATATTCAGGACAAAAATCTCATTTGAGATCCATATTCGAGACAAAAATCCAATTCGAGATCCATATTTGAGGCAAAAATCCAATTTGAGATCCATATTCAAAGCAAAAATTCATATTCGAGGCAAAAATCTCATTCGAGATCCATATTCGGGGCAAAAATCCAATTCAAAATTAGTATTTACGGCAAAAAATCATGGTTTTAGATATAATTACGTAATTGGATCCATATTCGGGCAAAAAAACATAATAAACTTGTTAAAACATGTAAAATGGTGAACGACGTGTCATCCGATCCAAAATGAAGTAATTTGACCCATTATCCATGACTGTCCAAATTGTTTGCATATTGTCATCAAACAACGGACATTTAGAACATAGCATTTGAGTACTATCCAAACAAACATTGGACTTGGAACAATTATTACAGAACGAACATAACCATTGTTCAGTTCCATTCTTTTTGTTCATTTTGTCCAAACCATCAAACATGCCCTTAAGCCCCTCATCTATAAAAAAAGAACATATAAAACGATTCACGGTACGAGACAAAGGCATTCAGTTTGGTTACATACGGTCCAAATGTTTTTTTTATTTCACCAAAAGACACTTATGACCACTCCTTTTATCTTTATGTCTTGTAGTAATGATTTC
The DNA here is from genome assembly GCF_984573655.1 of Nuphar pumila. Lineage (NCBI taxonomy): Eukaryota > Viridiplantae > Streptophyta > Magnoliopsida > Nymphaeales > Nymphaeaceae > Nuphar > Nuphar pumila. The sequence continues at coordinate 69,371,426 of NC_143261.1, forward strand.
TTTGGCATTGGAACTTTTACAAAGGGATAGCATTTTGAAGTTCTCGTGAGCAAGCAACTCCTAGCCATTTTTTTGGTGTTTCAGAACACGGTTAACCAATATGTTAACTAATCGATTACGATAAATTGGATTGGATTTTGCAGTTTTTTCTTCTGCAGTACTCTGACGTGACATTTTCCTGAAAAACGTTCAAAAATCAATTTTATAAGGGCTAAAAAAGAATCCTTTATTTTGGCTTTTTGACCCCATATTGTAGGGTGGATCTCAAAAGATACTAAAGATCTTCCTCCAAGCGGTACACAGCGTACATACGACTTTCATTAAATACTGCTTTCCACATAACTTGTTTTAATCAAATTTGACTTCATAGATGTATTTAGTATGACCACAATAGCAGAATCAACCCTTGGATCATAGTTTTCAAGGTAAAAAATGTTTTTTTTTATGTTTGTAAATTTGGTATCTTGTAAGTCATTAATTTTTTCAACCCGCATAAAATCTGACATATACTTCAGGAAACTATGAACCAAGGGTCAGTTTCTACTAAACTTAAACTTAATGTGTAGATCACATCTGGAGGATCAGTGTAAATAAACTGAGAAAAATAAAAAATATTGGATTTTTTCACTAAGCTTAGCAAACATTACCCCTTCACAAAATATGCTACTTGTTGGTAACCTCAAATATAAAAATTTTGTTGTAACTTGAACATTTCTAGAAATAATGGATTTCACTTATGTTTAGTAACTTCAATGTTTTTCTTAGTAACAAAGTTGTAGAAGTTCATGAACTTAGTCAGTGAACTCCTATGCTTCTCCTAGCAGTGTTGGCGATCACGAATGTGGTTAGAGTAACCCTGAGTGCCTTGTGAACAATTCCAAGTTCATTAACTTCAAGTATTTAGTTGGAGTTTGTGATCTTGGCCATATGAATTCCTATGTTTCTGCCAATCGAAACAGTGGAATTCATCAATGTGACATTCTCTGTTATCCTAAACTTTGCTCAATTTAATGGAAGAGTGGAAGAAAGCCTGAGATTGAGAACTAATTATCTTACTACAATGGTCGAGGATTACACAGTGGATTCAATTACTGCAATTCTGTGCTATTTAAGGGTTGCGAAAGTGCTCTTTTGAACTCTTGAATGCGCTCGACAAGCTAAACACAAACAATGGGTGTTTGGTCAGCTTCACTTGTTATAGGCTTTTCAACTAGTAATAAACACAAATTTACATATATTATATTATAAAACATAGATGGTTGAAGTGTTTGATTTACTAGGAGTAAGAGTTCAAATCCTATTACTTACAGCTTTCAAACAATGTATGTATTCTGTAAATGAGTCGGTCTGAGTTTGGTTCTGTACTTATGGATTCTGAATTCTACTATTTCTAATTTTGAAAAGTGTTTGTTTCTTAAACGAGTCAGTTCGACTCATTTAACTGGGGTTTGCCATGAGTTTGAGTTTGGTTCAGCTCACCACAAGAATGAATCAAGCTCGAATGCCCTCTGTTCTGTTTGTTTGACTCATTTATCAGTTGCTATTATCTTCACTGTCATGGCAATTCCCCTGTTAAAAAAGATACTGAAGCCTTTTCACTACTACAAAAGAATGGAATCTGTCTTGAACATGCCAGAAGGTTGCCCCATAGGTTTGATTTTGGGGGCTTGTTAGCAATTATAAAGAAGACACAGGGGCATTTGAGGAATGCTTATCTCACCACAAAAAAAAATGATAAGCTTCCCAACTAGAAAAAAACATGACCATGCATTGCCCTCCTTGATATTTAAAAGCAGAAAATGGCACACAAAGTCTACCCCAGCTCTGCTTGTCCAAAGATTCCATATTTCAGCTCCTGTCATTGCATTTCTCCCTTTGCAGCAAAGTGCATACTCTACCTAGTTAATAAAAGGCACTTGGGGTCAGCCACCTTGTTCATTTTTTGATTTATATTTTGGCAAATATTTCTGCTTAATTTTGCTTTTTCTTTGGTTTCTAATGGTTGTATGGTGACTCTAGATGGTGCTTTTTGTTTGTGTGTTTTTTTTTTGCTTGGTCGTTTCTAACAGATAAGTAATGATTGTAGGTATCAATAGGACAAGGTGAATGGCCAATCATTTTGACAGGCTGGTGTGCCATTTGAAGTCCAAATTGAAGGCTTTGAAGATGAAGCAGCCCTATAACAAAGTTGACAAGAGTGAGAGCATGAGAAGAGCTCAGAAGCTGGTAACAGAGACCCTAGAGAAGGCTGATTCATTAGGAAGCAAAGGTTTCATCATATGACGCCTTCGGGAGGAACTCAATCAACTTTACCTGTTTGCATGTAAGCACTTGCATCTTTCTAATTAACCTAATGATAAAGAAAATCTCTCTCTCTCTCTCGGAAGTCCCCAATAATATTTTTCAATTTATTGAACAATTTCACTTAGCATATGAAGCCAAAAAATAAACTTTATAGATTTTTTTTCCTTTTTTTTTATTATTGAGAGAAACCATCGATGGTTCAGACATTCACCCGGCCTTGTTTCAGTGTTGTTGATGTGAAATTCTATAAACATTCCTTCTGCTCACTGGGAAAACTTTTCTTTTTTGGAACTCGAGATGTCCCTTCAACTCAGAACAATTGAGCCGCACCTTACTAAGGTGTGTGGATCCTGTTTGGGCAAACTTTACTGATTATGGTGACAGTCAAGATTCATTTCTTTAGTGGTTTTGGGCATTTTGGCAACATAGTCTGCATAGATCCTTAGTAGTTGTGTCCCCCATTGTTGGTTGTGCTAAACTAAGAGCATTAGGCTATTCAAGAAAGGTTACTTCAATGCTTGTGCGGCAAACATGACACATTTTCTGAAATATCTCACAATTTTTGAAAACTGCCCCATGTCTAAAATCACAAATAGCCAATTTCATTTTGACCGTTCCTAATGTAGGAAACTCACAAAGTTCGTGAGATATATCATTCTTCTTGTGAGATTACATACTCCCACTTAAGATGAGGTCTGCATATTTTTTTTGGGAACAACACAAAGTTAGCATAATCATATTTGTGAGTATCCTGTTGAAACACAAAGTTAGCATAATCATATTTGTGAGTATCCTGTTGAACCCAAACCTCAAAACTTTGCAAATACCTGACTAAGTTCATATATATATAATACAAAATTTGTATAAAAAATGTGTGAACCTCTTGTTATAAGGTACCTATTTTCATCGAAAATCAACGGCTAATTGCTATTTTTCATGTTCAAATGTGTTTTCTATTTAAAATCAACGGCTAATTGCTAAGACTTGATGATAAAAAAATCCAGTACTGTGTCAGTGTGGTTCATATACATACGTCTTTATTTATTTTCATGAGAAAATTAAAATTTTCATTTTTCCTTGCAACTGTCAGTAAAACAGAAAAATATGTTCGTAATAAGAAATTAAATAATAATAAAAATAGAAAAATACTTTTGGGCATTTTTGCAACTGTCGGTAAAATATTGTTGATATTTGCATTACGCAACCATTCAACCAACAAAGGAGTTCCAGATTCAATGGTACACACCCATGCATGGATGAAAGAATTCATCTGAATCACATATAATCACCTGCCCCAGCATGTTGAGCCTTTTGGGTCAAGGTTTAAAAACTCGCCGAGTCAACCTAGTGTACAGGCCAAGTCACCGGGTTGACCTAGCCAAGTCAGTCACTGGGTTTTAAAACTAGGCAGTAGAGGTTGTCGGTGTGCATGGGCTTGATCTGGATGTCTGCCTGGCCAATCGGATCATGCTTTGCGTTAACATTTGGTCAGTCTCAGCCAGATTTCATTGCATAAATTATGTGACCGGATACTGGATACTGGTTTGAATCGAAATACAATAGAACCTGAAATATCCAAATGCAATAAGATTTTTTATTTCCATTCACTGTTTCTCTTGCTAAAGTCGCAACCAGTGAGTACCTTTCCCCAAATGCACAGTTTTATGGTAATGTGCTCGTCGATATGTACAAAATTTTGGAAAAAGTTTCAAAAAAAAAATTATTTTATAAAGTTTTGGAGCACTATTGCTTCCTACCAAAAGTGTTTTGAAAAGTGGTTAGTCTCTTGTTTTAGGAAGAGATATTTATGGCGGTTTAAACATAGTTGTTTCTCTTTATCTTATACTTTGGTAACGCTTGTGTTAAGGTGGCTTGCAGACATTGTTACACTTCTGACATAAATGAATGTGTCGTTTGCGTACATGCGCATGCACACGTGTGCACAAGGGCGCTTTGGTGGTGCACTTTGTGTAACACCCCGAAATTTAACCAAAATTTTTAGAGGATTTTTTTTTTATATATAACAGCAGAAACAACAATTTCATTAGGTTAAGCATTCAGGCGCATTACAGGAGTGAGTGATCAAGTACCAACATTTATTTTATTTCAAAATCAAATAAATAATGACATCAGAGTTTCAAGAGAAAATCAATTTAGCCCGAGAACAGTAAATCAAATCCCGATCGAAGCTTCATCCCGCAGCCGCTTATAAACTCTATTCTTCACCTGAAAATGATAAATTTATATGAATTAGACTACAATTGTCTAAATAGAAAATACTGTAATTTTTCTTACAGATATATCATGTGTCAAGTATGTGATGTGGGTGCCATGTGTTATTTCCAGTATATACAAGAACAAGTAAAGGATCTAGACTATGACAACATTAGTTTATAAAAACTAACTAACAAGTCAAAGCATTATCAGAATTTAAATATCTCATATCCATAGATTTCATTGCATGCTAAAAGTAAAGGACCACATTTCAAAAGTAATTGTTTGTGTATAAAATTGCAAACTTATCACTACCTATTCAAATGTGATACCTAAGATGTTCTAATTTAATGTTTTTCTTTAATTATCTCATGAGTACACGCAGGTCAAGGCAACCGTAACCGAAGAGAACATTCGAGGGTTCATTATTCATTGGTGTTTTATTAACCTGAACATTATAACTGAAATTGTAATCCTAAGGGAGCGGTCAGTGATCGAGAAAACCTCCCAAAGGCCCAAAACCAAAACAAAATGCATCTCTAACTTCTGTAGAAAAACTTGGAGCTACCGCCTAGGACAAATTTAGTAGTTCGAGTCCCCTAACTCCGAAAACTGGAGACCAACGAGTCATTGTTGCTCAAAGCAAGAAACACATGTCCCCATAGTTTCGTACCACCTACCCTCTCCAAGGTAAGGCCGAATCTGAGTGGGTCGCTCTTCTTATTACTTTATATAACCCGATTTGTCAGGGTTTTCCCTTATCTAAACCCAGTAACAAAAAAAAACTGGAGTACCCCACAATTTGAATCATACTATTGTAGTAGTAGATCGCCACACATTCATTCCTTCAAAAGGTATGTTAACCAAAACTTTATCCATATAATTGTGCAAACTCACTCAGAGTGCTCTGGTACCTTTAAATCATCAAGCACGAGTGCCCCAGTTCCTTTAAACCAGTCAGGCTCACAAAAATTAACATTTAATTTTTTCACCAGTGTAGTTTAGCTAGCCCAAGTACTCGCATCAGGTACTCAATCCATATTGCCCATTAGGCAAGGTTTTCCAAACAACCCACTCGCAGGAGGAGATTACAATGACTAACTTAATCATTTACCCATTTAGGTTACCACTGTATATAGTTTTTTTTAATTGAACTCTAACAATACCGGTGTGTGATTATAGTCCTGACTGCAAAGGAAGGCACATATTTAATTGTCACTATATGCACAATAATGTGTGTTGAGTGTTTTTAAAACCCATGTAACAACCTTAAACATATACATACTTCTGTGTATGCTCAGCAATGGTTTATATGGTCAGTTGTCATATTCAGCTAGTGCTACTCTTAATATGCTACAACAGATTAAACATCATACTACAACATCGACTATTCATATGATGACCAAATGAATATGCACGGGACCTAATCATGCATCTAACATTGATTAATCAGATAACAAAAATTATCACTAGACTTATACAAAACTCAAGCACACATCAGTCATCGAGTGATCTGATGAGGATCAATAGTATTACACAAAACTTCAGTATGCTTCCAGCATCAAACTATTCATATAAAAGCCAAAAGAATATACACAGGTCATAATCATGCTTGAGACATTGATCATTCATATGAACATCAAAGAGTTTACACTGAACATAGTCATGCTTCAATCATCGATTGCCCATAAGAAAATCAAAAGAAGATGTGGAGGACCTAATCATGCTTCAGACCTCGATTTCTCATATGAACTTCAAAAGGTTATGCACAGGACCAATCAGGAAATTCAAAAGAATCTGCACGGGTCTAAATCGTGAAATTCACAAGAGTATACACAAGACATTATCATGGTTTAGATCTAGATCATTTTGGAACAAGTGCTTATACGTCTGATTGCAGTCCTTCAAGTTCTGTGTTGTGATACATGGAGGCAAACACAACCTTCCAGTGAGGGAGCATCTCACTCACACTCTAGCAACAAGATGTATATATAGACTTTTCCCAACTAGAACCTGCAATTTCACCCCACTTACCATCTAACACAGATATGACGTGTATTCAAAGAATAAAACATGGTCTAAGTCAGAAGAGTTCACATGTTTGCGGATTTTACCCAAAACAAAACTCTCATTCACCACACTAGATACGTAGAGTACAGAAAACAACACTAACAGTAAAGGGATACATCGCAGTGCAACCAGGGAAACAAAGTACATTACAAAAATCATGGTAAACCCTATAATTACCGGTCGGGAACCGACCCCCCACCCCTTTCTTTTCCTCGATTCTTGAAAAGGGATTCACGGTATCTGAAATCCCCAAACCTGTCAATTTGGGGTTTACGACAACCCTGCACTCCCTTATTGATTTCTTTCATTTGGCTATTTCACAGACCCCAAATCTCCAATCTCTGGGATCGGCAACCCACACACCACGCTCGACACACAAAATACCCTAAAGAAAAAAAAAACAGAAAACCCACCTTGTTGTGCGAGGTGGTTGTTGCCGCGAGTGGAAGGGTCTGCCTGCCTCAACTGCATTGCACCGCACCGCCGCCTTGCAAAGGATTCGAGACGGAGAGAGAGAAAAGGAACAGGAGGCAGTTGGGGAAACCGAGAGGGAAAAAGGGAGCGTGGGAGGAAGAGAGGAGAGTGAGAGCTTTTGTAGGAAGGTCCCCCCCCCCCCCCAACCCCCTTTTCATCCACGACGAGGCATGTGTTAGGGTTCTGAGAGAACCCTAACGCCTCTTCTTATTGGGCAGGCCCTGTAGTGGTCCAATACTTTTAACTTTTTTTTTTGTTTTACACGGGGTGCAGCCCGAGTCCGAGACTCGGGATCCAACCTCGAGTTGGGTCCGCGTCTTTTCCTTGCGATGTGGATTCGCAAGTTGGATCTAACTGTGGATTTTGAGTTAGATTTTTTTTCTACTATATATATATATATCTTATATGGGTATATGGACCCTTTATGTATCCTGGATCTGAAACGCGGATCCTAGGCCCAATTCAGAAAAAAATACATTTAATTTTAAGATAAATTTAAGCAAATAATCGAGATTATTACATCCTTTCCCCCTAAAAGAATTTCATCCTCAAAATTTACCTGAAAGGGCTTACTCAAAAAGATTGGGGTACTTCTCCCGCATATTGGCCTCAGGTTCCCACATGCTTTCATCAATGTCATGGTGTTGTTATCTCACTTTGACGAGAGGGATGGTCTTTGATCTCAAGACTCGTTTGATTCACTCCAATATTTTCACTGGCTTTTCTTCCATTGTTAGATCTTCCCGTATATCCATGTCCCCATACTGGATAACATGTAATGGGTCTTGAAGATACTTCCTCAGCATAGACACATGGAATATGTTATGGATCTGAGCATACTGGGAAGGTAGAGCTAGACGATAGGCCGTTTCACCAATATGCTCCAAAACCTCGAAGGGTTTCATGTACATGGGGCTCAATTTTCCTTTCTTACCAAAACAAAACACACTTTTCGTGGATGATACTATCACGAAGACCTGATCTCCCACTTTAAAAATGAGCTCTTTGTGACTCTGAACCACATAACTCTTCTGCCGACTCTGGGCTGATAATAGTCTATCTCTGATCATCTTGATCTGCTAGGTATAATATTGCAACACAATTGGTGATTCCAATGAGCGTTTACCATCCTCGTCCCAATACACTGGTGATCTACAAGGTCTTTTGTACAAAGCTTCGAAAGGAGACATGTCGATGCTTGCATGGTAACTATTATTGTAGGCATATTCAGCTAAGACCACATGTTTGTCCCATTCGCCTTTCTAATTCAGCATACATGCTCGCAGCATATCTTTAAGAGTCTACATAGTCCTCTCTGATTGTTCGTCGGTCTGGGGATGAAAAGCGGTACTCAGTTTCAGCTTTTTATTCAAGGCCTGTTGCAACTAACCTCAAAACTGAGAAGTAAACCGAGGATCTCGATCTGATATGGTAGAGACCGGTACTCCATGCAGTCGAACAATCTCTCTGATGTATAAATCTGCTAGACTCTTGAGGGGTTGATTTATCTGTATGGGTAGGAAGTGAGCCAATTTGGTGAGTCGGTCCACTATTACCCATATAGCGTTATGTTGTTTTCGTGTTTTGGGCAAACCCACCACAAAGTCCATGGTGATTTCTTTTCATTTCCACTGTGGAATCTCCATTTGTTGCATCATTCTGCCAGGCTTTTGATGTTCAATCTTAACTTGCTGACAAGTCAGATACTTCGAGACATAACTTGCGACCTCACGCTTCATTTCATTCCACCAATACTCCCATTATAAATCTTTAAACATTTTTGTACTCCCCGGGTGTATGGTGTACTTAGACCTATGTGCTTCTGCCAATAGTTCTTCTTTCAACTTGGGATTACTAGGGACCCAAAGTCTCTTCTGCATCCAGATATTGCCATCTTCTTTTAGTGAAAAGGGCAAATTTTCTTACTGAGCCTGTGACTTGAGCTTTTCGTACTGGGGATCCTCTTTCTGACCCTTAATAATCTTTGTAAGGATCTTAGGATGAGCAGATAAGTTGGATAGCTTGATACTTCCTTTCTCATCTGCGAACAACTTCTAGTCAATGAATTCTTCTACCAAATTTCACCCTTTTGTCACTAGACTGGACAAACTGCAGTCAACTTTGCGAATGAGAAAATCGGCTACGACATTTACCTTCCTGGGTGATAGGAAATGGTAAAATCATAATCCTTTATAAACTCCAACCATCGTCGTTGTCACATATTCAACTCCTTCTGAGAGAACAGGTACTTGAGACTTTTATGATCAGTTAACACTTAAAATTGTTTCCCATACAGGTAATGTCATCATAATTTCAAAGCGAACACTACGGTTGCCAATTTGAGATCATGAGTTGGATAGTTTTGCTTACGAATTTTTAATTGGCGGGAGGCATACGCCATCACCTTGCCATTCTGCATTAAGAAACATCACAATCTGGTACCTAATGCATCTGAATACATCACAAAACCACCATGACCTAATGGTAAGGCCAATACTGGGGCAGTGGTAAGCTTCTTCTTTAAGATTTGGAAACTCTCTTCTCACTTATCCGTCCATTCGAACTTAATTTCTTTCCTCAGGAACTTGGTCATGGGCATGACAATCCGTCAAAAGTCCTAAATGAATCTTCTATAATAGCCTACCAAGCCAAGAAAACTCCTGATATCGTTGATATTCTTCAGTTGACCCCAATTTAATACGACTTTAACCTTAGCCTGGTCCACCGATTCTCCATCTCACGATATGACATGGCCTAAGAACATAACCTTCTCAAGCTAGAATTCACAACCGATGTTCCTTAAGAGTCTCCAAGACAATTCTCAAATGGTCTCGATGTTGCTCCATGCTTTCTGAATATATCAGTATATCATCAATGAAGACGATCATGAAAGTATCCAAGTATGCTCGAAATACTCGATTCATCAAATCCATGAATATGTTGGGAGCATTTGTCAGTCTGAATGACATAACTACGAACTTATAGTGATTGTACCTTGTTCTGAAGGTTGTCTTGGGAATATCATCATCCTTGATCTAGAGTTGCTGATATCCACATTTGAGATTGATTTTTGAAAACACACCTTAGCCTTTTTGCAGTTGATCGAACAAGTCTTCGATGCGAGGTAGGGGATATTTATTCTTGAAGGTTGCTTGATTCAACATTCGATAGTCTATGCACAACCTCATAGACCCATCTTTCTTATTTACAAAGAGAACTAGTGCTCCCCATGGCGATACACTGGGTCGAATGAAGCCTCGCTCCATCAACTCTTGAAGTTGTTTCTTTAGTTCCTCCAACTCCGTTGGGGCCATACAATAGGGCACTTTCGAGATCGGTGTCATCCCAGACACTAACTCAATATGAAAATCCACCTCACGCTGTGGAGGTAGTTCAGGCAACTCATCCAGAACCACTTCTAGAAATTCATGAACCACTTCAAATTCTTCTAGTGGTGTGACCTTCGACTCACAAAAAAATACATTCACTAGGAATGCTCGGCACCCTTGCCGTATATACTTCTAAGCCTTTAGTACCGAGACAATCCGGGCCTTCACCGTAGGTCTGGAGAGCCTAAACTCAACCTTCGGCAATCCTGGTCGGGACAAGACCACTTTCCCTTGGTGGTAGAGAACATTGGCATAATGTTCATATAACCAATCCATCCCCAATATGACATCATATTCAGTCATATCGAGTAGGATTAGGTCAGTAGGTAAATTCTACCCTCCAACATAATTGTTACATCAGGGATGTAATTTGCACATATCGAATTATATCCTATAGGATTGTACACATCTAATACATGTTTCAGGAGTTCCGTATGTGCATTTAAAAGTTTAACAAATTCTATGGATATAAATGAATGTGTAGCACCACAATAAAAAAAGATAAGTGCAACATGACCATCAACAATCATCGTACCTTGCATCAAGTCCCCTTTCTCCAATCCCTCTGCAGTAGTCGCATATACTCGTCCTAGCACCCTCTTCTGTGTGTTCTACTGCGGTGCTTGCTGTTGTAGAAGTGGTTGTTGTTGTTGATGCCCCCCTCTGGCGTTCCACCTTTGCATATCCACCGTCTTCTTATGGCATTGTCGGGCATAATGACCCATCTTGCCATAGTAGAGATGTAAACACCTTAAATTTTCCACTTTCGCTCATAAACCCTTCCTTTTGGCTACTAGGGCCTATTCTTTGAATCCTTCAGGGAACCAGTTGGTCGACAGCTGAGCCAGGGCCATTAAGAACCTGAATTTTGCCCCAAAGTCCAAATATTCCATCCTATAATCGAGATTCAATCTCTATTTTTTGGCTTGATTTCAAATATCTATTTTGTCCTCGAACAAGAATTCTCAATTCCTCGTCTCTGCCATGGGTCTGGGACTTCAAATCCCTCATCCAGGGTTTATATTTTCATATCATTTCGCATCCTTTCATATTATTTCATGTCATTCCATTGCATTTCCTTGCATAGCATCTCATTGCATTTTTGAGATCCGGAACTCTTGTTTTTTAAAATCTCCAATCCAGATTCGAGTTTTAAAACCCTTCTTTCAAAATAAATTTCAAAAACCTGGGTTTTAGATCGACATTTGCCATTTGGCCAACCACAGGGATTCGCATTTTTAATTTCAAAAAACATTTTCTTCAGAAAAACAATCTAGATTTGTTTTAAACTCATTTTTTTAACTAATTTCAAATCTCAGACGGAATCCATCTAGGTGGTGTCACTTCTGAATCACTTCTTTTATTCAAATTTCTCAAAATTTTAGTTATTTCAGAGTTCTAGTCAGATTAGGACTTTGTCTTTTCATCTTTTAAACCCTTTTCAAAATTTTATTTTGATTTTAAATCAGAGGTAGTCTTATCCCTTGTTCATTTCTTTCATTTTTGCCAAAATTTTAGAGTTTCAGTCGAACTAGGACTCTATCCCAGAGTTTTAGTCAGATTAGGACTCTATCCCGATTTCATCTTTAATCCCTATTTTTCACTTGTTTTAAAAAAAAACTTATCATTTAACTTTTAAAAAGCTAAAATTTTAGAGTTTTAAAATTCTAAGACTCTGTCCCAGAGTTTCAGTCAGGGTAGGACTCTCCCTATCATCTTTATTTTCACCCATTTTCAAGAAAATCTTCTGAAAGAACACAAAATCTAGAGTTTCGGTCGGATCAGGACTTTGTTCCAGAGTTTCACTCAGATTAGGACTCTAACCCTGACTTCATTTTTTGAGAAAAACTTTCAAAAATCTCTTTATTCATCTTTCAAAAATCAAAATTTAAAATTTCAGGACCTTATCGTAGAGTTTCAAAATTTTAGGACTCTGCCCCAGAGTTTCAGTTGATTCAAAACTCTACTCTAATTTCATTATTTACTTCTATTTTGCTTGCTTTGCGAAAATAGACCCAAATCTCAGAGTTTTAGCTGATTTAAAACTCTATTTTAGAGTTTCGAAATTTTAGGACTCTAACCTTGATCTCGTCTTTTGCTCATTTTCGTTACTCTCTACGAAGATCTTTCAAAATCTCTTTATTTGTCTTTTTAAAAAATCAGTTTTCTCTCTATTGTTCATCATGACACAAGGGTCCAAACGTCGAACTGAGTAGACAGAGAATAGCGATTTACAGTAAAGATAATGATGACAACGTCAAATTGAGTAGAGTAGCGATTTATAATAGAAATCAGATAAGAGAGTAACGATTTACAATAGAAATCAAATTAGAGAGTAGCAAATTACAGTAGAAATCAGATAAGAGAGTAGCGATTTCACTACAAGAAAAATGCATAATGGCGACAGATGCTATCCGTCGCTAATCCATTGTTGTATATGTTTACGACAGATTTTGCGACGGATATCATCCGTCGCATAACCCTAGTCGTTAAATTGTGACAGACTTTATCTGCTGCCAATGTGTCGCTATATTGTGATGGATTAGCGACGAATCATGTACGTCGCGAATACATCGGTAAACGGAGACCGATTTGGTTAAGCGACGGAATTTAATCTGTCGCTACCATTTATCGACAGATGAATATTCATAACTAATTTTCGTCGCTAATTATCGACAGAGTAGCAACGACTTAAATTCTGCCTCATACCGACGACTACCTCAAATTGGCAACAAAACAACGACGGATATTATTCGTCGCTACTCCGTCGCTAATTTGTTATAAAAATTTTAAATAATTTTTTAAAATATTTTGAAATTTGAGAAATATTTCTCTTACAATTCATATATCCTGCTTATAAAAAAACATTACAAATAAGAAATGCATACAAATTATACAGAAATGGTAAGTTAAGCAAACTTTAACTACCAAGTAGAGTCCTTGCAAAGTTATAATTAGTTACAAGTTTGTCAAACAAATTAAACAAAAAAATCTAATCCTCGCCAATATTTTGGGCATCATCCTCTTTATTTTCTCGATCTGCCCCTTCCTCCATGCCTTCATCAGTTCCTCTACGTTGATCATCTCCATCATCCTACAAAAGAGAACCAAAATATTAATATTTATAAACAAAACATAATAAAATAAATTATATGCAATCCATCTAATCTAATGCAACAAAGTAAATGGCTGAATGACAAATAAATTAGTAATAAACTGAAGAACATTAACAAAATTATAAGAAAAAATTTATAGCAACTCAATCATGCATACCCGACGGGTACCTGAGCTCATGTTGAATGCAGATGAAGTTCTACTTTCCTGAAAAAAGTTGCACAACTCATTACGGACAAGGTTGAGAATG